>NC_041382.1:270452686-270514610 GCF_002162155.2 Triticum dicoccoides | reverse complement strand
CTCCAGTCTATTTCCATCTTTTTGAAGAGTTTCCTCATAGATGAGGTTTAATCCACTGCCGCCGTCCATGAGTACCTTGGTGAGTCGAAAGCCGTCCACGATTGTACTGAGGACCAGTGCGGCTGGTACTCGGGCTGTTCGGAATTTAGGTTCGTCACTGGCATTGAAGGTAATAGCCGTGTCGCTCCAAGAATTTGTTTCTGCTATGTGGCAGATTTCGGACATGCTACGGAGTGTTCGCTTCTGTCTATTATTTGACGCGAATGTCTCAAAGACCGTTAAGACTGTATTGTTGTCCTCGGGGTGGTGCTCTGTGGTTTTTGGGAGGAGTAGATCCTCACCACTTTTGGCCACCTGCCGGAGTATCCAGCATGCTCTAAGGCTATGCGTTGGTATCGCATCCGCTGCACTATGAATTTTGCAGGGTCCGTTGAGCCATCCCTCCAGTACGGTTCCTTGCCCCGTAGAGGGCTTTTGCTCTTTGGTAGTTAACCCAGCTGTATTGTGATAATGCACCCTTTTATTTCAGACTGGGTTTGTATTCAGGGCCGGATTATCCCAAAGTTTTATTTCGGTTTTCCAGGCGCTTTCTATCGCACAGTACTTTCGTACCATGGACACCAAGTCGGCAAAGCGTGTAATTTCGCGACGACTTATGGCATTGAGGATTCCCTTGTCCGTGCAATTATTGCAGAAGAATGAAATTGCGTCTTCCTCGCGGCAGTCCTTTATCCTGTTCTTGACCAAGAGGAATCTGGCCCAGTAATGGTGTACTGTTTCTTTGGGCTCTTGCCTAATTTGGGATAGATCGCGTATGTTTGGGTGGGTGGGTGGAATTGAATCCGAATCCTCACCCAATCTGAGGCTCAGTGGCCAAGGAGTTTCCGAACTCAAAAGTTTGGATTCTTGGATGTTTTCCGGTAAATCTAGCCTGCTGCCTGATTCTGGGTTCAGGCTTTGAGTGACATCCTCCCCTCCACGGGTATCCGACTTGGAGGGATCGGGAATCCGGACGTAGCTAGTCCTTATGATGGATGAAGGGTTGCCGCATTGTTCTTCCACCACTGCAACGTGATGGGTGACCTGGGGAGAGTTAATTTCTCTCAGATCGGGTTGAGGCCCAATCTAATCGTAGTTTGTAGCGACTCCCAGGGTGGCGATGCGATCCAAGAGCTCGTTCAGGGAAGAGATATCCATTTGATCTAACTGCTCAGCGAGTTCCGAGTTGACGTGAAGATTGCTTTCGATGACCCGAGAAGTCATCGTCGGCGCAGCGGCCGAACAGGCGGTCATAAGAAAACCACCTAGACGGAGAGTTTGGCCGATAGCCAGAGTTCCCTCAGCGATAGTGCCGTCTTTAAAGACGGGACGAGACATCCTTCCTGGTGGCGACGGCACAGCGGAACTCTCAATGAAAGAACCAATGTCGGTGTCAAAACCAGTGGATCTCGGGTAGGGGGTCCCAAACTGTGCATCTAGGCCGGATGGTAACAGGAGGCAGGGGACACAATGTTTTATGCAGGTCGGGCCCTCTTGATGGAGGTAAAACCCTACGTCCTGCTCGATAAATATTGAAGATATGTGTAGTACAAGAGTAGATCTACCACGAGATCAGAGAGGCTAAACCCTAGAAGCTAGCCTATGGTATGATTGTATGTTGTGATTGTTGTCCTATGGACTAAAACCCTTCAGTTTATATAGACACCGGAGAGGGTTAGGGTTACACAAGGTCGGTTACAAAGGAGGAGATATCCATATACGTATTGCCTAGCTTGCCTTCCACGCCAAGTAGAGTCCCATCCGGACACGAGACGAAGTCTTCAATCTTGTATCTTCATAGTCTAATAGTCCGGCCAATGGAGATAGTCCGGCTATCCGGAGACCCCCTAATCCAGGACTCCCTCAGTCTCCTCTAGCGCTCAAGCAGCCGTCGAGAGGTAAGAAAGGGGGGTGATGTTGCTGCAGCAGGGCTGCGGTTAGTATGGTTCTTAGTCCTTAGCGGTTTAGCCAACCCGGGCTTGGGACTTATCTTGACGGTCTGGAGTCGATTCCTCATGATGCGCCAGATTCGTGCATACGCGTCCGAAGCATAGCTAAGCCAGGCCCATGCGAGCCTCCCCCCTTCTCCATGCTCTCCTTTGTGCTCTGCGTCCTCAGGCCCCGGCCCTCGAGCGAGCTCAGCCGCCGCTGGTATGCACTACAAAAAAAGACACATCCGTGACATTTTGGGCCGAACGAATTTTTTGTGTGTCATACATGTGACACTTCTATGACGATAACTATGACGAAACACGGTATCATCATAGATGTGGTGGGCTCCTACTTCTATGACAAAAAATCTTGACAGAAAATGGGCTTTTCATCCTAGGCGGGCCGGAGACGCAGCTGCATGACATTCTTTGGGCCGTCCGTGACGGAAAAAACCATGGTAGCAACGAGGGAGAGGAAAATTTCGGGGAGTTCCCGGTTACGGTGGGAGGTCGGGGGCCATGCGATGCGCGTTTCTCTCATACACGTACGCGCGTGTGTGAGAGGCGTTGGCTCTAACTGAACCCGAGCGAGGCGTTGGGCTCTAACTGAACCCGAGCGATTGCATTCCAGGCTACGCGTTACTCAACCCGAGCGATCGATCGATGGCTGTTAACAGAACCCGATCGAGCGATTCCTTCGCTACTGCTGCTAACTGAAGCCGATCGATTGGATGAACAGTGAGCGTTGTAGGGGGGGGGGTGGATGAAAAGTGAGCGGTGGCGTTGCCTCTGGATGAACAGGACCCCATGGTTTGGAGGGCTGGGTGAACAGTTAATTGGTGTAGGGGTGCCCGTGGAGGGGTGGTTGAATAGTAGCCGATGGAGTAGCGCGCGGTGGAGGATGGATGAACAGGAGCCCGTGGAGGCTGGATGAGGTCGACGGTAGGCCGTGGAGGCTGGAGGAGGTTGACGGTGGAGATGAACAGTATCCCATGGAGTCCCGTTTTGCGGTATGCCACACCCCTCCCGATGAACAGGACCCCCGTTTCGATCGTAGGAGGTCTGTTTCGTCCATTTTGCGGTACGCCACACTCCTCCCGATCAACAGGACCCCCGTTTCAACCGTAGGAGGTCCGTTTCATCCGTTTTGTGGTACGCCAGACCCCTCCCGATGAACAGGATCCCGTTTCGAACGTGGCCGGTTGAACACAAGGCCGTTTCCACCATTTTGTGGTATGCCAAGCCTCGTTTCCATCGCCTTTTCCGTCCAAGCCCTCCCGATGAACATGACAACGCATTCCGTTCCGACCCAGCCGGTTAGCTCCCACGCGTTCCATTGCCTCCCGATGAACACGACGCTTTCCGTTGCCTCCCCATGAACACGACGCCTTCCGTTGCCTCCCCATGAACACAACACATTCCATTGCCTCCCCATGAACACGACGACGACGCTGTTTCTCCGTTCCGACCTAGCCATGTACACGAGCCCTGGCCATACATATGCACGAGTAGGCGTTCGAGACCCTGCCCGTATGTACGTACGTGGCCGTATTTTCTTCCTTGCACCCTGGCCGCTGTACGTACGTGTACATGCTACGTGCGCGCCTCTATTATGACACGTACGCGCCTCTACTACGACACGTGCGCGCCTCTACTACGACACGTACACACCTCTACTACGACACGTGCGCGCCTCTACATCGACCAGTATATATGTATGTACACGTTCACGACCAGAATGACAACGCTATGTACTCTTCGACCAGGTGGGTCCCGACTGTCAGGCACTTCCTTGCCTGCGAAGATGTAGCTGGTGGGTCCCAGCAGTCAAGGGGGCGAATCGTTTTGTTTTTTTGCCCGGACGCACTTCCTTGCGTGCGAAGATGTAGCTGGTGGGTCCCAGCAGTCAGGGGGGAATCGTTTTGTTTTGGTTTTTGCCCGGACGCACTTCCTTGTGTGCGAAGATGTAGCTAGTGGGTCCCAGCAGTCAGGGGGGCGAATCGTTTTTTTCCGGACGCACTTCCTTGTGTGCTAAGATGTAGCTGGTGGGTCCCAGCAGTCAGTGGGGCGAATCGTTTTTTTTTCGGATGCACTTCCTTGCGTGCGAAGATGTAGCTGGTGAGTCCCAGTAGTCAGGGGAAACGTTTTTTTCGTGAAATACGGTGGCCCGTCCGGTGGGTCCCCGCTATTAGGTGGAGGAATAATTATTTTGCGCATAATAAGGAGGCACTTCCTTGCTGCGGCCGTGGACCCAGCTGTCAGCCTCTCCACGTACAGTCCATGTTTAAGTGGACGACGCGGAGCCGGGGAAGACGCGGCAGTGGATGCCCATGCGTAGAGGAGTATGAGGGTTCACTCGTTCTGCTGCGGTGTGAGGCTGCCGTCGCCACAGAATAACAGGGGGTGTGGGTGCATAGAGGGATGGCCTGGCCAGCGGTGGGAGTAGTAGGGGCGGTGAGGCCTCCGCGGCATCACAACCGGCCATGGGCGGCAGGAGCAGGCGGCACGACCGACGCTGCTTTGGGCGGCTGGAGCAAGAAGACCAGAGGTTGAAGAAGCACTACAGCCATTGGATGGACATTGTACGGTCACTGGAGCTAGAATCGTTGATATATTGACTAAAGTTGACAAAGGCCTCCGTCCCAGTCAACTTAGTAGGCCCACAAGCCAGCCTCCCACCAAGGTGGGTCGCAGCTAGCAGGGGGTATTCATTTTTTGTGCGTAATAAGGAGGCACTTCTGGTGGGTCCGAGCTGATAGCGGGGGGGGGAACGTTTTTTTCATGAAATACGGTGGCCCGTCCTGTGGGTCCCAGCAGTCAGGGGGAAATTTTTTTTGCGAAATATTGGTGGCCCGTCGGTGGGTCCCTGCTGTCAGGTGGAGGAATAATTATTTTCCGCGTAATAAGGAGGCACTTCTTTGCGGCTGCCGTGGACCCAGCTGTTAGCCTCTGCACGTACAGTACTCTTCCGATGGAAGTCGGTCGTTGACCACATTGACCACGCCGCGCCGAGAGCACCACGGCGGTGGACGACGGCAAGGCCTAGGAAGGGGACGACGCGGAGCCGGGGAAGACGCGGAAGTGGAAGCCCGCGTGGAGAGGAGTACGAGGGTTCACCGGTTCGGCTGCGGTGTGAGGCTGCCGTTGCCCCAGAATAACAGGGGGTGTGGGTGAGTAGAGCGATGCCCTGTCCAGCGGTGGGAGTAGTAGGGGGCGCTGAGGCCTGCGCGGCAGCACAGCCGGCCACGGGAGGTGGGAGTAGGTGGTCCCACCGGCGCTGCTTTGGCGGCTGGAGCAAGAAGATCAGAGATTGAAGAAACACGACAGTCGTTGGATTGACATCCAACGGTTACGTCTGCTAGAATCGTTTGTTGATGTATATAATAACTAAAAAAATCTTGCATACGGGTCAACTAAACAGGTCCACAAGTCAGACCACTCCCTCTTTTTTTTAATAATTTATATATTGCTCATGGCAACTTCTTATGCAATTTATTGCAGTCGTTTTTTGGTTGGCCAGGGCCAATTTCACATATTTCTATCGGTTCCCAACTATTTTTAATACTGAAATGTCGAGCCAGATTTAAAGTACTTTGAAGATATATTTAAATTAGGTTAATGCCCAGTGAAATAGGAATCTGAAAATGTGAAAAAAATTCAGAAATTATAAAGTAATTGCCAATTTGTCATCTGTTTTTATATTTACAACCCATTTCATATTACTTTCAAGATTTGCAGGCGTCTCGAAAGAGTTGCAGCCCATCAGGGCATAGAAAAATAAGTAGGCCTGGATTGGGTATTCTTTAGAAAAAATAAACTGGGCTCATTTTCACAAAGAAAAAATAGTTGGGCTGGTCACATGGTGAACATAAAATATAAGCCTGGGCTAGACGGGCCACAGCCCAGTTCAATCCCTACTCCGTCTCAACAATACCAAACAAAAAATACTTCTCGAGTAGCTACGTCCCAGGTGTCAGCCGATCTTGTGCTGTTCTCTTGTCTATTGACTATATACGCTCACAATGTCGTGGGTCCCAGATGTCAGGAAAACACTAGGAGGAAGCATTTTATTTTTCCATACGCTGACGTGGTGGGCCCCTACTGTCATCCTCTCCACGTACTTATGCCGATTCCTGTTGTTTGTTAACCATGTTGACAACGCGAGAGGGCGGCGCCAGGGTGAGCGCACCAAAGCGTGCGGAGGACGTCGACGTTAACGATTTTGGAGACGGTGGGGCGGCGATGCGTGCGCTGAGGCGCATCCAGCCGTGGGAGGCGGAAGCAGGTGGCCCCGCCGGCGCTGGTTTGGTTTTGGCGGCTGGAGGAAGACAGGACTGAAGAAACACGACAGACTGTAAAAGTAGCAGGAGTACTTAACAACCTTAACTGAAACCAGCAGGGGCACTTAACAACCAAAGCTGAAAGCAGTATGAGTACTTATACAGGTTCAACTGTACAAAGCACGCCTCGAACAGTGCTACTTTGCCTACAGTTAACCAAGGGTGAGGCCGCCAAGCCCCAGGACAAGGCCCAGGTGCCACCCGGCGCATCCACAACCTTCTGAAAGCGGCTTCATCTCGCAACGTGGTCAATAAACAGGATATTCGCTTTAGAGCCATGGAAAATCATGAACATAATCTTCTGTCATATTCTCCAAGATGGACGGGCCTTCATTATTTGAGACCACCCATGAATAAGTATCTTTTCACCTCCAAGGGGAATTGACTAGGTCGACATAAACATCATGTTGTGACCAAGTGCAAGTCTGACCCGACCATGGTCAGGCATCTGTATAGGAACAATAGAACTCGGCAGTTCCTGTTTCAAGAAGATCACAACTGTAAAACTATGTATAAGCAATGGTTTATGAACAACATATATAACAGAAAACAACTCGTACTATAAGTTTCTCGACACAGTTGGACCTGTTCAATGAGTGCAGCAGTGGCACACATATCCCACGTGGCCTTCCACCATTGAAATGCCCCACAAGGACCTCAAGACGATCAATAAAGTGTAGGAACTTGTGGATGTCGATCCAGTCAACTCCAGTGCCATTAGTAACAGCCAAGTTATTACAGAGTAACAAACGAGCAGACTGCTTAACTCTGAAAAAACCTACACGTGCCACCAATTATAAGAAAATATTAGTTATAAGTAGCATCTTCGTGAGAGATTCGTTGCTACTTCTAAAGTTAAATTGTGATTAGTTAGATAGAATAGGTGGATTAAGAAGTAATCGAGGCAACAAGCAAGAACCAGATACAAAACTAACATGGATGAACAATTGGAATGACGTTGGGGTGGAAGATCACAGTGAAGATGAGACCAGGTTCTGCTATTTCCATCAACATTCATGCGCCAACTTTCAGTCCGTAACACTTGAGAAAGTTTATCCAAGTTCGGCCATAAAAAGGCAGCGATCTTCTTGGTTCATGAACCCAACTCGGAACTTATATCCATGGCTTTCCTTCACCGTGACCATTAAACTAGTGTATTCAGTTATGGCAAGGCCGAGCATCTTGAGTACATGTGTTCTGGCAGAGCAAATAATACACTGCAGGAAAAATAATATGAGAACACAGCATGTTAAAAAAACCCCCACTCTCCCGGATAGAAAAGAGGATTCTAGGAACATACTTTGCACGTTTCAAAATGCTGTGTTAGGATGAGAAGGAACAAGTGTGGCATCTCGCCGAGGGCGCAGAAACCTGTAGGGTACTCGCACTTTGGGCACTGCAAATGAAACACACTAGATTTAGTAGGAAGAAAAATGCATCAACGGCGGCGGCTGCCATCCTAGGATTACTTGCGACCAAGGGACTTGGATTTATCGGGGATGGATGAAGAATTCATACCTGGTTCTCCGTGAGAAAACCCTATGCAATCGCCGAGAGGGTGTTTTCTCTGAACAAGCAAATGAGGGAGAAGGGTATTCAGGCCTAGTGAAATATTGCCGCTTCGTCCGTCCAGCTTACTGCTAAAGCTGGAAAGGGGGGTTGTGATTTGACGGCTCATTAGGCATTACTGCAGCGCTATGATCGGGGTGTGTCTACCGTGAAGTTGTGCACTCTAATTTGTGCATATGGCACGTGGACCCCGTTGCCGGTTGCCCCACATATCAGCGAAAGGAAGTAGAAAGACAGGAGTAACTAGTTACACATAAATATATTTTTTGATAGAGAGATACTCCCTCTGTAAAGAAATATACAAATCTTTTATATCACAGGCTCACCTTGCCGAGAAATATACTCCCTCTGCAACGCACGGGCATTATGGGGGTTTAGCTTTTTTTATGGGGGGTTCAGCTAAGAATATAATACTCAGATAGGCTCACGGTTCTGGACTTTGGGTCGCAGGCCGACCCTGCATGTTTGGGGGCCCATGTGCTCTACCTCAGCGCTTTTCATATTGCAAGCGATCGGTACGGCGCTGGTTTTAGATGCTGTCGCAAGGCGAATACCCAACATTGAATAAAGCACGGCAGCTGTTGGAATGAAATCAAACGACAGTTCCTAACCAGCAATCAGAGTTGCAATTCTATCAATGATATAGCATGTGATAAATAATACTGTCGTACTACTTATACACACATGACACTTGTTTCACCATGCCAGATTATTACATCAAAATCTCTCGGAGGATAGATCAGTTCGGCAGTTGCGTGCTGCTACTGAAGAATTTCAAAGTTGATTTGGACCAGCTCTCCTTGCCGAGAAAGTTCGATTTTGACATCATCCCCTACCGCAAGATATGATTTAGATTTTAACCTTGACCATCCTTTAGCATCAATCATCATGCGACCATCCTTTGTACTTACGGTATATTGAGCAGGTTCATTCACACCAAGGCTGCGCATGATAAGAGAAACTTGGTCGCGGTCGCCCGGATTGTTGAACGACTCCCTCGTTGCTCTAGGAATTCTCCATTTGCAAACAAGAAGACATGCCCAAACAGTTAGATCAACACAGTGAATCATGTGAAGCAACATGGAAAGAAAAAAAACGAAGCACTTGGGCGGCCAATGCTTACCAAGAAGGTGGACATGTCGGTGTTTGTAAGGACTTTGGTATATGAAGTGCGAACTGCAGCCCAGACTGTTGCTGGTGCAACTACATGGGCCGGAGCAAATGCAAGTGCAAGTGTTGGTGCAGGTGCCGAAGCCGCTGCTGCTGCCGAAGATGGTGCTCCTTGTAGAGCTGGTGCCGGTGTCGGAGCAGGTGCCGGTGTCGATGCCCGATCCTCCGGTAGATCAGACTGATCTGTTGACGCGGTCGGTGCCCAATCCTCAGCTGGATCAGACTGAGCTGCTGCCGCTCTCAGTGCTAGAGCAACTGCCGGTGCTCGATCTGTGCGAGATAGCAACGATCTTGTCTGGTCTGCTATGATCAACTTTCTAACTTGACTAGGATCCGTGACCGTGATCTAGTTTTTTTCTTCATTTCTTTTAAACGCGAGAAGGACTAATTGTGGCGTTTTTGTTAAACCAAACTGTAGTTCATCATAGGGATTCAGCTTGTACTCAGACAACAGACTGATCCAATTTTTTCCAGTAATATAAGTGATGGACAGTGCCTTCGTTACTGACACATCATAAGAAGTGAAACCTGCAAAAATAGCCATCGTAGAGCAAACCAAACGGTTCATTCTGTGATGAATGTCACATGGCAAAACCTGCATCGTAAAATTGCAGGAAAAGAAAGAAAACATGACATTAAATCAATAAGATTTAGACAGTAAATCAATAAGATTTACTTGATGTGACACGAGTGAATCCTTACCAGGAAATCACTATGTTGAAGTACTAAATTGAAGATTGACTGTCCAACTACGCGTGGCAAGCAGGGGCCCCACCTACTCCCACAAGCAGGACAGTCCAAAGGTCGTGACAAATCGTATGGACCGAACATCCATGGGACTGGAAATCCTGGTGGGTGCGATAAACCCTGCAATGCATATAGATATTGGAGTGTAACCATAATTGATAAACCGTCCTCACAAAAAATACGATCTGGATACTTCAAAATATACAGACTGAATTGAGTGGACAGACATTAACATAGACCGTTCTCAGGACTAACCACACACCAAAAGTGGCAGTACTAATAAACAATACAGGGTTCACAAACACAAATCAAGTACTGAACAATAGTACTTACTACAGACAAGCAAAGTTGCACTAACTAAACTCTGCAGACTATTTCTTGCCACCGACCTACGGGATGAACCCCGCATAACTGACTAGGCCATGGACTTCGTGGGAGATGACTACATGCACCATCACCATCTTGTCAACCTTGGAGAACCTAACAGAGTGGTCTTTCCACTCATAAACATGATGATGAAGACATGCCACATCAGATTTGTTGGGAAGCTTTACAAGAACCACACCATTCGTAATCGAAGGCACAGCCATGAAATTGTTGTGGTCAAGTACAGCCTCGAGAACATGCCTGACAACAATGCTACAGGAAAACACTAGTTCAGGACACGTGGCCACAAGGACACAACAGCTGGATAGCTCAGCAGTAGAACTCATCATCAGGTCTTCCAGTTCACACGGCATGACTTTGAGAACTTCATCTCCACCGTGGACATGGTTCTAATTCAAACAGAAACCATATTTTATTACTACCTCCGTTCAGAAATATAAGATGATTTTCGATATTATACTCCATATATGACTACATATACGCACAGAAATGAGTGAACAAAGACACTAGAACATGTCTTCAAAGGCATGAGAGCAGAGGGATTAAATGCAATATCCATAACACAAGTTACTGAGGCAAATATACCCTCTTAAAAGGTAGCATTGATGTTCATAAAGTACTCCCTCCGTCCCAAAATTCTTGTCATAGATTTGTCCAGATACGGATGTATCAAGTCACATTTATTATTAGATACATCTGTATCTAGACAAATCTAAGACAAGAAATTTGGGACAGAGGGAGTAGTTGAAAGTAATCTATAAGAAATCAGTGTCAACCTCTCGCATGTTTTGGTCAAAAGAGGAATTTAGAACCGTCATTTGGCACACTAAAATCATATGCAAGATCACCCAGAAAGTTGTACTACCAGTACTAGTACTGCGAGTTAGATGAAAAAACACGATCAAGATCGAGAAAAAGATCGTCAACAAGAGACATTACCTAGACTTGCTTAATGAGGGATCCCGGAGAGGGGGGCTTGGACAGGGCGATGGCTTTGAGCTTGTCTCGTACCATGAGCCCCGACAGTTTTGGCCAGAGCCATAGACATCACGTCGGCCGGTGCTCCGGCGTCCATCCAAGAGAGGAAGCTGAGAGAGAAGAGTGAAAGGAGGAACAAGATGAGGGAGAAGCGAATCGAGTGGGGGTTTTCTTCAAGAGAGGAAGCCGAGAGAGAAGAGTGAAATGATGGTTGCTTCGTCCGTCCAACTTACTGCTGGAAAGGAGGGGGTTTTGTGATTTGACGGCTCATTGGGCATTACTGCGGCGGTTCGATCGGGGTAGTCTACCGTCACTCTACTACGGAGTAATTTAGTGCATGGCTGGTGGACCCAGGTGCTGGCTGTCCCACACGTTGGTGAAAGTGAGTAATTTAGTGCATGGCTGGAGGAGGATCCACACGGTAGAGCATGTCCACTGTTTTTCTGAAGAAAAAAAATGATTACAGCAAGCGTTTCCACTCTTACGATGGAGGAGTGCGAAACACGGTAGCCACTTGAACATACACATTGCTCCTACTACTAGGCATGTGCAGTGGTTCATACGTCAGTACTACACAATCTTGTTGCTAGTGTAGTAAGATATGACGATAACAAATGATGTTGTGCGCATGTCAACTACTCCTATATGTAACATAGTACCGCTTTTTCGACTGTCCGGTCGAGAATGATCGGTGAGATCAATGTTAACAGAACTAGGTCCACAGCACACGGAGAGTACGGTGCTATAGTACTCCATGAAACATGAATCATATGAAGCACGAATAGTGTTAGGCAGGGTGTATGAAGGGTGCACGGGATGGGAGCAAAAGTTCCCTTCTCGACCCACTTTTGGGTGTTTGGCAGAGTGCATGAAGGGTGCATGAGTCCACACTAGTAGGTTTACAAAAATACACGAAGAGGAAAGAACTATATTGAGATGAGAATGCAACCAAACACACCCACACGCTTTGTGCTACAGTGACTGATCTGCACCATCTGAGTTTGATCCAACGATCATGTTGCACCGAGCCATCGAAATGCCCATGCAAAGGGCGCCTAAACACCACCGAAGTCCCTCTGCTTCTCGAGGCGCACGACGTTGGTGATGCAGGGTGCAACCGCCCGCAGAGCCCGCTCTCGGTCGACGGGAGCCAGCTCGTCAAAGACGGTGTCCAATGGCACGTATGGATTCCGGTGATGGAGCCCTGAAAGGATTCGCCTGGCAACGACGACGGCAGCCTGCAACCCCTCCTTGTCCAGCTCAGCCCCCACCATCGCGCGGAGACGGCTCAGCTCCTCGGAGATATAGGTGACGAAGGAGACCAGGTCAGGAAGCCGTAGCTCGTTGAAGTCGACCGGGTGGTCAATCGGGTTTAGCCCAACGGCCGGCATCGTCGCGCTGGCACGATGGTAGGCATCGCGCAGCCGCAACACGTGCGTGGCAACTTTGTTCACCAAGTGGCTGAGGCGATCCTAGACCTTGTCACGATCGGCCTGCTCGCACTCCAGCCGTCTCCACTGACGGCCTATCGTATTTCCCGCTTTCTGCAGCAACGCTGCCGATGCCTCGAGCATCTTTGTGGTGTACGCCTACCTCTTTTGAAGTTCCATGAACTCCCGCACATAACGGAGGAGCATGCCACTCCTCTCCTCCTTGAGCTCACGGAGCTCCACGTCCTTGGCCCTGAGCTCCACATCCTTGGCATGGAGCTCCTGTGTCAGGAGCCTCACCTCGGACTCCGTGATCTGCTGCGCCGCCATGGCACCAGGTAGAAGCAATGGGGAGAGGAAGAAAAGGGGGTGAAACGGCTGAAAGGCAATGCAATCTACGGGAAGGCGGAGGGAGCAGGGTATCTTTTGGTTTTCACCACGGTAAAACACTGGTCGACGACTTCTCACATCAGGAGCAGTGGGTTTTTACAGGCGGAGTCATCATGACTAATTGCTACCGCGCCTGCTCCCGTCAATCAAAAAATTAAAAATCCTGCCGCGCCTGCTCCCATCAATCTAAAAATTAAAAATCCTACCACACCCAAACACCAGAGCAATGCCGCGGTGGATATTTAAATTTACCTGCCGGCAAGTAGATAAAAAGGGGTGAAAAAACAAATGTGGCGGCGGCCTAGCTAATTGGTCGAACTAGCCCAACTAGCTAGCCACCGTGCTTCACTGATGTACTCGGTGGGAAAGGTGGTCTTTCGTGATTTGACGACTCATTTACTTGCTTCGGCAGTAGGACCGAGGAGGACCCAGAAAACGCGTGGTAGGGCGTCCCACATCAGGAAGAATATATGCGTGCACCACCCGGGAGGACCCCGAAACCGCGCGGTAGGGTGTGCCACGTCTCGGCACGGAGGAAAAATGTGTGTGTAAAAATATACTGTATCAGACGTAGTACCTATGGTTCGACCTCGGGACCCAGCCAGTCGGTCGAAAACACCCCACTAGCCACACAGCTTCATCATGCAAATGTGGCACGGAGGATAGATGTGGTTAGCTCCGTCTCGACCAGCCACAACGTCTCTTGTTCTAGGCGATTCTTCTACTTTCCAAGCTTTTTTAGTTGTAATAACACCACGGCAAGCTAGCGCCGCTCTTCGTGTGTGCCCGTGCAAAGGTTAGACGGCGGAGAGAAGAGAGATTGAGATCGCAGACCTGGGACCCACCAGTAAGTGAGACAATGGTCATGCACGTGTTGACGAGGCACTCCCTCTACTCTACGCAACACAAGTACTGTATAAAATCAAGTTATGGGACAAAGCCAACAACCGTTCATTTTTTCAGGCTATTGACTTACGCTTTGTAGTCCAGGTTGCCAGTTCGAATCTCGTCTTTCAGATTTGTTAGTTTTAGGTCCAAATTTGATTAATGACAAGTGGGACCCCCGTGTGTTGTTCCGATATTTCAGTGTAGGATGGTTTTTTTGAACAAACACTTCGCGCGGTTAGACAAGTAACGGCATGAGTTACACGTATTTTGCAAGTTTACGAACAAAAATGACAGCGGCATAGAATACCACATCCACCCCGCAGCTTAGATACTATGGTGATATGAGTTTTTGCACCGTTGGAATTTAGATCCAATGGCTTGGGAGTAGTCTTTGTAATTATGCGCAATTTCCAAACTCTCCAAAGGTTTTTTTGCAAATAAAACATTCAGGCCTCGTGTGTGCCGCTGCATCTTCGATCCAACGGCTCCCCGGTGCTCATATTAGGTGCTCCCCGTAGCTTAATTACCCACGACGGTGATATGAGCATCTAGGTCGTATGATCAGTATTCAGATGGCACATGCGTAGTACTTGTACTTCCTGCGCATTTCCCAAACTTTATCAGCCGTATATTGCAAAAACATTCAAACCTCCTACTGTGGGCTGTTAGATCTCAGTGAACTCGTATCACCATAGAATCTATGGTGCGGGAGCACCTCATACTCTCTCGCGCGAGAAAACATAAGGTGCTATCGCATCTTGGATGCTACGGTGATACGAGCTTGGAGGTTGTTTGATTTGAGATGCAATGGCATCTGAGCAGTCTTTGTGCTTGTAAGCAGTGGCCGAACTCTTTTGGGGCTTTTCTGCAAAAAACCATTCAAACCACCGAGGACGTGTTGGGTCACAAATCCAACACCTCCGAAGAGCTTGTATCACCAAAGCATCTAAAGTGTGGTAGCACATGATATTCTTACATACAGGAGAATATAATGTCCTCCTTCATCTTAGATGCTACGGTGATACGAGCTTCGAGGTCGTTGGATATGGGATCAAAGGGCATCTAAGTAGTTTTTGTACAATTTGTGTGCAATTCTCAAACTCATCAAGGTTTCCTGCAAAAATATTAAGACACATCATGTGAGCTGCTATATCTCAGATCTACAAGCTCCAAGCAACTCGTATCGGCATATAGCATCTAAGGTATGGGGGCACATGATATTCTCCTGGGGAGGAGTGGTGGGGGTGCACAACCAATCGATGGTTGGGAGGGTGGGGACAAATATAATCTAAACAACCCTAAACAGAGCTCCACAATTTTATCTAAGGTCGAGGGGTTGACCCCCGACAATCATAGCTCCGCCTAAACACAACATTTGCATGTACTGTAGTACTAGAATTAATATTCATGTTTCAGTTTCATGTTCATTTTAAATATTGAACTGAGGACCATGGATGTCTTACATTTTACTCCCTTTGTTCCTAAATAGTAGTCTTTTTAGAGGCTTCAAAAGGACTGGCACATACGAATGCATATAGACATATTTTAGAGTCTAGATTCACTCATTTTGCTCCGTATGTAGTCACTTGTTGAACTCTCTAAAAGACTAATATTTAGGAATTGAAGGAGTATTTTTGAATTTGTGTCATACATGCATGGTTTGGAAAAATAGATGCATTATACTTATTGGATTGTTGTTGTGTTCGTGCGTGTGTGTCTCTGTGTGTGTGTGTGTGTGGTCATATGCTTGATACATACAAAGTTTTCTCACCTCCATATTGTTCATCTTTTAAATTTGAATTTGCATTGGAAAACTTACTGGGGATACCATGAAATGTGAAATCCACGTTGAGATCACTATATCACAAACTCACTCTAATCAACAACTCGTCATAAATCAATTACCACGTTGAGATTAGTATTTGCAAGGAAAATACGGGTATTGTAATACACATAGATTCGTTCAGCAATTTAAAAGGTTCCTTTCGTATTCTTGAATGGTAGGACCCAACAGCGTAGCAGCCAGACCTTGGCTCATGTTGATCCTAAAAAAACCGGGCTCGTGTCCTTCGGTGGCGTGCGTGGTACGCACATTAGGCAACCCCAACCAGTCGAGCCTCAGCGTTTCAAGTCGAAATATCTAGCGGCTAGAATTCCAGCCCTAGGAAATTCCCCTCATGTCCCCGGTCCATAATGACTACCGATGAACAACGGAGGGATGCTTTAGTAACTAGACAACGTTACCTACCGTGCCGAGCACGGTTCAATTCCCTTGGTCGCCGCTCGTCAAGGTCACCTGTCGGTGTCAAAACCGGCGGATCTCGGGTAGGGGGTCCCGAACTATGCGTCTAGGCGGATGGTAACAGGAGGCAGGGGACACAATGTTTTACCCAGGTTCGGGCCCTCTTGATGGAGGTAAAACCCTATGTCCTGCTTGATTGATATTGATGATATGGGTAGTACAAGAGTAGATCTACCATGAGATCAGAGAGGCTAAACCCTAGAAGCTAGCCTATGGTATGATTGTTTTTCGTCCTACGGATTAAAACCCTCCGGTTTATATAGACACCGGAGAGGTCTAGGGTTACACAGAGTCGGTTACAATGGTAGGAGATCTACATATTCGTATCGCCAAGCTTGCCTTCCACGCCAAGGAAAGTACCTTCCGGACACGGGACAAAGTCTTCAATCTTGTATCTTCATAGTCCAGGAGTCCGGCCGAAGGTATAGTCTGGCTATCCGGACACCCCCTAATCCAGGACTCCCTCAGTAGCCCCTGAACCAGGCTTCAATGACGATGAGTCCGGTGCGCAGATTGTCTTCGGCATTGGAAGGCGGGTTCCTCGTCCAAGTACTTCATAGAAGATTTTGAACACAAAGGTAGTGTCCGGCTCTGCAAAATAAGTTTCCACATATTGCCATAGAGAGAATAATATTTACGCAAATCTAATCTGCCGACGTATTCCATAGCGTGACATCATACTACGGCCAAGTCTTTATTCGAATCATTTTACCGTCCCACCTCAGCGCATTAGCGAGGCGGTTTCCTTGGCACGTCTTGTTAAAGCAGAGATTGTGTCCCCTTATTCCGGTATTCTCATCAATATGGGCGTGGGTAACCCAACCATACCTGTTGGTATGTTTTCTCGATCAAAGGCGAGTCCCAAACGGTCACGGGGAGGTCCCTTGGTATTCAACCTCTTATAAAGAGACCAAGGCCTTAATCCTTTCTTTCAATCTCAAACGAGTTCGCCCTTCGCCTTGAGTTCCAACACCCAAGGTTCCAGATTTCAGGCGCTTCGGACCTTCGACAATGTCCGGTTCTGACCTTCGAGGCCTATGGATGCCCTCCTCCGTTATGGAGGAGGACGTGCTGATGTTGAGAGAGGCTAGGTTCTTGACCAGCGAAATCTGGCATAGGCTGCCTGCTCAAGGGCAGGTCATTCCCACTCTCAAGCCTGGTGAGAGTGTGATGTTCATGTCTCACTTCCTTCGGGGGCTAGGCTTCCCGACGGATCCCTTCGTGAGGGGGCTCATGTATTATTATGGGCTGGAATTTCATGACTTAGCCCCGGAGTCCATCCTCCATATTTCCTAGTTCATCGTCATGTGTGAAGCCTTCCTCCGTATTACTCCTCACTTAGGACTATGGCTCAAGACCTTCAAAGTAGAGCCGAAGATGATCGAGGGACGGTACGCGGAGTGCGGAGGTGCTTTTATAAGCAAGAATGCTAGTGCTCCATGGCCCGAGGGCTCTTTTCAAGAGGAGTCCAGCCTATGGCAACGAGAGTGGTTTTATATCACCGCTCCCAGGAGCACCAAGTGGGTGGCGCCACCTGCCTTTCGCTCGGGTCCCCCACCACAGCTAGTGTCATGGGTCAATAAAGGACTGGACTGGGGTCCGTCCAAGGACATGCCCTTATTGCAGGGCCGCATTCGAGATCTCCTAGAAAGAGATATCAGTCTGGTTGCGGTGACACAGGTTATGCTGATTCGCCGAGCTCTGCCCTGCAAACGTCGCCCCCTCCGCCTGTGGGAGTTCAATCCAGAGGGACCACGAGCTCTCTAACACTTTATGGGCGCGGCGCCCGTGGAGATGTTCAAATTGTTCTTTGGATCACAAGCAATGTGTCCGGACTTAACCGAGGACGTAGGTCTGAGCTGCAACCGCCCGGATACTCAAGTAAGTAGCCCTGTGCCCGGACTCGCAATCCGCATATTTATAAAATTGCCTTTAAAAGAGCTGTCCTTTAAACATGAGTGGATAGCGAAAGCAAAGCTAATCTGGTGTTCGTCCCCCCTCTCCGAGACCACGCCGGGTCCTGTGCTAGTCAGGATGTTGGAGGTTGTGCCTTTGGAGGAAAGCGAGGGAGGGACAAGGAAGCTATGGCCTCCTCGAAGGAGGCTGTTCGGAAGGGAGGAATCGAAAATTCCCCTCCTCAGGGGAAGAAGAGGACCGCCTCTGAAGACCCGGAGACCATGGCCTCAAAGTGGGGGAAGAAATCTTCGCCAGAGGGTCCTGTGCTGGGGGATACTTCGGCCGAATTATGCCCTCAAGGGGATCAGCCCTCCACCGAGCCGTAAGTAGAGAGGAGTTTTCTTTTTAGGAAATGAGAGAAATCCCTGCTTTATATTTGAGAAAAGTAATCAAAAATTTACCTTGTAGCTCGTACCTTAGCCCTTCTCAGCAGAGCTCGTCTTCGGGGGATCTTCTTCCGGAGATGATGGAGAGCGGAACGCCTCCCCCTGCCTTACCGCCTTGCGAGGCGGGCGACCCTGAGGTATCGTCGCGGAGGGTTTCTCCAAATCTGGCAGGGCCGGAAGGTAGTCATATGCCCCCCCCCCAAAGCCCTCCGTGTCCGGCCTTCGAAAAGGGCCATTAGACAAGTCCGACACCATCTGGTGCACGGTCAGAGGAGCTGAAGGATCTGCTAGGGCAAGCATCTATCTCAGAGGAGCACCGTGCATTGATGGGTACGGTGATTGAGAGGATTTCATCCGCGGAGAGCGGATTGCACGCGGCCGTCAGGAGTTTATTGACGGGCTTTGAGGTACGTGAGATAATGTACCCTTTTTGGACAGTTGCGCATAAATAAGATGCGCCCTGTGTAGATAGTAGCCCCTGAGACTCTGTGCGTTGTCAAAAGTGATGGCGCGCAGAGGATCATAATCCCAGGTCTAATATGCCGCCTTCATATGTAGGTGGCGAAGTGTCGGGTGGCCAGCCGGACTGATGAATTTGCCGAGCTAAAGCAGCAAGTTGACGTGGCAGATGCCAACATCGCGCTTGTCAACAAGTGGCTTGACGAGGCACAAGGTATGTAATTACTCCGGCGGCACCTGGTAAGAGAAGCTTTATGCCAGTATCTTACAATGTGTGTGCTTGATGCAGATGGTGCTGCTGCCATGGAGAATCTTCGAGCGGAACTTGCCCGAGGCAAGGAGCAAGCCAGAAAAAGTGATGCGGCTGCCGGAAAGGCAATTGAAGAGCTGAAAGCCGAACAGGCTGCTAATTGCCGAAGCAAGAAGGAAATGACTGAGATGGCTGTGAAGCTGAAGAGTGCTACTGACCGTTGCAAGCTTCTTGAAAAAGAAGATCAGGCGGAATAGACGGACCTGGAGAAGGCCATTGCCGATGCCAAGGATGCTCGCTCTGCGATGAGAGCTATGAAAGAGGAGCTGCGTCAGGCTAGAGAGATCGCGGCTGGAAAGCCCTTTATGCTGCGGAGGAAGTTCTGTGATCCTAAACATGCTCCGTTAAACCGGATGTGGAGTACGGCGGACACCTATATGGATTTGGCAGCGAGTGCCGCAGATGCGGCCGAACACTTCCGAGATCAAGAAGATCGCGAAGTGGAAAAGCTCTTTTGGTCGCAGGTCCACAATCTAGAGCGTCCACTGTCATTAGCCGATCTTTTGGCCGAATGGGCCGAGCTGAATAGGTTATCCGGACTCACCGTGAAGTATGTCATGAGTCATCTGTGGCCAGAGAGGCCAGAGCCGAAAAGTTATTTCAACTTGTTGCAGCAGTTCCTTGGTGCGGTGCCGCATATCGATGCGATGAAGAGGTCAGCGTGCATAGAGGGTGCGCGGATGGCTCTTGCCCGTGTCAAGACATACTAGGCGGAAATGGAGGCCACCGCTGTTGCATCCCCAAACTCGGATGGAAGCCGAGTACCTGCCGAGCACTATTTTCAGGAAGTTCTGCAAGGCGCTCGTTTAATAGAGACGCAGTGCTCGAAGGATACTATATTCGAATAGCATATATTATTGTAAAACAATATTTTGATAAATTGTAGAAGCTTTTTATACTTGTTCCTGCAAGTATTATAATACCTCCTGTGCGGCCGTTTAACATATATGTATATATAATTTGAAAGATGGCAGTCAGCTTCAGCCCCCACGCACATAATGCGGGGGTGTTCGCAGAAGGCGCATTTTCACACTTGATCCAACGTCTTGGTCCTACAAAGTTGGTGATAGCGCAGCGAACTAGGCAATCGAACTATGATGCTTTATCACTTTCACTTAGCCATAGGAGTTTGACAGTGAGGCTACTTATATAGCCCCTGGTGGCGCTTGCGCTCGCCCGAACTCGGGGCGTGTATGTGCCTGGCCGGGAAACAACCCTTCGTTAATGCGGAGGAATCCTAAAGATTCCGATAAGTCATCGAGTGGTTGACCAGTCTCATGCTATATCATGACAGTCAGTTTTTGGCTTTCTCTACTGAGGTGCTCGCCTGGCCGAACCGGGGCACAATCGCACTAGTTCTCCTGGTGCCGCCTTAGCCGATAGAGTGGAACGTCAGGCAGCAAAACACAGGAGCCGGGCAAACCCAACATTTGACCAAAGACATGATTTGGAGCTGATGCATATAAGGCCAAACTCGTGACGCCGAACACTCCCTAAGGTATTCAGTCTTTATGAGGACGGGCGGGATAAGGCCCTTAGTAATAAGCCGTCCAGGTACGCGCAAAACTCTAACGTGGCCACATGCCAAAATGCCAGCCTCCTCCTTGGTTATACCAAGAGATCAGGGGATGTGTATCAACAAGAGACAGTAAAAAAGGTTTATGCAGGGTCTTAATCTGAAAAGAATCCTTGGAACGGGTCCCTGCTGCACGTTTGCGCCTCTGTCTCCGTTGTGCCGTATCCTGGACGGGCGTAGCACGGTGTTCATCTGTAAAAGAGAGGAACTTAGTTGAAGAAAGATCGTGCCGAACATAAGTTATACTAAATAAACAAAGTATAAATCGAAATGGGTAAAATTGAGTTTTATTGTCTCTTGTTTTATATGCGCGGAGCCCCTAGTACAGGGGTATACAGCTATTAAGCCTTTATCAATTGTATGTTTATGCCGGAGTCGTCTAGCCGTGTCCGTGGTCTTGACGACCTGTTTAGGTGCTTTGGCTGGTGAAGCCGCTTTATTGTGGGGCTGTCAAGGCAGCCGCGCTGTCTTCCGCGCGAGAGGAACACTCAATGTTTTCCCTTTAATGAGATGATGCCTCGTGGACCGGGCATCTTAAGCGTAAGAGATGCGTAATGCGGTATTGCGTTAAAGCGGGCGAAAGCTTCGCGTCCCAGTAGTGCTTGATAGCTACTTGAGAATGGGGCGATGTGGAAAGTTAGCTCTTCGCGACGAAAGTTATCGGGGGAGCCGAACATAACTTCTAGCCGGAGAGAACCCATACAACGGGCATCCGGGCCTGGCGTTACCCCTTGAAAGGAGGTTTTGCTATGGCAAATTTTTGTTGGGTCTATCCCCATGTTGCGGATTGTGTCCTGGTATAACAGGTTTAGACCACTGCCGCCGTCCATCATGACATTTGTAAAGTGGAGTCTGCCGATTATTGGATCTAATACCAAGGCAGTCCAGCCTGCGTTCTGGATACTTCTAGAGTAATCCTGATGGTCGAAGGTGATCGGTTTTAACAACCATTGGCGAGACTCCTTTGGGATAGGCCGTATGGCGCGTATCTCTGGTGGCGCCATTCTGTTCGTCACGTGAAGTAGGTTTACTGTTTTGACTTCTTGTGGGAAATCCTTTTGTTTCCTGGTGCTTTGCTTGTGGGGTTCATCGTCGTCCTCACTTGGTGTTGTCGAGCCCCTTGTGTTCGGCGTTGAGTTTGCCATCTTGCTTGAAAACCCAACAATCTCTGTGGGTATGGTTCGCAGGCTTCCCGGGAGTACTGTGTATTTGACATATCTTGTCCAAGATTTTGTTTATGTTGGATAGCTCGTCCCTGTTATCCTTCAGGGGCGGCTTTCTCTTATTCTGCCGCGAGCTTTTGAATCCGGCATTGATCGCCGTGCTCTTTGGGCTGTTTCCCTTATTCCGGTGCTGGTCCTTGCTGCGTCGGGGTTTTCCGTTTCCATCCCTAACTTCGGATGTACTTGGGTTGCTGGTGCTACATCTTGCCAACCAGCTGTCCTCTCCTATGCAAAAGCGGGTCATGAGGCTTGTTAATGCGACCATTGTTCTTGGCTTTTCTTGGCCGAGGTGTCCGGCAAGCCATTCATCTCGAACGTTATGCTTAAAAGCTGCTAGGGCTTCGGCGTCCGGACAGTCAACTATCTGATTCTTTTTAGTAAGAAATCTGTTCCAGAATTTCCGGGCTGACTCTCCGGGCTGTTGAGTTATGTGACTGAGATCGTTTGCATCCAGAGGGCGGACATAGGTCCCTTGAAAATTTTCCCGGAAAGCATCCTCAAGCTCTTCCCAACATCCAATGGTGTTTTCGGGAAGGCTTTTGAGCCAATGCCGGGCTGGCCCTTTAAGCTTGAGGGGTAAGTATTTTATGGCGTGGAGGTCATCTCCTCTGGCCATGTGTATGTGGAGGATATAATCCTCGATCCAGACCCCAGGGTCTGTTGTTCCCTTGTATGCCTCTATGTTTACGGGCTTGAATCCCGCTGGAAATTCATGGTCCAGCACCTCATCGGTGAAACATAGGGGGTGTGCGGCACCCCTGTATTTGGGTGTGCCGTGATGTTCAGATATTTGTTGTGTTGCATTGCTTACTAGTGCTTGGTTTCTTGGCCCGTATATAGATCTGGCTGGGCCGTCTTTTTGATGCGGATCCTTTGGTGGATCGCGTGCCGGCTTGTGTGCGGCACCGCTTGCCGCTCCATGCTGGCCATGCGGTCGTCCATCCGACCGGATGGCTTTCCTATTTTTTGACTGCGGGGGCTCTAAGGCCTCCTCGTCAAACTCAGGCAGTAGCTTTCGCTTTGGATAGCTTTTTGTGCGGCGACTGCCGCCATATTTGTTTGCGGTGTTGCGTACTTTGCTCCATCTGATTCTGAGTGCATCTTCCGCAGTTTTGAGCTTCCGCTTCTGCTTTTTCAGGCTATGCACAGTGGCGACGAGCCTTTTGTGGAGGTTCTTCTGCTCCATGAGTTTATCCGTTGTAAGGTCGCCCGGACTGTTGTTTTCGCCGGGGACGGGGTGTTCGGTTTGTTTATCGAAGTTTCCCTGTTCGAACGCTTGCTCGAAGGTATGTTCGTCGTCCGCCGACTCGTCCTGCTCTACGGCTGGGTCTGTATGGCTGCTGTCTCTATCGAGGCGGGGCTTGGAGCGGCGCTTATGTCGCCGCTTTGATTGCTTTTCGAGTGAACGATCCCTCGTTGCATCCCTGTGTTCCTTGTTGTCGCTTCCTTTGGGTGTGTCCACCATGTATACATCATGAGATGAGGTGGCTGTCCAGTGCCTTATAGGCGTTGGTTCATGTTCATCTCCTACGTCGTCGTCCATACCGTCGATGTCTTCGGAGTCGAAGTCGAGCACGTCGTTTAAATTATCGACAGTGGCTACAAAGTGGGTGGTGGGTGGGCATCGAATTTCTTCGTCGTCCACATCCCAATCCTGCCGGTCATAATCCGGCCAGGGCTCTCCTGACAAAGAGAGGGACCTGAGTGAATTCAGAATGTCGCCGAAGGGCGAGTGTTGAAAGATGTCTGCGGTGGTGAACTCCATGATCGGCGCCCAATCGGATTCGATCGGTAGGGGCGCGGAGGGCTCGGAGTCCCGAGAGGAGGCTGGTGTTTGGCTTGATCGCCGTAGAGATTGCAGCCCCCGAGGCGGTGTCTAACCACCCATCCTAGATTGGTGTGATCGGCTCCGAGCTAGGGGTCGGAGCGGACACAGATGCGGCCTCCAGGGCACTATTTGGCGGCAGAGCTAGATCATGCCCATCGTGACAGTGCGGCGTGCTCGGCTGTGGCTCGAATCCGTCGAAGATCAAGTCTCCGCGGATGTCGGACGTGTAGTTCAAACTTCCAAATCTAACCTGATGTCCAGGGGCGTAGCTTTCGAGCTGCTCCAGATGACCAAGAGAATTGGCCCGCAGTGCAAAGCCGCCGAATACGAAGATCTGTCCGGGGAGAAAAGTCTCACCCTAGATCGCATCGCTGTTGATGATCGGAGAAGCCATCGGGCCTAAAAGTGACGACATAGAGGAACTCTCAATGAAAGCACGAATGTCGGTGTCAAAACCGGCGGATCTCGGGTAGGGGGTCCTGAACTGTGCGTCTAGGCGGATGGTAACAGGAGGCAGGGGACACAATGTTTTACCCAGGTTCGGGCCCTCTTGATGGAGGTAAAACCCTACGTCCTTCTTGATTGATATTGATGATATGGGTAGTACAAGAGTAGATCTACCACGAGATCAGAGAGGCTAAACCCTAATAGCTAGCCTATGGTATGATTGTTTTTCGTCCTACGGACTAAAACCCTCCAGTTTATATAGACACCGGAGAGGGCTAAGGTTACACAGAGTCGGTTACAATGGTAGGAGATCTACATATTCGTATCGCCAAGCTTGCCTTCCACGCAAGGAAAGTCCCTTCCGAACACGGGATGAAGTCTTCAATCTTGTATCTTCATAGTCCAGGAGTCCGGCCAAAGGTATAGTCCGGCTATCCGGACACCCCCTAATCCAGGACTCCCTCATCACCCGTCAACTGCATTGCCTATGTAACACCCACGATGCGGCTATATCTCCCAAGTGTCGGAGCACGACTTAGAGGCATAGCTGGATAGTAGGCATGTCGCAAGAGGGGTAATCTTTACACATCCCATGTACTGAATAAGAAAGGGGTAAAGAGTTGGCTTACAATCGCCACTTCACACAATACATAAATATAGCATTACATCACCCAGATACAATCAAGGTCTGACTACGGAACCAAATAAAGAAAGACAACCCCTAATGCAAAAAATTCCCGATCGCCCCGACTGGGCTCCACAACTTATCAAATGGAAACGAAACAACACAACGAACAAGATCTTCATTGAGCTCCCATCTGAGCTCAGTTGCGTCACCTGCACTGGTATCATCGGCACCTGCAACTGTTTGGAAGTATCTGTGAGCCACGAGGACTTAACAATCTCATAGCCGCGAGATCAAGACTATTTAAGCTTATGGGTAGGAAAAGGTAGTGAGGTGGAGCTGCATCAAGCACTAAGCATATATGGTGGCTAACATACGCAAATAAGAGCAAGAAGAGAAGCAATGCAACGGCCGTGAACTAGAAGTGATCAAGAAGTGATCCTGAAACTACTTACGTTCAAGCATAATACAAGAACCGTGTTCACTTCCCGGACTCCGCCGAGAAGAGACCATCATGGCTACACACGCGGTTGATGCTTTTTAGTTAAGTTAAGTGTCAGGTTTTGTACAACCGGATATTAACAAATTCCCATCTACCCATAACCACGGGCACGGCTTTCATAAGTTCAAAACCCTGCAGGGGTGTCCCAAGCCCATCACAAGCTCTCACAGTCAATGAAGGATATTCCTTCTCCCAGGAAGACCCGATCAGACTCGGAATCCCGGTTACAAGACATTTCTACAATGGGAAAACAAGATGAGCAAAGCTGCCCGAATGCGCCGACAAATCCCGATAGGAGCTGCACATATCTCGTTCTCAGGGCCCACTGGATTGTCCAAACTTATGGTAGGCCAACCCAGAGTTGCCCCTGGTGGCCACCGACGGCTGACAGGTTGGACCAACACTCAGAGGAGCACTGGCCCGGGGGTTTAAAGTAAAGATGACCCTTGGGCTCCGGAAACCCAAGGGAAAAAGGCCTAGGTGGCAAATGGTAAAACCAAGGTTGGGCCTTGCTGGAGGAGTTTTACTCAAAGCGAACTATCAAGGGGTTCCCATTATAACCCAACCGCGCAAGGAATGCAAAATCAAGGAACATAACACCGGTATGATGGAAACCAGGGCGGCAAGAGTGGAACAAAACACCAGGCATAAGGCCGAGCCTTCCACCCTTTACCACATATATATATATGCATTAATTAAATAAGAGATATATTGTGATATCCCAAATATATCCATGTTCCAACATGGACCAAACTCCATCTTCACCTGCAACTAACAACGCTATAAGAGGGGATGAGCAAAGCGGTAACATAGCCAAACAACAGTTTGCTGGGAAAGGTGGGTTAGAGGCTTGACATGGCAATATGGGAGGCATGATATGGCAAGTGGTAGGTATCGCGGCATAGCAAAAGAGCGAGCAACTAGCAAGCAAAGATAGAAGTGATTTCGAGGGTATGGTCATCTTGCCTGAGATCCCGCAAGGAGAAAGAATCAGTCCATGAATAAGACAACTGGACGTAGTCGAACGGATCCTCACAACTCTGGAACAGAACCGAAGCTAACGAGAGAAGCTACCCGGAAAGAAGAAATCAACATAGTAAACAACCATCACATAATCATGGCATGATGCACAACCAAGTATGATGCATGTCCGGTTTAATGATACATGGCATGGCAAAGTGCACAAACAATCCTACAAATTAAGTGGAGCTCAATATGCAACGAGCTGCATATTGACGAAACACCACGTGAGTTATTTAGTTCTCTCTCGTTTATGTACCCAACAATATTAAATGTTGGTTAGCAAGGCAAGGGGGTGAAACATAATAAACTACTTAACTACGCAAGTTTAAATGAGGCCGGAACAACAAACAACAATTCCAGACAATCCTCATATGCCATATATGGATTTGGTACTGTTCTGCCCTAAACCATATTTTAGAGTTGTTCAACATGGAAAGTAAAGTCACCACGTTAAACTAGGCATTTTTCTACCCCATTTACATATAAAGTTTGTTAGGTTTGGAGCTACGGTTATTTAGTTATGAATTAAAGCATTTTTAACATGTCATATGAGAAAAATAATGCAAACAGCAATTTAAACATCTAAAATGTGCATGCAAGTTGGATATTGTGAAACTAGATGAAATTCTAGTCATGTTTCATATATAAAACATTTTAATATGATGCACAGTTATTAAGTTATTATATGCATGATCAACAAGGGTTTTTCTGCAAAACTGCAGATCCTGGAAAATTAGCAAAATTGCAGGTCAGGGAAAAACAATATGGGCCAAAACTTGTTGGCCCAACAGGGAGAGGGTCTGGAGGGGCTGCTCACATCGGGCCTTGGCCCAGCTGGTGGAGAGGTAGGCCGGCCTTGGTGGTGTTGGGCTTGGAGGCGGTTGAGGCCTGGGTGGATCCACGCGACGAGAAGTCAACGCGGGCGCGGCTTCGTCGTCCTCCTCTCGAACGGAGGCAGCACAGGACATGGGAACGAGCGCTCCTGCTCGATGAAGAGGAAGCAGAGGTCAACGGCAGGTTCGTCAGGGACGGGGACGATGCTCCGGCGACGGGTGGTGCTGGCCTTGGAGATCTGGCACGGGAGGTCACACACGCGAGGCAGGGGCCGGAGACGAAGCGGCATGGTTCCAGGCGACGGCAGGAGGTGAAAGGCGCGGTTGCTGCTTGAGGAACGACGACGACGGGGGACCGCAGCGGCGCAGCGTATCCAGGCGGAAGGCACAATAGGGAGGTGGCCGGAGGAGGCGGACCAAGGTCCTTGGCAGGGAAGCAGCGGCCAGCTCCTGGTGGTGGTGGTCGACGCCTTGGTTCCGGTAGGTTGGTGTGCGAGCCGGCGAGGAACTCCTGCGTTGGGTGGCTGACGGTGACAAGAGCGCCATCAACGGGCAGAGGGAGGCGGATCTGGTGGAGCTCAACTCCGGCGAGCTACTGCTCGTTGTCGTCCGGACGGAGACGGGTCGAGGGCGGCGGCGCTCCTGCTTGAACAGGGTGAGAGAGACAGAGAGGTTAGAGAGAGAAAAGAGGGGAAAGAGAGGACAAGGGCATGGGCAAGGACGAACAGGAGGCATGGGACGCTTGGCTCCATAGAAGTGCTCGAGAGGGAGGGGATCCAGCCGCGCTTTGCTATGGTTGGGAGGCGACGGAAAATGAGGGAGGCACGGGACGATGGTGGTTGGCTGTGGGTGATCCCGATGGGGATTGAGCGGGTGGCGGCGCGATGGGACATCTCCCTAGGATCTAGGGTTGGACGAAAATAGGCTATTGGTTGATCTATATATAGCAAAAAGGGCTAAGTTTAGGGGCATTTGGTCCCTCCGATCTTAATCGGACGGTCGAGAAAAATAGACTAGGAAGTCCAAATAAGAAAACGATGATGTTTTGTAGATGTTTGGGGATGATCCGGACCCAACGGTGATGACTACCCAGGTCGGGTTCGGGACAACTTCCGGACGCGCGCGAGGATGGCCGCGGGCTGAGGAGAGAGGTTAGGTAGGGCCTGGCGGTGAGTGCTAGTGGGTTGTGCAGAAAGCATTGGATTGAGAGAAGAGAAGAGAGAGACCCGGCGACTGTTTTCGGAGACCGAAAACGTCCGACGATAGACCAACTATACTGCCGCTATAGTTATCTGTTGGGGCACCAAACAAACTCCGAATGCGATGAAACTTGGCAGGTGGCCAAGCTACAACATAAAAACACCACAAGACAACGTTTAACCCATTCCGAGAACATTTTTCCGGCCACTTATAAAATAATATTTCAGACGTGCCACGGGCGCGTGCAAGTGTGGTTAGGCTCAGAACGGACAACGGACGGAACTGGGGGAACCCGGACGGATGCAAGTTTTGAAAACATGATGATGCAATGCACATGATGACATGACAAGATGCACCACGCAAGCGAATGACATGGCAACCACAACGAATAACTAGAAGACACCTAGCGCATTGGTCTCGGGGCGTCACAGCCTAGTACTGCTACTACTACACCAGGATGAGCACATAATTGAGCCCGTTTGTTCGTGCCTAGTACTTGAGTTAATATATTAGGCAATGCACTGGTACAGAGGGATTATCCTTTTACTCTGCATATATAACTTGTCTGAAGTCTAACTAAGCAAAATGTTTGACCAAATCCTTTCTTAAGAAATACAACAGGACAGATGTACAACTTGAAAATTTATTGCATGATGCAGGCAATGATATTGTTTCGAATCCTGGATCTTAAATTTCAGAAAATCCAAAAGTGAGCATAAATTCTTGAAACTAAGCATGGTCACGTGATATGGCACAAATATTACTTCATAAGTTTTTTCTTCAATTTGAGACAAGCTGCTTATGACAAGTTGCACAAATGAAGAGCCAAGGTATTTTGGAACAAAGACCTGTCATGTTATGGCGAATGCTTTCACTATTAAAACCGTGGGCATTTATGTGCCGCCACGAATCTCCGATTCTCATTGGCAGGTGCCGTCCGAGCAAGCGTGTGAGTCAACGGGAGGCGTGCTAGCAGACCACTGCACCGGCTGTTAGGGAGGCATGCGAGCCGACCGCTGTGCAGGCTCACCGGGAGGCGAGCCCTTTGACCAGGCTCCGCCGCCCACCATCGTCCCAACTACTCCCACTTTTAATGTCGCCGGCGCCGCAGTTTAAAATCAACCCCGCACTACCCGGTATCGCTACAATCCTCTCTCTTCTTCTTGGATTCTCCTATCGTCTACCTCCAACGAGCCTAACCTAAACGTACGCCATGCCGCATCACGATGGTCTGCCCTTAGTGTTCCTGTTTCCTAAGGAAGACACCCAGCTGGAGTCTCAAGAACATAAGGCGCTTTTGGACGAGCTTGAACTGGCCTTGCGGGAAGACGCTGCGCCTATCCCCGCTCCCGTTCCGGCGCCCTTCGCCTGACTGCGCTAGCGCCCATCCCCGTGCACCTGCCAGCGCCTGCGCCTGCGCGTGCACTGACGCGCACGCCCGTGCCGGTGCCCGTGCACCTGCCAGCGCATGCGCCTGTGTGTGCACTGACGTGCGCGCTCGTGCTGGTGCCCGTGCACATGAATGTCTCCGCCGCACTGTTGACAGCGCCTGTCCCCGCGCGGGTGCTAGTGCCCCCCTCAGCGGCATGGATGGCCGCCGTCGACCGCTTCCTTGCACCAACGCCAGTCGCCTCCTCCCGCCAGTTGACTCGCTCTGAAGTCCAGAACATTTTGGCCTTCCTTGAAGCTAGGGCAACGTCCAGGAGTACGCCAACAACAGTGCAAGACGCCGTTGTCGCCGTTGGTCAGTGGACCGACAACACACAGAGCACGGCAGAGGAGCCGCTTCCCACCGCGAGATGCCCCCGCCGCCGCCGCGTAATCTAAATATCCCATGAAAAACATTCGGATTGACATGCTTAAAATCTGAATGTTTATCATTTCCGTTTATTTTATATCGATCATCGTATAATTTAAAGTCGGAGTCAGACTGAACGAAATGTATGGTTTGATCGATTGAATGTTCTGCTAGAGCCGTATCAAATTAAATATAAAACGTCATCAAGCCACATGTATTCCTTGTCATCCAACGACCTAGAATGCTTCAATGTCGAGCGCTCAACACGTTTAGCGTGCAATTAATTTCATGCCAAAAATAGTGCTAGTCACATGACAACACGCAAATAATATCCTAGTAGTTAATATCCGCATGCACTTAATATACTTCCAAATTAACGTGCATTGCACGTACACACTGACTAGTGCTACTAGTACGTCAAACTGGTGCCGTGACTTGTGAACGCGTCCAGATATCGTCAACGGCAACATCGCCTGCGAATTCTTCCTGTTTGCCCGTGCGTCTAAACGCAGAAGGGGAGGAGAGAGAGAGCACACATGGAACCCACCAGTAAGTGAAGGCGAATAGTACTAAAAATAATATTACATGTTATCCATTAATTAGGCTGTGGTAATATAAAAACATTATGTGAACAAAGGGGGTACAACAAACATTGCTATTCTACGTATGTTGCCTATTGACGTGCGGCTTGAAGGCCCGGTCGCATGTTCGATCCCTGTCCTTTATTTTTTAATTTTTATATGGGTCCAAATTTGTTTGATGACATGTGGGCCCCTCGGTGTGTAGTTTGAAGCACTTTGATTTGTGGGTCGAAATTTGTTCCATTCCAAGTGGACTATCGATGTGTAGTTTTGTAGCTTATTTATAATAATTAAAGAGAACAACATGGTTTTTTCAATAATACCATGGTGCGACGTTGAAGGCGAGAAAGGACGTGCGAGAGAGCGATGACCGAGCCAGAGGGAAATCAACTAGGGGAGTTGCGTGGGTTGCAACGGTGTTTGGAGTAGTTTTGGGCCGAATGCTACGAAAATATAATCTAAACCGACTGGAACAAATGCCTACACAAATTAATCCAAGGTTGGAGTGCCCCTCGCAATATAAATAGCTCCGACTTTGCGAGGGATGGAGAGGTAGTAGCTTCAATGCGTGGAAGATATGGTGTGAGAAAGCGAGGTCAATCGAGAGACATATAGATAGAGAGACAAAGTGAGTGTGGTTTGGCATTCATTGAACAAATATATATGCTCTGGAGAGATATTGTTCGATTGAGCTTTTTGGCAAGGGTGAGGGCTGTAAGATAGAGCTTGAGAGATGATCCAGTCACAGATGTGTAGATATATTTTGTGCATGGGAGGAAGCAAGGTCAACCGATCACATAGGGTCGCCGTGTGATCGAAAGAGTGAGACGGGTTGGAGAGAGTGACCTAGATAGACGATGTGCGTTAGAGAGTACACAATGTGGATAGGTCGAATTGGGCTCAAACATGGTGATATATCGTTTTTGTCCGAGAAAGAGCGAGGTCAATCGAGACATACGGAGAGAGATAGAGAGAGAGAGATATTGAGTGAGCGTGGCCCACCATGAGTTCGAAAGAGTGGCGGCGGCTTGGATGGACTGACCTAGATAGACAATTTGCGTGAGAGAGTATAGAGTGTGTCGATCGAGGCCTGAACAGGGAGACATATCATTTGTGTGTGAAAGAAAACGAGGTTAAACGAAACTCAGATAAAGAGAGCGAGATTGAGCGAGTGTGGCCCACCGTGCGGAACAAAGAGTGAGACAGTCTCGAGGGAGTGACCTAGATATACAACGTGCGTGCGTGCGCATGAGAGGTTGGGGGGCTAGATAGGCAATGCATGTATTTAGCGCGAGAGGGTGAGAGGGAGAGGGGAGAGAGAGAGAGAGAGCTCGACATGGGGTGCAATGGCGGGTGTGTGAGGTAAATACATTTGGTAACAGAGTGGAAAAAGGGGTTGTGTAGTTGAGAGACTTAGAGATCGAAACATGGAGAGAAAGAATGAACGTGTGTTGGAAACCGATAGCTTTCTAAGGTGGTTAGGAGAGGAAGATTGACCGATACGAGAAGTATGTAGCGTTTATGCGCCGGGGGGGGGGGGCTAAAAACAACATTTGAATGTACATAGTATGAGACTTAATATCGATGTTTCAATTCAGTGTACATTGTAAGATTTGAACCGAGGACCAGGCATACGGGTAATTATTTCAAATTCATGCCATACTAAGTTTCGATAAGTTGACATTGACTCGGTTTGTTGTGCTATTTTTTAGGTCATATGTTTGAATCCATCCAAAAGTTTTCTCACTACCATGGTGTTCATCATATACATATGAATTTGTATTAAAAAAGTAGCATGGATACAGTGAAATGTGAAATCCACGTTAGAATTGGAGATCGCTACGTGACACACACTCTAACTCAAATAACTAACTATGTGACACACACTCTAATTCAAATAACTAATTATGTGACACACACTCTAATCCATGTTAGCGTGGGTACCGTTTCGATTTTTTTTCAAATAACTCCTCATTAATTAATTTATAGTACTCCCTCTGTTCACTTTTATAAGACCTTGAAGACATTTCAGACAATGTGCAAAACAGTTCATTTTAAGTTGTCTGAAACGGCTTACAAAAGTGAACGGATGGAGTATCTCGTTTCGAATGACTAATTATTGCAAGGAAAACACGGGCATGGTAATACACACAGATTCGTTTGCAAATGAAAGAAGATTCGTTTGCATTCTCAAATGTAGGTGCACCAGGAAGACCAGGGTCGTGGGGGGGTGGACGCTGCTTCGGTGCCTTAAAGGCAACTGCCTTTGGGGTCACTGACATGTGGGCCAGCCACCTGTTGGGCCCACATGTCATGGACACAAAGGCAGGTGCCTTAAGGCACCGAAGCATAGTCCTGACGGGGTGGTCGCGTGTGTCGGACGGACGCGTAGCACCGAGCCACCCACCCCCTCCCCCCAAAAAAAGGTAGACGATAATATAAGTTCACGCTTCCATGTTTTGGATTGAAATATCTGGCGGCCCCAATTCCAGCCTTGCAAAATCTCTCTTCTCCACCGTCCCCTTTCGCGCCCAGATTGCTCAAATCCCTAATTGCCGCCAACCCTCGAATCGCCCCTCGTCTCGTGTCTTTCCCCACTGTTCGTCACCTCTGTGCCGGACGACGACGACGAAGACGACGGTCACGCTTCACTACCGCACCGGAGCTACCTCATCTACGCCCTCGTCCACCGCACCGGGTGGTTCACCGACAATGTCGGCCGCTGCAACCGAGGTGCCTCACAGACACCGAGTTCCACCGCATCAGGTGCGCCTCACCGACGCCGTCTCCCAGCTCACCGGGGCTACTTCACTGAGCAGATCATCGCACCTCCGCCCCCGAGGCCGCTGGGGCTTCACCAATGGTCTCGTCCACCGCATCGTAGCGCTCCGCTGCCACTCAAGATCCGCATCCGTGCGCGGCCAGCTAACGCCAGCGCATCACCCTCAACGACTCTGAAGTGACCCACACTCTAGCTAGGCGAGCATGCCCAAACGCCGGCCCAAACTAGGTATCCACACATCACTCCCTTGTGCACTGTTCCGACGATGTTTGGATATCCTTTCACTGCTCTCTTAGCTTACACGCATATGCAAATCTGACTTTAACTCTTATTTCTTCTAGAGATATCATTTGAAACAAGCAAATCCATTTTTTAGCGAAGCATGACGGCGCTATGGGATCTGGTACACATCCTGCACACTAGTATAACCTTGTAAGTATCTATCCTCTGGTACAACATCAAGGTCGATTCCTCTTATTTGATCAACCATTCGCCGTGTCAAAAGTGCAGAGGGGGATGCAAGGAGCACAAGGCCTGCACATCCAAGCAAGTGGTAACATGGACTTGTACATGGAACATTCCAAGCGCAAGCAGAGCTGCAGTGAGCCTGTACAACGAGCGAGCGTAAGTCCCTACATTTCATTTAATTCATACTGGCATTCGTGTATGATTTGTGTGCAGTGGCTGATCCATGAATTCAAGTTACCAGGGGCGAACATTTAACTTAAAAAATATGAAGGCACTTGCACTCCGGAAATCAACATAACTTGAGAAATGTGAAGCTACATGCACTTTGAAAACCAGCTAATGATCCAAAGTAGTTCAGATTATAAACACTAAATGATGCAAGCACCAAAAAACACAAAATGCAACATGGTGTACAAGGACTACAAACACGAACTGTACCTGCTTGAATTATTCGTTCTCTGGCTGAAAATGTCGAAGTGTAATTGCACGTATAACCAGTGCGCAAACTGCATATCAATATATCTATCCCGCACAAGTATGCCAATAGTTTCAAACAACAGATTAGAAAAGTATTTATGCTATGTTGTCATGATACGGGGACTTTCTGGTAGATGGCCTCGACGTTTCCTCAAGCTATGAAAATGCACTATAATTTGCTTGTCATCAATGCCTGCAAATCTCTGTCTCTCTCAACATAGTAAATCATCATTAGACACTAAATCCTTCAATGAGCTTGAAAAATGCTTGCATTAGATCCCTCCTTAGACACTATATGTTCATCACCAGGAGCATGTAAAATGTTAGCATCAAATCCTTCATTTGCAGTCTGTTCATTAGACACTTCAGGCTCAAGAACAACATGAGCTTGTATGTTTGCACTGGAAACTTGATTAGATACATCAGATTCAGTCAGTAAAGTATTGATTGGGGGAGTTATAAAATAAGTAGAAATTGGTTTCATTTTCTCATAGATTCCCTACATACAAGCAGTTTTACAACACCCTCAGGTTTAACTATTGGCCAGAAATTGAAGAGTTGAATTAGATATAATCAGGGATGTGATGTACCTGCACGTTGCGCATGCTACTCTTGCAAGCTGCAACTGCCCGTTTGCGCAAGCTCGATGCCATGCCCGTGCTGCCGCCGCTGCCTCCCACGCATGCTACACCCAGGGTTGGAACTTCATCTTCTTGTCCTTCCGTTCGCTTGAAGCCCGGCGACCGCCCTCCAACGAGGGCGCGAGGAAGTGCTATGTCGGTCTGTCCAGTGGTGGCTAGGTTAGGAGCGAACCAGACTGGAGGCTGGAGCGAATGAATTGGGATTTTTCCTGCTGTCGATCGATATGGGAGGCGCTCGTTTGGGCCGCGAGCCTGCTATAGGGCCTGCCTTTCACTTATGACCATCCAAATTGAAACATTTTTCTTCATTTTTTACATTGCCTGCTCGTGCGTTGGGATGAACAAAACTAGCATGGGCCAACCCGGACGACTCAAACTAGGTGCACACTTTCCAGCCACCTGAGGCGGCTGCCCATACTAGCCCCTATGGTGGCGTCACCCCTTTTTGCATGTATGGTTGGATAGTGAAAAATATTCTAGTGGCGCTTTTGATTTACCCATAGAATGGTTGAATTTCTTGTTTCTATGAACTGAGTTCGCTAATAATGTGAAGGATGCCAGTCTTTTCATCCTATTGTAGATTGCTTAGATCTCGATATGCCAAAAGTAATCGCATGAAATATACAGTAAAATCCAGTGTGATGTGTTTGGCTACAACTAGTCTGACTACACGTCCTCATATAACATAACAAGGACACACCATGTTACCAGATTAACCATTCGACTTACGCATGCAGTGTGGGAAGAAAGAAGTATTGGGATGTGTATCCAAGCAATTGATGACATGGACTCCTTCGTATAACCTTGTAAGCGAAAAAGAAGTTGCAGTGTGCCTGTACAAAGAACTAGCGTAAGTTTAGTTACCTGCTTCTCGGAATTTTAGTTAGCCACTTATTGCAAAATTGTTCAATTACGTTGCTTGGTTTAATTTAGTTTGCTACTGATTACATAATGGCACAGCCTGTTAATCATATTGTAGACTGCGTCTATCTATGTGTTTGATACTTACTGTTAAGAATTACCTGTTTGCCTTAACTTAAATATCTACTTGTTTGTTTAACTGCTTTGCTTCTGCAAGAGCGGGTAACAATGATGTTAATAACTACTTTTCAGCATCCAATTGAAACTCTTTAATTCCTTGTTTGTTTAACTAGTTTGCTGTTATAACTCCCAGTTGAGATGTTTTGCTAATTTCAACTTTTCTGAATCCAATCGTAACTTTAATGGCAAAACAGGTTAGCCCAAGATCAAAGAGCGAGGTCCCCATGGACATTGCATCATCCCACAATAGTGGCACTGGCCTAATCGTGCATTATGAATTGCCAACTGCTGATGTTCTAGAGGCTAAACTAGTGGTAGAAAGAGATTCTGCTTCTGCACTTAGAGATGAAGTTGACATGTTGAGGAAGCAAACAGCACAATCACAAGCAGTACTCAAGACAACCATTAAATATTTGGTGGATTTCAAAATGAGGCAAGCTGAGACTGGCCAGATTGTTAAGGTCCTGAAGGAAAAAAGGAAATTAAATTCCTACTTGGTAAACCATAGGTGATATGTTCTTTCCATAGTTGAATAACCTTTGTGTTGTCTGTTCATGTAATCAATCAAACCATCTGTTTTAGAGATCATGTAATAATTGTTTTTTTGGTTTGTAATTTTATTTGAGCACAAGTCTGTATTAATTGATAAGACTCGGAGACATTTCATTTGGATTGTTGTGCCAGACCTACAAATATGCCAATCGGGTTGAATGTGCATTCAGCAATAGTAGTAGGATAGACGGACCATAAGTGGCACACATCGGAAAGGGCCAAGATGTTGGCTAAAAAAAGGATGCTGTTGTAGCCAAAAAAGTACAACGGTCTGGCTTATGAATGTTAGTTGATATTATTGATCCATATACTCTATAAGTGTTTATATGTTTGTTAGTTCTGTACATTCTTGGTTGATTGACTCGGTATTTGAATCTTGATACATCGCTTGTGTACATATCTAAATGGGAGTACGCATTATGCTGTGTGTGACATTTGAGTTGGACATGAAGTGTTCCAAATATTCGAATTCACCTTAAAATGGATTCTAGTTTCTGAATTTGAGTATCGGCATTTGTAAACCATATTCATATATGATAGTGGAATACATCTTTGTCGTCCTTTTGAAGATATATAAAAACACATAGAATGATTTATAAAGATTCATATAGGAATACAAAATGGATTTGAATTTAGTTGCCAGGGTAAATGTGGATGCTTATTGTCCCAAAATTCGAAAGAAGCAGTAAAATGTCCACTCCCATGTCGGCTGCCCGAAGCCAAGTGTTTGGGAGATGGAAATTACTATCTACCCATTACACAAACAATCCATCGGCCCGATTTCCACTGCTCTAAATAGGGGTAGGTTAGTAACTTCAATTAGACGTGACAGGACTGCCTCTGAGCCCATTCCGACACGGTGGGCGTCAAACATGGGAGACAAAACTCATTTGATTCAAGCTCGTCCGGAAGACCTCTGTTTCTCCCTCCATTCCCCATTCATACACGGTGGGCGGCAAAACAAACTCGACTCGGCCAAAATCGATGTAGGCAAATATTTTCAATAGAGGGAGGTTTGTAACTTCACTCAGACGTGACACAACCGCCCTACCTGTCAGCCCCGTTCATACACCATGGGCGCCAACCATGGGCGCCAACCACCCTATCCTCGCCAGAAATCGCTCTAGGCAAATATTGGCGAGATGCGAGATTACTGTCCTATCCCCAACCGACGAGACGTCCAAATTTTAAACAGGGGCTAAGTTCGTAACTTTCCCATATTTCAGACAGGTGCGTCCCAAAAACATGGTTCCCCGTACCTCTCCCTCCATTTTCCCATTCATACAGCGTCCGCGCTAGAACACCCCATCCCCACACCAGCCTCCGTCTGCCACCCCATCCATCGCCGCCGTCCTCCACCACATTCATCGCCACCGTCCTCCACCATGCCGGAGCACCTACCAAGACCGCGTCGTCCACTGCTAGAGATGGACGTTTCTCATCCACGGCGACGGACCAATAGCCTTGCATCGCGTCCTCTCGCTTCATCGGCGCCATCGTCCTCTTTGCTGGGGATGCTCACACGACCTTCTCTTCCACCGCAATGGGACTTATCCCCCGATGCACCCGTCTACCATCGCAAATCTACTTCAACACCACCGACAGCCATCGCACCCCCGATGCCTACATGGCGCCGCAAGAGAGGTGGTACTTCATATCTCCTCAACTTTTTGATCTCAACCAGAAAATAGATCTTAACTTGGTTACTCTACTTTCTTTCCAGCTCTTAGAATTTAGTTCTTAGTTCGAAGCAAACAATGGATGCTAAATATCATTTCTTCGGTTTTGCAGCTTCAAATCTGCCATGGAACAGCCATAATACGATTTAATTCATCATGCTTACGGTTTAATTGATCATGTTGGTTTCGTGGTGGTTTCTTTAATAGAAATCGGAGGGGAAACCCTCTTTTGCTAAAAAAAATATGCTTAGAGTTTCCCCCTTTTATGATCACTATACGATCATAATACGTGCTTCGTGTCATAATAACACTGCTCCACCCATCAAGCTGAACAAGCTTAGTTGTTCAAATACAAATCTGATATTATTAAAACAGAGTTGTTTAATTGGTCAGCTAAATGTTCCTATATTAGTTTCAAAAATGCATGTTCGCCGCTCGGGTGTGTATCTCTACAGGGTGCCCACAGTGGGCCGGCCCACCCTGGGATTTTGGACCGTCCCAGGCCCCGATTCCCCTCTGGTCTACTGCGCGCTTCCGATCTCTACTCGTCCCCAGCCGCCTGCCTCGCTGGCGACTTGCCGTCCTCGGACGACATGACTCTAGGAGGAGACGCCGGACTAACAGGAGGCCAGGAGCCGCTCGCCCAACAGCGTCACCGCTGCCCGGGCGCGCCGCCGTGCCTAACTTCCTAGTCCGTTCAGGGCTCAGGCATGCAGCACCCACCAAGCCAACCCGATTTATCCTGAGATGCGTCCTCAACACTCAGCAGCCACTCCTCATCACCCATTTTCTAATCGATTCATTACTCATTAGGCAGGACTGTCATTAGGGTTTGTTGTGTCCTTAGTGCCACCTACACTTAATGGTTCAGATGTATTTCGGTAATCTTTAGTACCTCTAAAGTTCACAGGGTTTTCAAAATTCCGGCCCTCGGAACAGAAACTAGTCATTTCGGATTGTTGGTTGTAGTGACATTGACCCAGATTACTACTCTAAGCCAGGTTTGTTGACAATTTTACTTGTCTTTCTTACTCATTCGATATAATATCCAATTATTCACGTCGATTAGTTGCAAACAATAAGTGCTAGACAAACTTCTTCATTCAAATTTTGGACGGTCTCTTACTGCAGTTACAATTCTGCATACTTGTCCTAGTAAGCTCACACGTAAATGATTGATTCACTACATCTATGCTTGCCTTGTCATATTTGTTGTCAAAATTCTTTTAGGGTGGACCACCCTGTTTCTAAATACTAGAACCGTAGACATGAGTGAATAGTATTTCTCTATGTGATCTCTTTCATCATGTGTGGGTAACGGACACTGCATTGTATAGAAAGAAAGTTTCATTTCCAGCTTTTACATAGGTTTCGATCTTTTACATGGAATACAATCTGCCTAGTTGCTTTGTGTCGCACTACCAACACTCCACCCTTGAAGCTAAACATTACGCCACTCATAATTTCTTAGTTTATTTGTTCAAATACGAATTTCATATGATTCTAATGTTCCTACTTCAGTTTTGAAATGTGTGTCTGCTTGTTATAGAGACATAAGGGTTTTGTATTTCTATGTGTGGTCTGGTCAGCACGGTTGGGGAGGTGAACTTTGCATATGCAGGGGTTTATAGGGAGACACTCTCCGAGTTGAATCCGCAATGCATTCCATAGATAATCTGACTACTTTTTATGTTGTCACGAATCTCAGATTCTGAACAGCATCATAATGATTATGATCTTGCGCGCATGAAAAGAATAAAGCAGAACAATGCCATGGCTGTCAAACTTGGCATTAAGGGACTGAAATCAAGTCTGGATGCAATGCAATGCAAACGCTCTCCACCTACAGATTCATGCTTAGAATATGATCCTAACAGTGATTCTGAGCTAGAGGGAGACCTAAGTCAATGTAGCTCCCTAGTGGAGGAGTCAGAGGAAGATGCCCTGTCTTTTTCATCCATCAAGGTACTTGCTCTAACTTTCCAAGGTTACATTGCTCACACATATCTTGCAACTGATGCTTTGCATTGCTTCTACTTTGTTGAACTGCCATTAGCCTTAGTTTACACATCGTGTATGTGAATACGCCCTGCCTATCCATTTTCAGTACAAATTCCATCTGTCATCATACCATATTTATCCATTCAAATGTTGTTCTTGTGTATCAGACGTTCAAAAGGAAGAGGGCGATTGCTGATTGTGGAGGAGCACAAGCAAAGTATTTGGAAAAGGTAGTGGCACCTGATAAATCAAATAACCCATTAGGTGTAGTTGCAATATCACCTGACCCACAAAATACCCCAACTCTAGCCGACTCTAGCCCTACTACAATGGTCATTTCTGATGCCCCAACTTAGCAGACCCCAACTACAGCAACCAGCATGATTATGCCAGTTGACATAGCACCAACTGTATGACGCAAAACCCCCATTCCAGCAAAGAGTACACCAAATCTAGCTGCCAAATCCCTTTTTGAACCAGAGAGAGAGCCCGAATTGCAGCAAATAGGACCCCTGTTCCATTTCTTCCCAGTTTAGAAGACGAAGCTTATGTTGTTGTCAGGAACTTTGTGCGCATCTTTCCTTCATGGAAAGATTATACCGCAGACACAGAATAATTTCCAGTCTTCCTCCGCAACTTACGTGTAAGTAATGTACTAATGTTATTCATGGTCATTACTGCATATGTATTTGCTGACAGAAGACACAAGATTTCATTCTTTTAAATAGGTGAGGAGCAAACTGGATTGTGATGACGAGCAAGGGTTGGTTGCCCTTTTCAAGAACTCGTTGATGAAGTATCGTACCTACCTAAGGCAAGCGCACTTCGATGGAAAGCCTCCGAACGAAATTTCTGTAAAGTCTCCGGTGCTACATTTATCCGACGGTGACTGGAATAATCTTGTTACACATTGGTCTCGGCTACAGCGTAAGGTACTATCTATGATATCACATCACAATTTGAACTACATTTCTGCATTTGCCTTAATGTCTGACTTGTACGAAAACTGTTAGCGGAAGAACATTCGCTCTCAAGGGACCACAGAATCTTGCAACTATACTGCACACTACATTGCTCTTGTGAGTACCTCTTGCCCTGTATGACCATACTTACTTTCATAGCTGTTTGATTATGTAGCATCACTGCACATGTTAGCCTTGTAATCATGCATTTGGTGGACATTATAAGATCCGTATGGACTCTTACATAGATTTAGAATCAACCCAATGCTTTTGAAGAGGTTTAGCTCTGCAGTCCTCTTGTAAGGACTGAGCGTGGTCTATCACTGTACTTACATTAACAGCTGCTCCCTCTGTCCCATAATATAAGAACGTTTTGTACAGTACACCAGTGTTCAAAACACTCTTGTATTATGCGAAGAGGGATTGGTTCATTTTGTAGCATTCTGCATCTTATCTCCCTCGCCCACCATTTACTAAAAAAGATCAGATCTATATTTAATCTTATCAGCAAATAGAATACACAGACAATGCCAGTGCAGAAGTGTAGCCCATTGCTTTTGTCAGTACATTTTGTCCTGTAACGCTTGTACTTCCAGGGATTGGTAGTTGATTATGTAGCATTAATTTGCATCTTATCTTCATTATCCTCTATCCCTTCCAGTATTATCCTATCTATAATTACTCTCCACAAAATGTAGAGTACAGGCAATGCTTATGAAGAACATTCTGTGCTGAAAATCTAGAGTTATCCTTCCCTTGACATGTAGAAGGGCATTATAAAGCCGGTTGTCGGTGTCAAAACCGGCAGATCTCGGGTAGGGGGTCCCGAACTGTGCGTCTAGGCCAGATGGTAACAGGAGGCAGGGAAAACGATGTTTTACCCAGGTTCGGGCCCTCTTGATGGAGGTAAAATCCTACGTCCTGCTTGATTAATATTGATGATATGGGTAGTACAAGAGTAGATCTACCACGAGATCAGAGAGGCTAAACCCTAGAAGCTAGCCTATGGTATGATTGTATGTTATGGTTGTTGTCCTACAGACTAAAACCCTTCGGTTTATATAGACACCAGAGAGGGTTAGGGTTACACAAGGTCGGTTGCAAAGGAGGAGATAGCCATATCCATATTGTCTAGCTTGCCTTCCACGCTAAGTAGAGTCCCATCCGGACACGAGACGAAGTCTTCAATCTTGTATCCTCAGAGTCTAACAGTCCGGCCAATGGAGATAGTCCGGCTGTCCGAAGACCCCCTAATCCAGGACTCCCTCAGTAGCCCCTGAACCAGGCTTCAATGACGATGAGTCCAGCGCGCAGTATTGTCTTCGGCATTGCAAGGCGGGTTCCTTCTCCGGATACATCATAGAAGAATTTGAATACGAGGATAGTGTCCGACCCTGCAAAATAAGTTCCACATTCCACCGTAGAGAGAATAATATTTTTTTAGATCTAATTTGCTGGCTTGTCTTGGCAGCACGACGTTACGTCATGGCCCGGTGATTATTCGAACCGTTTCTTTTAACCAGCCCCGCCCATAACGCGAGGCAGTTTTTCGACACATCTTGTCAAAGCAGAGATCGTGCCCCCTTATTACGGGATTCTCATCAATACGGGCGTGGGTAACCCAACCGTGTCTAGGACTCCTAGATTATAGGCATGTACTAAACGGCTACGGAGAGGATGCTTGATATTCACCCTCTTTATAAAGGGACGAGGTTTTCGCTTTTTCCCTCTCGTGCTCAATCGAACCCTTCCCTCACCTCGAGTTCTAACACCCAAAGCCCAGGTCAGGTGCTCTGGATCCTCAGTCATGTCCGGATCCAGCCTTCAAGGCCAATGGATGCCCTCCTCCATCACGAAAGAGGACATTAAGAAGTTGAGGGAGGCCAGATACCTGACCGTCGAGGTTTCGCATCGGCTGCCTGCTCGAGGGCAGATCGTCCCTACTCCCGAACCCAACGAGAATGTCGTGTTCATATCCCACTTCCTCCGAGGTCTAGGCCTCACTCTGGATCCCTTCGTCCGGGGTTTGATGTTCTATTACGGGCTAGATTTCCATGATCTAGCTCCGGACTCCTTTGTCCACATCTCGACATTTATCGTCGTGTGTGAGGCCTTCCTCCGCATTACCCCCCACTTCGGCTTGTGGCTCAACACCTTTGAAGTGAAGCCGAAGGTGATCGAGGGGCAACATGCAACGTGCAAAGGTGCATCAATAGGAAAGATGGCAGGAGCTCCCTGGCCGAATGGTTCCTTTCCAGAGGTGTCCGAATTATGGCAGCGAGAGTGGTTTAACGTCACAGCTCCCAGAAGTGCGAAGTGGGCGGCTGCCCCCGCTTTCCGCTCAGGCCCCCCACCATAACTGATGTCATGGATTAGTAGAGGTCTGAGCTGGGGTCCAGCCAAGGACGTGCCTATACTGCAATGCCGCATCCGAGATCTCTTCGAGGGAGATTTTAATTTGGTTGCGGTAATACAAGTTATGCTGGTTCATCAAGTCCAGCCTTGCAAACAACGGCCCCTTCTCTTGTGGGAGTTCAACCCAGAAGGACCGCGTGCCATTCAATGTTTCATCGGCCTGACGCACGAGGAGATGTACAAGTTATTCTTTGGACCTCAAATAGAGTGTCCGGATACTACCGAGGACGTGGGCCTGAGCAGTAACCGCGCCACCGAACAAGTAAGAAATCCTCTAGCCGAACACACTGTCTTTTATTCATCACGACGTTATTCTTGAGAGTTCGTTCTTTGACCAGGAATGGCTATCAAAGGCGAAGATGATTCGGTGTTTGGCCCCCCCTCCCTGAAGGTTTGGAAAATCCGGTGTTAGAAAAGATGCTCGAGCTCGCACCTTGCCCGGAACCTTCGAAGGAAGATACATGGGGGGATAATACGGGCGGATGCGGGCCCCCATCGTTGCTAGTTCCAACTGAGGGAATGAGCGCCTCCATGAAGGAGGGTGACCGGGGGAGGAAAAGGACTGCTTCCGAAGATCCGAAGCCGAGGCCTCCAAACGGGAGAAGAAGTCTCCCACAGAGGGTCCTACCTCGTGGGGTGCTTTTGCCGCACAAAGTCCGCGGGGGGATCAGCCCTCCAACGAGCCGTAAGTGATCGAAAATACTTTAATAGTAAAGGTATGCTATCTTTTCTCTAAGAAAATAACCACTGCATATATCTTGTAGTTCGGGCCTTAGCCCCTCTCAGCTGAGCTCGTCTTCGAGGGATCTTCTTCCAGAGATGATGGAGATTGAAACGCCTCCCCCAGACTCCTCCTCTCAAGAAGAAGGCGGCCCCAAAGTGTCGTCACGGAGGGCCTCTCCGGATCTGGTGAGGCCGGAAGATAATCCCATAGACCCCCGAAGTCCCCAGCGTCCGGCTCCCGAAGAGAGCAGACAAAAGAGTCCGGCATCATCTGGTAAGCGGTCGGACGTTCTGAGGGAGTTGGTGGGGTGAGCGGCCATCTCAGAAGAACACCATACGCTGATGGGTACGGTGATGGAGAGAATTTCGTCCGCCGAACGCGGATTACATGAAGCCTTTATGAGTCTACTGACAGGCTTTGAGGTACGTGGTAGTATTGCACATGTTAGGTGTGCCCTATGTAGATAGTAGCCCCTGAGACTCTGGTTGTCGACGAGAACGGTGGCGAATAGAGGATCATAGTCCTAGGCAATAACCAGACTGCCTTTATGTGCAGGCGGTGGGAACTCCGATGGCTAGCCGGGTGAATTTGCCGAATTAAAACGGGAACTAGATGCGGCGGACGTTGACATCGAGCTTGTTAACAAGAGGCTTGACGAGGCACATGGTAAGTGTTATTATCTGGTGAACGCCACATAGTAAGAGCAGCATGATGCCAGTATCTTTAATATGTTGTGACTACAGATGGAACTGCCACCGTGGAAGCCTTGCGGGCAGAACTTGCCCGAGCCAAGGAACAAGCGAGGATTAGTAATGCGGCTGCTTTGAAGGCGGCCGAAGAGTTAAAAGCTGAGAAGGCCGCACATTGCGAGAGCCAAGAGAAGATGGCCAAGATGTCCGTAGAATTAAAAGACACTGCCGACCGTTGCTAGGTCCTTGAAGAAGAAAACTCGGCGAAGGCAGCGGACCTTGAGAAGGCCACGATGGCAGACAAAGACACCCGCTTTGCGATGAGAGCGAAGAAGGAGGATATGCGGGAAGCCGTGGATATTGTTGCTGGGAAGACCTTCATGCTACAGAGGAAGTTCGGAGATCCACGGTATGCCCCTCTGGATCGGCTATGGAGTTCGGCAGATGCATATATGGACTTGGCGGCGAGCGCTGCCGATGCGGCCAAATACTTCCAAGGTCAAGCAGATCATGGGGTGGACAGGCTGTTCTGGTTGCAATTCAACGTTCCAGAGCGTCCGCTTCCTTTGCCTGATCAGCTAGCCGAATGGGCCGAACTAAACAGGTTGTCCAGACTCGCCATGGGGTCCGTCGTGGATCAGCTATGGCCGGAAAAGCCAAAGCCGAATAGCTATTTTAGCTTAGTGCAGCAGGTCCTTGGTGCGGTGCCACGCATTGACGCGTTGAAGAGGTCGGCGTGCATAGAAGGCTCGCGGATGGCCCTTGCCCGTGTTAAAGCATACTGGGCGGAGATGGATGCTACCACTGTTGCGGCGCAGGGTTCGGCCATAGGCTGAGTGGCTGCCGAGCACTCTTTCGAGGAGGTTCTCGAGGGTGCTTGTTTGATAGAGGCCCAGTGCACAAAGAATATTATGTTTGAGTGACATATATTCCCATTGTAAACACAATATTTTTATGAAATTTTTTAAGGCTGTGTTTATATTTTTGCCCTAAAGTAATATGATGCCTCCTGTGCGGCCGTTTATGTATACATGTGTATAACCTGAAAGATTGCAGTCGTCGGCTTCAGCCCCCACGCATATAATGCGGAGGTGCTCGCAAAAAACGCTATTCACACTTTACCCAACGTCTTGGTCCTATTAAGGAGGTGATAGCGCAGCGAACGAGGCAACCGGACTATAATGCTTTAACACTTTCACTTAGCCATAGGAGTTTGATAGTGGGGCTACTAGATAGCCCCTGGTGGCTCTGCACTCTCCGATCTCGGGGTGCGTACATGCCTGGCCGGGAAACGACCCTTCATTAAGGTGGAGGAATTCTAACATCCCTCTAGGTCATCGAGTGGTTGACCAGTCTCACGCTATATTATGACAGTCAGTTTTCGGCTTTCTCTACTGAGGTGCTCGTCCGAATGAACCAGGGCACAAACGCAGTAGTTCTCCTGGTGCTGCCTTAGCCGGTAAAACGTAACGTAAGGCACCAAAACACAGGAGCCGGGTAAACCCCACATTTGACCAAAGACAACGATTCGGAGCTGATGCATATAAGGCCAAACTCGCGACGCTGAACACTCCTTAAGGTATTCGGTCTTTATGGTATAAACCGGGCCTAAATACTGCCCTTTGTAAGAAGCCCCTTGTGTCCAGGTACGTGCATTATTCTGACGTGGCCACATGCCAAGACGTCAGCATCCTTCTCAATTGTGCTGAGAATTCGATGGATGTGTATCAACAAGAGACAGTAAAAAAGGTTTACGCAGGGTCTTAATCTAAAAAAATCCTTGGGGCGGGTCCCTACTGCACGTCTGCGCCTATGTCTCCGTTGTGCTGTATCCTGGACGGGTGTAGCACGATGATCATCTGTAAAAGAGAGGAAATTAGGTGAAAAAGTTGTCGTGCAAAAAGATAGTTTTTAAAGAAACCATGTATAATTCAAGATGAGTAAAAATTGCCACTTGTCTGCGCGCGTTGAGCCCCTTGTATGTGTAATAGGGGTGTGACCATCGATCCGGTATGCATTACATATAGCTGCGCCGGACTCGTCTAACCGTGTCCGAGGTCTTGACGACCTGATAAATGCTTTAGTTGGTCAGGCCGTTTTTATTGTGCGGCTGCCAAGGCAGCCGCACTCTCTTTGGCGCGCAAAGATCGCTTAATACTTCCGTTCACTGTAATGATGCCACGTGGGCCGGGCATCTTGAGTGTGAGGGAAGCGTAGTGCGGTATTGCATTAAAGCGAACGAAAGCTTCGCGTCCGAGTAGTGCTTGATAGCCACTTTGGAATGGAGCGATGTGGAAGGTTAAATGTTCGCTACGGAAGTTATCAGCGAAGCCGAATATAACCTTTAATAGCAGGGAGCCCGTGCAATGAGCCCCTGGGCCTGGCGTTACTCTTGTAAAGGTAGTATTGCTTTGGCAAATTTTTGTTGGGTCTATCCCCATTTCGCAGATTGTGTTCTGGTATACCATGTTTAGACTACTGCCACCGTCCATCTGGACTCGTGTGAAGTGGTACCCGTCAATTATTGGGTCTAATACCAGGGCAGCCCATCCTGCACGCCGGATACTTGCTGAGTAATCACGATGGTCGAAAGTGATCGGTTGAGACGACCAGTGGCAGGACTCCGCGATGATAGGCCCTAGGGCATAATTTTCTGGGAGTGCCATTTTGTTTCTCCCCTTGATCACGTGTAACACGTTTACTGTTTTGACTTCTGGTGGAAATTTCTTTTGTTCCCCAGTGTCTTGCTTGAGAGGCTCATCCTCGTCTTCGCTTGGTGTATCTTCCCCCTTGTGTACGGCGTTGAGCTTGCCAGACTGCTTGAAGACCCAACATTCTCTGTGGGTATGATTAGCGGGTTTACCGGGGGTGCTATGGATCTGACATATTTTGTCCAGAATTTTGTTTAAGCTGGACAGTTCGTCTCTGGCGCCTTTAAAGGGCGGCTTTTGCTGACCTGGCCGAGAGCTTTTGAATCCGGCGTTTACTGTCGTGCTCTTCGTCATGTCTTCTTTATTCCGGCGTTTGTTATTGTTGTTGCGCCGTGATTTCCCGTTTCCATCTCTAACTTCAGATGTGCTGGGGTCGCTGGTGCTGCATCTGACTAGCCAGCTGTCCTCTCCCGCGCAATAGCGGGTCATGAGGCCTGTTAATGCTGCCATTGTTCTCGGCTTTTCTTGGCCGAGGTGTCTGGCAAGCCATTCGTCACGGACGCTATGCTTAAAAGCTGCCAAGGCTTCGGCGTCCGGACAGTCGACAATTTGGTTCTTTTTAGTAAGAAACCTGTTCCAAAGTTTTCGGGCTGACTCTCCGGGCTGTTGAGTTATATGACTCAAATCGTCCGCGTCCGGAGGTCGGACATCAGTCCCTTGAAAATTTGCCCGAAAAGCGTCTTCGAGCTCTTCCAAGCATCCAATGGAGTTTTCGGGGAGGCTTTTAAGCCAGTGCTGAGCTGGCCCTTTGAGTTTAAGGGGTAAATACTTTATGGCGTGGAGATCATCTCCCCAAGCCATATGGATATGGAGGATATAGTCCTCAATCCAGACCCCAGGGTCTGTTGTTCCGTCATATGCCTCTATGCTTACAGGTTTGAATCCCTCTGGAAATTCATGGTCCAGCACCTCATCGGTGAAACATATGGGGTGTGCAGCACCCCTGTATCTGGGTGTACCGTGTTGTTCGGATGTTTGTTGTGTTGCATCGTATGCTGGAGCGCGCTTGCGTGGTCCATAGATGGATCTAGTTTCGCCGTCCTTTTGATGCGAGCCCTCGCGTAGACCGCGTATTGGCTTATGTGCGGTGTTGCTTGCCGCTTTATGTTGGCCGTGAGGTCGTCTATCCGGCCAGATGGTTGTTTTAATTTTTGGTTGTGGGGGGTCTACGGCCTCCTCATCGAATTCAGGTAGCAACTTCCGCTTTGGGTAGCTCTTGGTGGGGCGATTGCCGCCGTACTTCGCTGCTGTGTTGAGTACTTTACTCCATCTGATTTGGAGTGTGTCCTGCGCAGCCTTGAGCCTTCGCTTCTGCTTTTTCAGACTCCTTGCGGTGGCAACAAGCCTTTGACGGGCATTCGGCTGCTCCGGGTGTCTGTCCGGTGTTATGTCGTCCGGACTATTTGTAACACCCCGGATGTAACTTTCCCAATTTGTACTCCAACTCTTGCCGTTTCCGGCTTTAAGTTATTGTATTTTCTCGGGTTCGGGTTTTGTCTCCGTGTGTTGTTGTCGTTGTCATGCATCTCATATCATGTCATCATGTGCATTGCATTTGCATACGTGTTCGTCTCATGCATTCGAGCTTTTTCCCCGTTGTCCGTTTTGCATTCCGGCGCTTCGTTCTCCTCCGGTGGTCATTTCTACCTTTCTTTCATGTGTGGGGATTAAAAATTTCCGGATTGGACCGAGACTTGCCAAGCGGCCTTGGTTTACTACCGGTAGACCGCCTGTCAAGTTTCGTATCATTTGGACTTCGTTTGATACTCCAACGGTTAATCGAGGGACCGAGAAGGCATCGTGTGTGTTGCAGCCCAACACCCGTCCAATTTGGCCCAAAACCCACCTAAACCTGCTCCATCATCTAGAGCGTTCGATCACGTTTGCGTGGCCGAAAACCGCACCTCATTTGGACTCTCCTAGCTCCCTCTATGTCTATAAATAGAACCCCTCCGAATCCGGATCTCCCTCTTCCCCGAAACCCTAATTTTTCCTCTCCGCGCGGGCCGGACACGTCCGTCCGGGCCGGACGCGTCCGCTCCACCGCCGCTAGCCACGCCGCGCTCGCCACGTGGCAAGCCGCCGCCGTCTCCGCCCGCGGCCCGGCCGGCCCGCAACCGGCCCCCGCGGCCCGAGCCGCCATCTGCCGCCGCCGCCGAGCCAGGCCGCCTCCCTGCCGCCCGAGTGCGCCGCCTCCTCCTCCGCGCCGCCGCTGCCGGAGCAAGCCGGCCCCGCCGCCGACGAACCCCGCCGTGCCTCGCCGCCGCACCTCCTTGGTCGTCGCCGCGCCTCCCCGCCGCCTCTCCGACTCGCCGGCGACCGGATCCGGCGAGATCCGGCCGCGGGAGAGCCGGATCCGGCGCCCCCAACCCCGGCCGCCGCCGTCCTCGACATCTCCGGCGAGCTGCGCCGCCGCCTCGGCTTCCGTGTCCCGAGTTGACTTTTTCTCGCGGGTTGATTTTTTTCCTCCAAGTCCCAGGAATTGTAGATCCATGTGCTCATGTTCGTAGCTCCGTAACTTTGCATCCGTAGCTCCAATTCATGCATATAGCATATCAAAATGTTCATATCAGAGAGTACATCATTTCATTCCATTGCATCATTTTCATTTGAGTTCATCTTGATGCCCGAAATGCTGTTAGAAGAGGGCTACTTGAGTTAATTGTCAGATCTGCTACCCCATTTAGGTTTTTGTCATTTTTGCCATGATTAATGTGTGCATGATATGCCCTCATGCTCTACATGTGTTTTGTTAAGGGTTTTGTCATCTTTCTAGAGGTGCAACCCATGTATTTTTGTGATGTGTGAGGTGACTAGTGCAAGCTTGCAAAGTGGTGCACTTAGTAATTCTGTTTTCAGGGACTTAGCAATTCCACTAAGTCCTTGATCTGTTTATCTCATGTTGCCATATGTTCATGTTGATTCCTAGTGATCCGTGCCTCTTTTGAGGATGATCAGTAAGGATGTTTTTTTAATCTTGTAGTGCTCTATCCATACATGTCTTTGTTTGCAATTATGGAGCACCCTAGCTTGATTCAATCGAGCTCTATTTTCGCTACTTTGTGAATCTGGGCAGATTGTCAACTTGTTTATAATTTTGCTGATGATGTAGTTGATCCGTGCATGCTATGCTATTGTTCTTGCCATGTCTAGCTTGAATTTTGTGCCTTCTTGATGGGTGTATGCTTGTCTTGACATGACTTGCACCGTAGTGAGTGCATCAAGCTCGTAAACATGCCTACTTGAGTTATATTTCAGCATGTGCCAGTTTTCACCAAGTCTGTGATCTGATTATGTTTTTGCCATGTTCACATGCTTACAATTGTATTTTCTGATCCCTTTTGGCTCAAGGTCACTAAGGGACTTTTGTTAAGCTATTTGAGTAGCTCCATGCCATGCTTTACTTTGCCATGTTCAGGTCCTGTAGCATGTGGTTTTGTTGCTCCGAAGAGTGCTACCTGATCTGAAATTCCAGACAAGTGTTAATTTCACTAAGTCTGAGATATGTTTGCCATATGCATTTTTGCCATGCTTGTTTGAACCTGTTAATGGATGAATTGGCCGTAGCCCAGTGCTAGACTTTTGTTAAGCATCTTGTGTGCATCCCTGGCATGTATTTTGTTGTCATGTTTGGGTGCTTTAGCAGGTTCATCTCATTGCATTTAGATGCCTACTTGCTGTAAATCGCAGACCGATGTCATATTTGAATCGCTTGCCATTTCCAAACCGTAACTCTGATTCCGGCATTCTTTATATCGTTTTCAAGCGATTTCGTCTCATCTTTCCAGTGGCACACTTGGATTTCCATGTTGAGGCTAGGTTCATGCATTTCCTGTCATATCTTGCATTTTGCATCCCGCATAGCATATCATCTTTGCATTGTGTTGTTTGAGTTTGCACGTGGTTGATTGTGCCCTTGTTGCTTGTTTGTCTTGTTTGGGTAGAGACGGGAGACGAGTTCGCTAATGAGGAGCCCGTTGAGTTTGCTTTCGAGGATCCAGTCAACTCTGACAACTGTGCAGGCAAGATGATCATACCCTCGAAATCACTACTATCTTTGCTATGCTAGTTTGCTCGCTCTTTTGCTATGCCAATGCTACGATGCCTACCACTTGCTTTCAAGCCTCCCAAATTGCCATGTCAAACCTCTAACCCACCTTGTCCTAGCAAACTGTTGATTGGCTATGTTACCGCTTTGCTCAGCCCCTCTTATAGCGTTGCTAGTTGCAGGTGAAGATTGGAGGCCGTTCCTTGTTGGAACATTTATTTACTTGTTGGGATATCATTATATTGCTATGTTATCTTAATGCATCTATATACTTGGTGAAGGGTGGAAGGCTCGGCCTCTCGCCTAGTGTTTTGTTCCACTCTTGCCGCCCTAGTTTCCGTCATATCGGTGTTATGTTCCCGGATTTTGCGTTCCTTACGCGGTTGGGTTATAATGGGAACCCCTTGATAGTTTGCCTTGATTAAAGCTATTCCAGCAATGCCCAACCTCGGTTTTACCATTTGCCACCTAGCCTCTTTTTCCCTTGGGTTTCCGGAGCCCGAGGGTCATCTTATTTTAGCCCCCCCCCCCAGGCCAGTGCTCCTCTGAGTGTTGGTCCCACCGAGCGATGTCCGGGGCTACCAGGGGCAACTCTGGGCTGGCCTACCCAACATCTGGCTCATCTGAGTGTGCCCTGAGAACGAGATATGTGCAGCTCCTATCGGGATTTGTCGGCACATTCGGGCGGTGTTGCTGGTCTTGTTTTAACCTGTCGAAGTGTCTTGAAGAACTGAGATACCGAGTCTGATCGGAACGTCTTGGGAGGAGGTCTATTCCTTCGTTGACCATGAGAGCTTGTCATGGGCTAAGTTGGGACTCCCCTACAGGGATTTGAACTTTCGAAAGCCGTGCTCGCGGTTATGGGCAGATGGGAATTTGTTAATGTCCGGTTGTAGATAACTTGAACCTTAACTTAATTAAAATGAATCAACTGAGTGTGTTACCGTGATGGCCTCTTCTCGCCGGAGTCCGGGAAGTGGACACCGTGTTGGAGTAATGTTTGCGCAGGTGGTTCTCTAGTTTCTCGCTCGCGCTTTGCCTCCTCTTCTCGCTCTCTTTTGCGAATAAGTTAGTCACCCTATTTGCTAGTCGCTTGCTGCAACTCCTTGTATATATTTACCTTGCCTTACCTATAAGATTAAATAGTCTTGATCGCGAGGATGCGAGATTGCTGAGTCCCTGTGGCTCACAGATTACTATTACACCAGATGCAGGACCTGATGATTCCGCTCCAGGCGACGCGCTTGAGCTCAAGTGGGAGTACGACGAGGACTCTCAATGTTACTATGTTTCCTTTCCCGATGATCAGTAGTGGTGCCCAGTTGGGGGTGATCGGGACCGTGTCGCATGTTGGGTTATCTTTTATTTTGGCGCCGTAGTCGGGCCATGAGTGTTTGGATGATGTAATGTTAATTATGTACTTGATTGACGTGGCGAGTGTAAGCCAACTATGTTCTCTCCCCTTTATTATTTATATTACATGGGATGTTGTGAAGATTGCCTTACTTGCGACATATGCCTTCAATGCGATTATGCCTCTAAGTCGTGCCTCGACACGTGGGAGATATAGTCGCATCGAGGGTGTTACAAGTTGTAACGCCCCGAGACCGACGATCCAGAAGACTTCCATATTTTCATCATGTGTGTTTCATTTGTGCCTCGTCACCGTGTGTTTCATTTGTGCTTGCTCTTTTATTTTTGCATTGCATCATGTAATCATGCCATCATGTCATTTAATTTTTTAAAACTCAAGTAAATAAATTGTGTGGATCTTTGATCCATTTTAATCAAGGGATATTCACAATGGTGATTTCTCTTTACAACATATTCAAAGTCTCCAATATTATTAAGGAGCTATAATAAAATATTCCATTAATGGGAATGCACCATTACACACTTATATTTTAATTTCATGCCTTCCCTACCCTCACTTCTTATTCAAATCTTTTGATTTTAAATCAAATGAGTTCGAATTTATATCTTTCGATCATGCCACTTCTAATTTTCTTGGACCAAGTGCATTTTTGTGAGTCCGGGAAAATTATCCACGTGTCCAACATCTTCTCCTAACCCCCTCTTTCTTTTTCTTTCTCTTTAATTGTTTTCTGCTAAAGAAATAAGATGGAGAGAGGAGAGCCAGCCCAACTAGGCCTCTCTGACTCGACCCAGGCCGGCCTCCTCTAAGTTTTCCCGCAGCCGCCTAGGCCCAGTCTCCAGGGGCCTCTATGTTGGGGAACGTAGTAATTTCAAAAAATTTCCTACGCACACGCAAGATCATGGTGATGCATAGCAACGAGAGGGGAGAGTGTGATCTACGTACCCTTGTAGATCAACAACGGAAGCGTTTGGTTGATGTAGTCATACGTCTCCACAACCCGACCGATCAAGCACCGAAACTACGGCACCTCCGAGTTCTAGCACACGTTCAGCTCGATGACGATCCCTGGGCTCCGATCGAGCAAAGCGTCAGGCAGGAGTTCCGTCAGCACGACGGCGTGGTGACGATCTTGATGTTCTACCGTCGCAGGGCTTCGCCTAAGCACCGCTACAATATTACCGAGGTGGAATATGGTGGAGGGGGGCACCGCACACGGCTAAGGAACGATCACGAAGATCAACTTGTGTGTCTAGGGGTGCCCCCCTGCCCCCGTATATAAAGGAGCAAGGGGAGGAGGCCGGCTGGCCCCTATAGGCGCACCAGGAGGAGTCCTCCTCCTAGTAGGAGTAGGACTCCTACTAGGAGGGGGAAAGAAGTGGGGAGGGAGAGGGAAAGGGGGGCGCCTCCCCCCCTCTCCTAGTCCAATTCGGACCAGGGGGGAGGAGGCGCACGGCCCACCTCTGGCAGCCCCTCTCTCTCTCCACTAAGGCCCATATGGCCCATTACTTCTCCCGGGGGAGTTCTGGTAACCCTCCGGCTCTCCAGTTTTCTCCGAAATCACCCGGAACACTTCCGGTGTCCGAATATAGCCGTCCAATATATCAATCTTTATGTCTCGACCATTTCAAGACTCCTCGTCATGTCCAATGATCACATCCGGGACTCCGAACTAACTTCGGTACATCAAAACTCATAAACTCATAATATAACTGTCATCGAAACCTTAAGCGTGCGGAACCTACGGGTTCGAGAACAATGTAGACACGACCGAGACACGTCTCCGGTCAATAACCAATAGAGGAACCTGGATGCTCATATTGGCTCCTATATATTCTACGAAGATCTTTATCGGTCAGATCGCATAACAACATACGTTGTTCCCTTTGTCATCGGTATGTTACTTGCCCGAGATTCGATCGTTGGTATCTCAATACCTAGTTCAATCTCGTTAACGGCAAGTCTCTTTACTCGTTTCGTAATACATCATCTCGCAACTAACTCATTAGTTGCAATGCTTGCAAGGCTTATGTGATGTGCATTACCGAGAGGGCCCAGAGATACCTCTCCAACAATCGGAGTGACAAATCCTAATCTCGAAATACGCCAACCCAACATGTACCTTTGGAGACACCTGTAGAGCACCTTTATAATCACCCATTTACGTTGTGACGTTTGGTAGCACACAAAGTGTTCCTCCGGCAAACGGGAGTTGCATAATCTCATAGTCATAGGAACATGTATAAGTCATGAAGAAAGCAATAGCAACATACTAAACGATCGGGTGCTAAGCTAATGGAATGGGTCATGTCAATCAGATCATTCACCTAATGATGTGATCTCGTTAATCAAATAACAACTCCTTGTTCATGGTTAGGAAACATAACCATCTTTGATTAACGAGCTAGTCAAGTAGAGGCATACTAGTGACACTCTGTTTGTCTATGTATTCACACATGTATTATGTTTCCGGTTAATACAATTCTAGAATGAATAATAAACATTTATCATGTTATAAGGAAATAAATAATAACTTTATTATTGCCTCTAGGGCATATTTCCTTCAGTCTCCCACTTGCACTAGAGTCAATAATCTATATTACACAGTAATGATTCTAACACCCATGGAGCCTTGGTGCTGATCATGTTTTGCTCGTGGAAGAGGCTTAGTCAACGGGTCTGCAACATTCAGATCCGTATGTATCTTGCAAATCTCTATGTCTCCCACCTGGACTAGATCCCGGATGGAATTGAAGCGTCTTTTGATGTGCTTGGTTCTCTTGTGAAATCTAGATTCCTTTGCCAAGGCAATTGCACCAGTATTGTCACAAAAGATTTTCATTGGACCCGATGCACTAGGTATGACACCTAGATCGGATATGAACTCCTTCATTTGCTGCTTCCGAAGCAGCTATGTACTCCGCTTCACATGTAGATCCTGCTACAACGCTTTGTTTAGAACTGCACCAACTGACAGCTCCACCATTTAATGGAAACACGTATCCGGTTTGCGATTTAGAATCGTCCGGATCAGTGTCAAAGCTTGCATCAACGTAACCTTTTACGATGAGCTCTTTGTCACCTCCATATATGAGAAACATATCCTTAGTCCTTTTCAGGTATTTCAGGATGTTCTTGACCGCTGTCCAGTGATCCATTCCTGGATTACTTTGGTACCTCCCTGCTAGACTTATAGCAAGGCACACATCAGGTCTGGTACACAGCATTGCATACATGATAGAGCCTATGGCCGAAGCATAGGGAACATCTTTCATATTATCTCTATCTTCTGCAGTGGTCGGGCATTGAGTCTTACTCAACTTCACACCTTGTAACACAGGCAAGAACCCTTTCTTTGCTTGATCCATTTTGAACTTCTTCAAAACTTTGTCAAGGTATGTGCTTTGTGAAAGTCCAATTAAGCATCTTGATCTATCTCTATAGATCTTAATGCCTAATATGTAAGCATCTTCACCGACGTCTTTCATTGAAAAACTCTTATTCAAGTATCCCTTTATGCTATCCAGAAATTCTATATCATTTCCAATTAGTAATATGTCATCCACATATAATATTAGAAATGCTACAGAGCTCCCACTCACTTTCTTGTAAATACAGGCTTCTCCAAAAGTCTGTATAAAACCAAATGCTTTGATCACACTATCAAAGCGTTTATTCCAACTCCGAGAGGCTTGCACCAGTCCATAAATGGATCGCTGGAGCTTGCACACTTTGTTAGCTCCCTCTGGATCGACAAAACCTTCTGGTTGCATCATATACAACTCTTCTTCCAGAAATCCATTCAGGAATGCAGTTTTGACATCCATCTGCCAAATTTCAATGCGGCAATTGCTAACATGATTCGGACAGACTTAAGCATCGTTACAGGTGAGAAGGTCTCATCGTAGTCAATCCCTTGAACTTGCCGAAAACCTTTTGCGACAAGTCGAGCTTTGTAGACAGTAATATTACCGTCAGCGTCAGTCTTCTTCTTGAAGATCCATTTATTCTCAATTGCTTGCCGATCATCGGGAAACTCAACCAAAGTCCATACTTTGTTCTCATACATGGATCCCATCTCAGATTTCATGGCTTCAAGCCATTTTGCGGAATCTAGGCTCACCATCGCTTCTTCATAGTTTGTAGGTTCATCATGATCTAGTAGCATGACTTCCAGAACAGGATTACCGTACCACTCTGGCACGAATCTCACTCTGGTTGATCTACGAGGTTCAGTAGTATCTTGTTCTGAAGTTTCATGATCATCATCATTAGCTTCCTCACTAACTGGTGTAGGTGTCACAGAAATAGTTTTCTGTGATGCACTACTTTCCAATAAGGGAGCAGGTACAGCTACCTCGTCAAGTTCTACTTTCCTCCCACTCACTTCTTTCGAGAGAAACTCCTTCTGTAGAAAGTTTCCGAACTTAGCAACAAAAGTCTTGCCTTCGGATCTGTGATAGAAGGTGTATCCAATAGTTTCCTTTGGATATCCTATGAAGACACATTTCTCCGATTTGGGTTCGAGCTTATCAGGTTGAAGCTTTTTCACATAAGCATCGCAGCCCCAAACTTTCAGAAACGACAACTTTGGTTTCTTGCCAAACCACAGTTCATAAGGCGTCGTCTCAACGGATTTTGATGGTGCCCTATTTAACGTGAATGCGGCCGTCTCTAGAGCGTATCCCCAAAACGATAGCGGTAAATCAGTAAGAGACATCATAGATCGCACCATATCTAGTAAAGTACGATTACGACGTTCGGACACACCATTACGCTGTGGTGTTCTGGGTGGCGTGAGTTGCGAAACTATTCCACAATTTTTCAAATGTACACCAATCTCGTAACTCAAATATTCTCCTCCACGATCGATCGTAGGAATTTTATTTTCTTGTTACGATGATTTTCTACTTCACTCTGAAATTCTTTGAACTTTTCAAATGTTTTAGACTTGTGTTTCATTAAGTAGATATACCCATATCTGTTTAAGTCATCTATGAAGGTGAGAAAATAACGATATCCACCACGAGCCTCAATATTCATCGGACCACATACATCTGTATGTATGATTCCCAACAAATCTGTTGCTCTCTCCATAGTACTAGAGAACGGTGTTTTAGTCATCTTGCCCATGAGGCATGGTTCGCAAGTACCAAGTGATTCATAATCAAGTGGTTCCAAAAGTCCATCAGTATGGAGTTTCTTCATGCGCTTTACACCGATATGACCTAAACGGCAGTGCCACAAATAAGTTGCACTATCATTATTAACTCTGCATCTTTTGGCTTCAACACTATGAATATGTGTGTCACTACTATCGAGATTCATCAAAAATAGACCACTCTTTAAGGGTGCATGACCATAAAAGATATTACTCATATAAATAGAACAACCATTATTCTTAGATTTAAATGAATAACCGTCTCACATCAAACAAGATCCAGATATAATTTTCATGCTTAACGCTGGCACCAAATAACAATTATTTAGGTCTAATATTAATCCCGAAGGTAGATGTAGAGGTAGCATGCCGACTGCGATCACATCGACTTTGGAACCGTTTCCCACGCGCATCGTCACCTCGTCCTTAGCCAATCTTCGCTTAATCTGTAGTCCTGTTTCGAGTTGCAAATATTAGCAATAGAACCAGTATCAAATACCAAGGTGCTACTGCGAGCATTAGTAAGGTACACATCAATAACATGTATATCACATATACCTTTGTTCACCTTGCCATCCTTCTTATCCGCCAAATACTTGGGGCAGTTCCACTTCCAGTGACCAGTCTGCTTGCAGTAGAAGCACTCAGTTTCAGGCTTAGGTCCAGGTTTGGGTTTCTTCTCTTGAGTAGCAACTTGCTTGCCGTTCTTTTTGAAGTTCCCCTTCTTCTTCCCTTTGCCCTTTTTCTTGAAACTAGTGGTCTTGTTGACCATCAACACTTGATGCTCCTTCTTGATTTTTACCTCCGCAGCTTTCAGCATTGCGAAGAGTTCGGGAATAGTCTTATTCATCCCTTGCATATTATAGTTCATCACGAAGCTCTTGTAGCTTGGTGGCAGTGATTGGAGAATTCTGTCGATGACGCAATCATCTGGAAGATTAACTCCCAATTGAATCAAGTGATTATTATACCCAGACATTTTGAGTATATGCTCACTGACAGAACTGTTCTCCTCCATCTTGCAGCTATAGAACTTATTGGAGACTTCATATCTCTCAATCCGGGCATTTGCTTGAAATATTAACTTCAACTCCTGGAACATCTCATATGCTCCATGCCGTTCAAAACGTCGTTGAAGTCCCGATTCTAAGCCGTAAAGCATGGCACACTGAACTATCGAGTAGTCATCAGCTTTGCTCTGCCAGACGTTCATAACATCTGGTGTTGCTCCAGCAGCAGGCCTGGCACCCAGCGGTGCTTCCAGGACGTAATTCTTCTGTGCAGCAATGAGGATAATCCTCAAATTACGGACTCAGTCCGTGTAATTGCTACCATCATCTTTCAACTTTGCTTTCTCAAGGAACGCATTAAAATTCAACGGAACAACAGCACGAGCCATCTATCTACAATCAAGCATAAACAAACAAGATACTATCAGGTACTAAGTTTCATGATAAATTTAGGTTCAATTAATTTACTTAAAGAACTCCCACTTAGATAGACATCCCTCTAATCCTCTAAGTGATTACGTGACCCAAATCAACTAAACCATGTCCGATCATCACGTGAGATGGAGTAGTTTCATTGGTGAACATCACTATGTTGATCATATCTACTATATGATTCACACTCGACCTTTCGGTCTCCGTGTTCCGAGGCCATATCTGTATATGCTTGGCTCGTCAAGTATAACCTGAGTATTCCGCGTGTGCAACTGTTTTGCACCCGTTGTATTTGAACGTAGAGCCTATCACACCCGATCATCACGTGGTGTCTCAGCACGAAGAACTTCCGCAACGGTGCATACTCAGGGAGAACACTTCTTGATAATTAGTGAGAGATCATCTTATAATGCTACCGTCAATCAAAGCAAGATAAGATGCATAAAAGATAAACATCACATGCAATCAATATAAGTGATATGATATGGCCATCATCATCTTGTGCTTGTGATCTCCATCGAAGCACCGTCGTGATCACCATCGTCACCGGCGCGACACCTTGATCTACATCGTAGCATCATTGTCGTCACGCCAATCTTATGCTTCCACGACTATCGCTACCGTTTAGTGATAAAGTAAAGCATTACAGTGAGATTGCATTGCACACAATAAAGCGACAACCATATGGCTCCTGCCAGTTGCCGATAACTCGGTTACAAAACATGATCATCTCATACAATAAAATTTAGCATCATGTCTTGACCATATCACATCACAACATGCCCTGCAAAAACAAGTTAGACGTCCTCTACTTTGTTGTTGCAAGTTTTACGTGGCTGCTACGGGCTTAAGCAAGAACCAATCTTACCTACGCATCAAAACCACAATGATAGTTTGTCAAGTTGGTGCTATTTTAACCTTCGTAAGGACCGGGCGTAGCCACACTTGGTTCAACTAAAGTTGGAGAAACTGTCACCCGCAAGCCACCTATGTGCAAAGCACGTCGGGAGAAACGGTCTCGCGTAAGCGTACGTGTAATGTCGGTCCGGGCCGCTTCGTCCAACAATACCGCTGAACCAAAGTATGACATGCTGGTAAGCAGTATGACTTATATCGCCCACAACTCACTTGTGTTCTACTCGTGCATATAACATCAACATATAAAACCTAGGCTCGGATGCCATTGTTGGGGAACGTAGTAATTTCAAAAAATTTCCAATGCACACGAAGATCATGGTGATGCATAGCAACGAGAGGGGAGAGTGTGATCTACGTACCCTTGTAGACCAACAGCGGAAGCGTTTGGTTGATGTAGTCGTATGTCTCCACGGCCCGACTGATCAAGCACCGAAACTACGGCACCTCCAAGTTCTAGCACACGTTCAACTCGATGACGATCCTCGGGCTCCGATCCAGCAAAGCGTCAGGGAGGAGTTCCGTCAGCACTATGGCGTGGTGACGATCTTGATGTTCTACCGTCGCAGGGCTTCGCCTAAGCACCACTACAATATGACCGAGGTGGAATATGGTGGAGGGGGGCACCGCACACGGCTAAGGAACGATCACGAAGATTAACTTGTGTGTCTAGGGGTGCCCCCCTGCCCCCATATATAAAGGAGCAAGGGGAGGAGGCCGGCCGGCCCCTATAGGCGCGCTAGGAGGAGTCTTCCTCCTAGTAGGAGTAGGACTCCTACTAGGAGGGGGAAAGAAGTGGGGAGGGAAGGGAAAGGGGGGCGCCGCCCCCCTCTCCTAGTCCAATTTGGACCAGGGGGGAGGAGGTGTGCGGCCCACCTTTGGCAGCCCCTCTCTCTCTCCACTAAGGCCCATATGGCCCATTA
>NC_041382.1:270421128-270452373 GCF_002162155.2 Triticum dicoccoides | reverse complement strand
GGCTCTCCGGTTTTCTCGGAAATCACCAGGAACACTTCCGGTGTCCGAATATAGCCGTCCAATATATCAATCTTTATGTCTCGACCATTTCGAGACACCTCGTCATGTCCGAGATCACATCCGGGACTCCGAACTAACTTCGGTACATCAAAACTCATAAACTCATAATATAACTGTCATCGAAACCTTAAGCGTGCGGACCCTACGGGTTCGAGAACAATGTAGACATGACCGAGACACGTCTCCGGTCAATAACCAATAGCGGAACCTGGATGCTCATATTGGCTCCTACATATTCTACGAAGATCTTTATTAGTCAGACCGCATAACAACATACGTTGTTCCCTTTGTCATTGGTATGTTACTTGCCCGAGATTCGATCGTCGGTATCTCAATACCTAATTGAATCTCGTTACTGGCAAGTCTCTTTACTCGTTTCGTAATACATCATCTCGCAACTAACTCATTAGTTGCAATGCTTGCAAGGCTTATGTGATGTGCATTACCGAGAGGGCCCAGAGATACCTCTCCGACAATCGGAGTGAAATATCCTAATCTCGAAATACGCCAACCCAACATGTACCTTTGGAGACACCTGTAGAGCACCTTTATAATCACCCATTTACGTTGTGACGTTTGGTAGCACACAAAGTGTTCCTCCGGCAAACGGGAGTTGCATAATCTCATAGTTATAGGAACATGTATAAGTCATGAAGAAAGCAATAGCAACATACTAAACGATCGGGTGCTAAGCTAATGGAATGGGTCATGTCAATCAGATCATTCACCTAATGATATGATCTCGTTAATCAAATAACAACTCCTTGTTCATGGTTAGGAAACATAACCATCTTTGATTAACGAGCTAGTCAAGTAGAGGCATACTAGTGACACTCTGTTTGTCTATGTATTCACACATGTATTATGTTTCCGGTTAATACAATTCTAGCATGAATAATAAACATTTATCATGATATAAGGAAATAAATAATAACTTTATTATTGCCTCTAGGGCATATTTCCTTCACTCTAAGGCCCAGCTGCGCCCCCACCTTCCCGTAACCCTAGGCCATCGAGGCCCAGCCGAACCCTAGCGAGGCTTCTGCCTCTCTCCCATGTTCTCCACCTCGCGCCGCCAGCCTCTTACCACTCGACCCCATCTCCCTCCTCTCGCTCTTCCTCACGACCGAAGCTCCCATCTCCCTCTCCATCGCTCGTGCCGCCTCCCACAGGAAAGGAGAGGAGTGAGGCCCCTGGACGACCACCCCGCGACCCCATGAGCTCGCCATCCTCGACCCCGCATCCTCACCTCCGACGACCGTCGCCGCTCCATGCACCCCGGCCACCTCCAGCGCGCCTCGAGCCTCCTCTTATGCGCCTCCACCCAGGATCCAGCCTCGACCCCACATCCTCACCTCCTCCTAGCATACCGTCTTCGCCTTCGGATGCATTCGCGTCGCCCAACCGGACCATCTCCGCCTTCGCCTCCTGCTAACGGAGTGCCATCGTACCTCCGCCGCCCGGCGACCCTCTGCTTCCACCTCCAGCAGCTCTCCCTGCGACCTCCTCTCCATCACCGCCTCGTGCCGTCCCTACCGACTCCGACCAGGGAGCCCCTCCGCTCGCCTGAACGTGGCATCTGCCTCCTGTTCATGCTGCCTTGTCTCGTTCACGGGCATTTCTTTGCCACAAGTGCTCCTGACTGAGACCCTCAAGTCATCTACCCGGAGCCCAATGTTCGAACACTACCGTGGACATGTGCCTGGTGTCACTCGGATTCGTCAAGACCGCCAAGAGCCCTTTTCGGTGAGACCAAGCCCGCAAGTTCCACGGATCTGCAAAGTACCTCTACGCACGGTTACGCCAAGACCATCTCGGAAAACGCCAAGTACTAGGACGTCGAGGACCCGCCAAGTTCATCTACGTGCGTGTACGACTACAGATCCGGGGTGCATCTAGTACCTCTCCGAACAAACGTGAATGACTGCCGTCGCAAGAACGGGACCGGAGAGTCCGAAGACCCCAAGTACCACGACATCGATGACATGAATATCTACGGAATGTGTACGACTACTTCCACTACGAACGTCTACTTCCTCTACTTTGCACCGAACAAGAACTGTCCCTTTTGCACGCGAAGGTATAACCCCGAGACGACCGTCCGAGAACGCTTGCATGTGATGTATGAGATGCTCGTGCTTGCTCCGTGCTTGAATTGTCGATGCACGTCACCCCTCTTTTGCCTTGCCACCCACATGTGGGAACTCGGTATCCGAGATCACCCCACCATCCCTGCTTGTCACGTTCCGCACACTTCCCCCTTTGCTTCGGTATCTCAATCGAGTACCGGAACCGGAACGTTGCCGTGGTACCGTTTCTGTTATCGTCGCCGTGGCATCCTTTCTTTCCGCCACGATGACATATGCTCCATATAATGCTCTTATCAACATTTTCTTTAAAACTTGCATAAAACTTGCCATTGTCATCCGCATCATAATAACAACAATTAAAATGTTTAAATTGTTGTTGCATTAAATTGCTAATGCACATGGGGATTTACCGGATTTGTTGTTTGTTATACCCGGCCCCATTTAAATTGTTTAGATAGATAATCCCTTTATGTTTCACCTCTTGACATGCTTAACAACATTTAATATTGTTGGTTACATAAACAAGATCGAACTAGATAACTTGAATGTGGTGTTTCAACAATATGCAACAGAGTTGCGTATTGAGCTCCACTTAATTTGTAGGATTATTTGTGCATTTTGCCATGCCATGCTTCATTAAACCGGACATGCATCATACTTGGTTGTGCATCATGTCATGTTTATGTGATGGTTGTTTACTATGTTGTGTGCTTCTTTCCGGTGTTTGCTTCTTCGGGTTGGTTCCGGTAACGTCGTGCTTGTGAGGAACCGTTCGTCTACGTCTGTTTGTCTTCTTCATGGACTCGTTCTTCTTCCTTGCGGGATCTCAGGCAAGATGACCATACCCTCGAAATCACTTCTATCTTTGCTTGCTTAGTTGCTCGCTCTTTTGCTATGCCTATGCTGCGATACCTACCACTTGATTATCATGCCTTCTATATTGTTGAACCAAGCCTCTAACCCACCTTGTCCTAGCAAACCATTGTTTTGCTATGTTACCGCTTTGCTCAGCCCCTCTTATAGCGTTGTTAGTTGCAGGTGAAGATTGAAGTTTGTTCCTTGTTGGAACATGGAGATGTTGTTCCTTGTTGGAACATGTTAACATGTTGGGATATCAAAATATATCTTATTTAATTAATGCATCTATATACTTGGTAAAGGGTGGAAGGCTCGGCCTTATGCCTGGTGTTTTGTTCCACTCTTGCCACCCTAGTTTCCGTCATATCGGTGTTATGTTCCCGGATTTTTGCGTTCCTTACGCGGTTGGGCTATTATGGGAACCCCTTCACAGTTCGCCTTAAGTAAAGCTCTTCCAGCAATGCCCAACATTGGTTTTACCATTTGCCACCTAGCCTTTTCTTTTCCCTTGGGAGTCGCGCTCCTGAGGGTCATCATTATTTTACCCCCCCGGGCCAGTGCTCCTCTGAGTGTTGGTCGACCTGTCAGCTGCCGGTGGCCACCAGGGGCAACTCTGGGCTGGCCTACCCGTACCTAAGACAATATGAGTGTGCCCTGTGAAAGAGATATGTGCAGCTCCTATCGGGATTTGTCGGCACATTCGGGCGGTGTTGCTGGTTTAGTTTTACCCTGTCGAAATGTCTTGTTGTATCGGGATACCGAGTCTGATCGGAACGTCTCGGGAGGAGGTCTATTCCTTCGTTGACCGTGAGAGCTTGTCATGGGCTAAGTTGGGACTCCCCTGCAGGGATTTGAACTTTCGAAAGCCATGCCCGCGGTTATGGGCAGATGGGAATTTGTTAATGTCTGGTTGTAGATAACTTGAACATTAACTTAATTAAAATGAGTCAACTGCGTGTGTTACCGTGATGGTCTCCTTCCGGCAGAGTCCGGAAGTGAACACGGTGTTGGAGTTATGTTTGACGTAGGTTGTTCTAGGATCACTTCTTGATCATAGTTTATCGATCGTGCTTTCGCTTCTCTTCTCGCTCTCTTTTGCGTATGTTAGCCACCTTACATGCTAGTCGCTTGCTGCAGCTCCACCTCATACCTTTACCTTACCCATAAGGTTAAATAGTCTTGATCGCGAGGGAGCGAGATTGCTGAGTCCCCGTGGCTCACAGATACTTCCAAACCAGCTTGCAGGTGCCGATGAGACCGTGCAGATGACGCAACCAAGCTCAGGAGGAGCTCGATGAAGATCTTGTCCTTTGTGTTGTTCGTTCTAGTTGATCAGTAGTGGAGCCCAGTTGGGGTCGATCGGGGACCTTGTCGCATTTGGGGTTCTTCTTTTATTTTGGTTCCGTAGTCGGACCCTGAGTGTATTTGGATGATGTAATGCTTTATTCATGTAATTGTGTGAAGTGGCGATTGTAAGCCAACTATGTATCTCTTTCCCTTATGTATTACATGGGTTGTGTGAAGATTACCTCATTTGCGACATTGCTTTCAATGCGGTTATTCCTCTAAGTCGTGCTTCGACACGTGGGAGATATAGCCGCATCGAGGGCGTTACAAGTTGGTAATCAGAGCCTTCCCCGACCTTAGGAGCCCCATTGCTTGATCGTTTTTAGCGGCCGAGTTGTGTCTAGAAAAATGTTTTGAGTCATTTAGGAATTATATTTCGGAGAGTTTAGGAATTCTTTTTACTTCCCAGTCCCTTCATCGCTCTGGTGAGGCATCCTGACATAGAGTTTTGACTCTTCTCTTCTCAAATTTCACTAATTTTTTTTAGGATCACGCGGGTATCTTGGAATCGTTACGATGGTTTTGTGACGAGAACATTGTCTTGGTGCCTCCTGTCAGGGGTTTTGTGGAAGTGTCCCGGGGAGTTGAGCTCTGAGGTGTTGCCGTCATAATTTTATCGTTGCAGTTCTGGAATACCTGAGCTTAGTTCGCCGACATCGAAAATCTCTTTTATGCAGTTGTTGGTGAGATAACCTCGACGCCACCCAGTACTGGGGCGGGAGTTCGGGAGTATTGCCATAACTTGTATAACGGATGCTTTTCGAAGGTTGAGGTAGATGATTTCGGAAGGTTTCTTGGTTATGTGTTGAAGGATGGATACAGCTGGATGTAGGATTTGCTAGTTTTGGGTGAGATATTATGCTTCCCCTGTATCCCCAACACCTGATTGCATAACCGGAAAGGTTCGGGAGTTCCATAGGTGGGAACTCAAGTAGCTCTTAGGATATCTTTCCATCAGATGTATGATATGAAATTGGGGTTCGACGTCTAGTGGTCCGCCTATTCACGGTCGGTTTTACAGTGGTCTCGTTGTGTCTTAAAGAGTCCTTGGCTATGCCGACTCGGGGACGCTTCGTATGTCATGTGCGCTACCTTGTACATGATGATGCTGTACGATCGAGCCCGTGTAGGCCCCACCACGAAAATTTCGGACAAAATCTCTATCATATGTTTGTTCTGGCTTATTCTGCAAGCCAACCCTTTGTTTTGTTTTGAGTTGTGGTATAAGAGTTGCTTCGAAGTCAAATGTTGATTCCATACCTTTTCCAAGTGGTGTTCTCATATTCCGATGTGAATACTAATCCTCCTTGATAATCGAGATTGTTATGCTAATCTTGTTCAACCAGTGTGCTTCTCTTCAAGTGGATCTGATCACTTCAACATTCGCAAGATTCAATCTTAGCTTTCTCAACGGTGTTTGTTTCATCCGTCTCCAAGTTGCCTTTGTTTTTCCCACCCTCCCTCCCTTTGTTTTTCTCCAAGGATTCAGATCTCTTAATCGAGTATCCATATTATTGATGCGAAGTCTCTCCATTCTTTTCTATCAATATTCTTATCCGGGGATTCTCATGAAGATTCTAACGGAGCTTCTAGTTCGTCATTCTTCATTCTTTTCATCTCCGGTGGTTTCAAATCAAGCTTTTGGTGTTTGATCATATTCTTTTCCTTATTTCAAATGTCTTCTCTTGCCGGTGCACCTCTCAATCATTAACTTTTCGTTATTCATTTGTTCCGGAGTGCTAAAGATATCTCGAAGATTTGTGTTTCTACTCTGCATTCATTCAAGATCTTTCGAGGTTGTTATCTCATTTAAGCCATTTAAATTCAACTGGTGCATTCTCTCTTTTAAATCGTTCAACGGTGTTTCTTTTGAGTGGCCCCTAACCCACAGGTCTTTTCCCAGGATCTTAACTGACTCTTCTTATTCTCCTGGAGTTAGTCTCAAATTCATTTCACAATTTGACGTAAGAATGAATTGACATCAGTCAAATGTCTTCTCCTAGATCTTTCACAATTTTTTTTTCATCATTGGCTCAACCTTTCCATTATTCATTCCGGAGTGCCTCAACAATTCATGGTGGTGTCTCTCGTCGACATTCTCAACATTTGATATCCGAAGAAGAGTTTCTCTCAAATCTTGCCCCATTCTCTGCCGTCCTCTCATAATTGTTTTCGATTGTGAGAATTCTTTTCACCTATCCAGAGTAATTCAAGAGTCTTCTCAGTTTGCTATCCGGAGTCCATCAATTCAGATTTATTCATTCTCAGCTGTCAGTTAGCATTCTCCAAATTTTACCGGTGCTTCGTTCAAGTGATTTTTAATCGGCTCGTGATTCTCTTCGTTCTCATGGATCTAAACTCTCTCATGTATCTTCGTTCATTTGCTAATTCTTACCGGTGATTCACCCCTTTTACTTCGTTCGTTTTCAATTCTTACCGGTGGCTCGTTCAAGAGTTATCTTCCTTGGTTATTTATCAATTCATTCGTTCTTTCCAATCCCACAGGTGGTTCGTTGAAGACCTTCTCAAGTTTGCGCCAAATCTATCTTAATCTTTCTACGGGAATAAGTAGTGTGCCAAATTCGTTGCTTGTCATCAATTTAAATTGGTGAAGGATAAACATAACGTAATTCTTATTCTTGTTCATCCAAGCGATTAATTCCTTATTCCAGAGGTGCATCAACTTCTTGATTCCAATTGTGTTCAGCTTTTTCTTTTCCCAGAGTTTCAAGATCTCTCTTTTATCTCGTCGCAAGCTTCATCTAATCATTTCAAGGCTTCAACCTTATTCTTTTCATCCTTCACTTCTTTGTGATCATTCTTTTAATCGGAGTTCTTCATGAAGGTTCTACATGATGGTTCATCAAGGATTTATATTCCTTCTCGAAGTGTTCATTGAGGTTCTTTTTTTTAACGAGCTCAAGCATTCTTCATCTTGCATTCCGAAGTGCAATTTCTTTCTACCATATCTTTGGAGGCGGTTTTACATCATCCTTGATAATTTGAGTTCATGATTCACATGTTATTAAGAATGAGGTATTTTAAATCCATCAATCTCTTCTTTGAAATTATCTTGGGTTATACTTCACCAAAATCCTTTCCTAAGGATTTTTGTTTTATGGTGCTTATAATTGACCCAAGTTCTTCATCTACCCCCAACGGTGAAATAAGCTTCTCATCTCCTTGTTGTTATCAATCTAATATATCGTTTCCGTTAGTGGCACAATTTCACCTCATAGTTTGAGATGTTCTCCATAAGCCCACTACAACCTTGTTCTTTTCGTTGTTGGTTTTTCCAATAACTCCGTTCGACCCTTCTCATAAGGATGCCTTCTCAAACTCTTTTTGTGACAGAAGTTGGCATTTGCTTCTCCATTCTTTTATTTCAATTATTTATCGTCTATTCTTTTGTTCCGGAGGCATGGTGATGTTGCTCTCTTCAATCCATCATATGGTGTGTCAAGATCATGTTCTTTTCATGCCTACCCATTTAACCAGAGTGTTGTGCCATTTTGCTCAAGTTCTTTTCGCCTTATCAAGCCTTTCATCTCTGTTCAACCGGAGTGCTGTCTGAGATCTTTCTTACCCCTTGTTACATTCATTCAATAGTTTCGGAGGCAGTGTGTTGTGATTTCATCAAGCATCTTCTTACCTTACCAAGTTCTTATTCAATTCCTTTTCTTTTCAATCGGAGTGCTGCCTGAATTTGTTCTTCCTTGTTCCTTTTCCTAATGGAGTGCTTTCAACTTCGTTCATTCTCGTTGCATTCTTTCTTTCAATTGTTCAACCTCTCAAGGTTCTTTGGTTTCACTCATTGGTCAAAGAAGCAACTTAGGTTTACCTCTTCTCTTTCTCTTCCATTTTCCCTCCAGTGCCATCCTAGATCTCGGGACGAGATCCTCTTGTAGTGGTGGAGTGTTGTAACGCCCCGAGACCGACGATCCAGAAGACTTCCATATTTTCATGATCACCGTGTGTTTCATTTGTGCTTGCTCTTTTATTTTTGCATTGCATCATGTCATCATGCCATCATGTCATTTAATTTTTTAAAACTCAAGTAAATAAATTGTGTGTATCTTTGATCCATTTAAATCAAGGGATATTCACAATGGTGATTTCTCTTTACAACATATTCAAAGTCTCCAATATTATTAAGGAGCTATAATAAAATATTCCATTAATGGGAATGCACCATTACACACTTATATTTTAATTTCATGCCTTCCCTACCCTCACTTTTTATTCAAATCATTTGATTTTAAATCAAATGAGTTCGAATTTACATCTTTCGATCATGCCACTTCTAATTTTCTTGGACCAAGTGCATTTTTGTGAGTCCGGGAAAATTATCCGCGTGTCCAACTTCTTCTCCTAACCTCCTCTTTATTTTTATTTCTCTTTAATTGTTTTCTGCTAAAGAAATAAGATGGAGAGAGGAGAGCCAGCCCAACTGGGCCTCTCTGACCCGACCCAGGCCGGCCTCCTCTAAGTTTTCCCGCAGCCGCCTAGGCCCAGTCTCCAGTGGCCTCTAAGGCCCAGCTGCGCCCCCACCTTCCCGTAACCCTAGGCCATCGAGGCCCAGCCGAACCTTAGCGAGGCTTCTGCCTCTCTCCCACGTTCTCCACCTCGCGCCGCCAGCCTCTTACCACTCGATCCCATCTCCCTCCTCTCGCTCTTCCTCACGACCGAAGCTCCCATCTCCCTCTCCATCGCTCGTGCCGCCTCCCACAGGAAAGGAGAGGAGTGAGGCCCCTGGACGACCACCCCGCGACCCCATGAGCTCGCCATCCTCGACCCCGCATCCTCACCTCCGATGACCGTCGCCGCTCCGTGCACCCCGGCCACCTCCAGCACGCCTCAAGCCTCCTCTTGTGCGCCTCCACCCAGGATCCAGCCTCGACCCCGCATCCTCACCTCCTCCTTGCGTGCCGTCTCCTCCTTCAGATGCATTCGCGTCGCCCAACCGGACCATCTCCGCCTTTGCCTCCTGCTAACGGAGCGCCGCCGTACCTCCGCCGCCCGGCGACCCTCTGCTTCCACCTCCAGCAGCTCTCCCTGCGACCTCCTCTCCATCACCGCCTCGTGCCGTCCCTACCGACTCCGACCAGGGAGCCCCTCCGCTCGCCTGAACATGGCATCTACCTCCTGTTCATGCTGCCTTGTCTCGTTCGCGGGCATTTCTTTGCCACAAGTGCTCCTGACTGAGACCCTCAAGTCATCTACCCGGAGCCCAATGTTCGAAGACTACCGTGGACGTGTGCCTGGTGTCACTCGGATTTGTCAAGACCGCCAAGATCCCTTTTCGGTGAGACCAAGCCGGCAAGTTCCACGGATCTGCAAAGTACCTGTACACACGGTTACGCCAAGACCATCTCGGAAAACGCCAAGTACCAGGACGTCGAGGACCCGCCAATTTCATCTTCGTCCGTGTATGACTACAGATCCGGGGTGCGTCTAGTACCTCTCCGAACAAACGTGAATGACTGCCGTCGCAAGAACGGGAGCAGAGAGTCCGAAGACCCCAAGTACCACGACACCGATGACATGAATATCTACGGAACGTGTATGACTACTTCCACTACGAACATCTACTTCCTCTACTTTGCACCGAACGAGAACTGTCCCTTTTGCACGCTTCGAAGGTATAACCCCGAGACGACCGTCCGAGAACGCTTGCATGTGATGTATGAGATGCTCGTGCTTGCTCCGTGCTTGAATTGTCGATGCACGTCGCCCCTCTTTTGCCTTGCCACCCACATGTGGGAACTCGGTATCCGAGATCACCCCACCATCCCTGCTTGTCACGTTCCGCACACTTCCCCCTTTGCTTCGGTATCTCAATCGAGTACTGGAACCGGAACGTTGCCGTGGTACCATTTCCGTCATCGTCGCCGTGGCATCCTTTCTTTCCGCCACGATGACATATGCTCCATATAATGCTCTTATCAACATTTTCTTTAAAACTTGCATAAAACTTGCCATTGTCATCCGCATCATAATAACAACAATTAAAATGTTTAAATTGTTGTTGCATTAAATTGCTAATGCACATGGGGATTTACCGGATTTGTTGTTTGTTATACCCGGGCCCATTTAAATTGTTTAGATAGATAATCCCTTTATGTTTCACCTCTTGACATGCTTAACAACATTTAATATTGTTGGGTACATAAACGAGATCGAACTAAATAACTTCAATGTGGTGTTTCGTCAATATGCAACGGAGTTGCGTATTGAGCTCCACTAAATTTGTAGGATTGTTTGTGCATTTTGCCATGCCATGCTTCATTAAACCGGACATGCATCATACTTGGTTATGCATCATGTCATGTTTATGTGATGGTTGTTTACTATGTTGTGTGCTTCTTTCCGGTGTTTGCTTCTTCGGGTTGGTTCCGGTAATGTCGTGCTTGTGAGGAACCTTTCGTCTACGTCCGTTTGTCTTCTTCATGGACTCCTTCTTCTTCCTTGCGGGATCTCAGGCAAGATGACCATACCCTCGAAATCACTTCTATCTTTGCTTGCTTAGTTGCTCGCTCTTTTGCTATGCCTATGCTGCGATACCTACCACTTGATTATCATGCCTCCTATATTGTTGAACCAAGCCTCTAACCCACCTTGTCCTAGCAAACCATTGTTTGGCTAAGTTACCACTTTGCTCAGCCCCTCTTATAGCGTTGTTAGTTGCAGGTGAAGATTGAAGTTTGTTCCTTGTTGGAACATGGAGATGTTGTTCCTTGTTGGAACATGTTTACTTGTTGGGATACCACAATATATCTTATTTAATTAATGCATCTATATACTTGGTAAAGGGTGGAAGGCTCGGCCTTATGCCTGGTGTTTTGTTCCACTCTTGCCGCCCTAGTTTCTGTCATATCGGTGTTATGTTCCCGGATTTTTGCGTTCCTTACGCGGTTGGGCTATTATGGGAACCCCTTGACAGTTCGCCTTAAGTAAAGCTCTTCCAGCAAGGCCCAACATTGGTTTTACCATTTGCCACCTAGCCTTTTCTTTTCCATTGGGAGTCGCGCTCCTGAGGGTCATCATTATTTTACCCCCCCGGGCCAGTGCTCCTCTGAGTGTTGGTCCACTTGTCAGCTACCGGTGGCCACCAGGGGCAACTCTGGGCTGGCCTACCCGTACCTAAGACAATCTGAGTGTGCCCTGAGAAAGAGATATGTGCAGCTCCTATCGGGATTTGTCGGCACATTCGGGCGGTGTTGCTGGTTTAGTTTTACCCTGTCGAAATGTCTTGTTGTACCGGGATACCGAGTCTGATCGGAATGTCTCGGGAGGAGGTCTATTCCGTCGTTGACCGTGAGAGCTTGTCATGGGCTAAGTTGGGACTCCCCTGCAGGGATTTGAACTTTCGAAAGCCGTGCCCGCGGTTATGGGCAGATGGGAATTTGTTAATGTCCGGTTGTAGATAACTTGAACATTAACTTAATTAAAATGAGTCAACTGCGTGTGTTACCGTGATGGTCTCTTTCCGGCGGAGTCCGGGAAGTGAACACGGTGTTGGAGTTATGTTTGACGTAGGTTGTTCTAGGATCACTTCTTGATCATAGTTTATCGATCGTGCTTTGCCTTCTCTTCTCGCTCTCTTTTGCGTATGTTAGCCACCTTACATGCTAGTCGCTTGCTGCAGCTCCACCTCATACCTTTACCTTACCCATAAGCTTAAATAGTCTTGATCACGAGGGTGCGAGATTGCTGAGTCCCCGTGGCTCACAGATACTTCCAAACCAGCTTGTAGGTGCCGATGAGACCGTGCGGAAGACGCAACCAAGCTCAGGAGGAGCTCGATGAAGATCTTGTCCTTTGTGTTGTTTGTTCTAGTTGATCAGTAGTGGAGCCCAGTTGGGGTCGATCGGGGACCTTGTCGCATTTGGGGTCCTTCTTTTATTTTGGTTCCGTAGTCGGACCCTGAGTGTATTTGGATGATGTAATGCTTTATTCATGTAATTGTGTGAAGTGGCGATTGTAAGCCAACTATGTATCTCTTTCCCTTATGTATTACATGGGTTGTGTGAAGATTACCTCGTTTGCGACATTTCTTTCAATGCGGTTATGCCTCTAAGTCGTGTAACACCCTCGATGCGACTATATCTCCCACGTGTCGAGGCATGACTTAGAGGCATAATCGCATTGAAGGCATATGTCGCAAGTTAGGCAAACTTCACAGCATCCCATGTAATATGAATAATAAAGGGGAGATAACATAGTTGGCTTACACTCGCCACGTCAATCAAGTACATAAATAACATTATATCATCCAAACACTCATGGCCCGACTACGGCGCCAAAATAAAAGAGAACGCAACATGCGACACGGTCCCAATCACCCCCAACTGGGCACCACTACTGATCATTGGGAAAGGAAACATAGTAATGTTGAGAGTCTTCGTCGAACTCCCACTTGAGCTCAAACGCGTCTCCTGGAGCGGAATCATCAGGCCCTACATCTGGTGTAATAGTAATCTATGAGCCACAGGGACTCAACAATCTCGCACCCTCGCGATCAAGACTATTTAAGCTTGTAGGTAAGGCAAGGTAAATATGAGTGGAGCTGCAGCAAGCGACTAGCAAGTATGGTGCCTAACTTATACGCAGAAGAGAGCGAGAAGAGGAGGCAAAGCACGAGCGAGAAACTAGAGAGCAACTTGTGCAAACATTACTCCAACACCGTGTCCACTTCCCGGACTCCGCCGAGAAGGGGCCATCACGGTAACACACTCAGTTGATTCATTTTAATTAACTTAAGGTTCAAGTTATCTACAACCGGACATTAACAAAATCCCATCTGCCCATAACCGCGGGCACGACTTTCGAAAGTTCAATCCCTGTAGGGGAGTCCCAACTTAGCCCATGACAAGCTCTCACGGTCAACAAAGGAATAGACCTCCTCCCAAGACGTTCCGATCAGGCTCGGTATCTCGGTAATTCAAGACACTTCGACAGATTAAAACAAGACCAGCAACACCGCCCGAATGTGCCGACAAATCCCGATAGGAGCTGCACATATCTCGTTCTCAGGGCACACTCAGATGAGCCAGACGTCGGGTAGGCCAGCCCAGAGTTGCCCCTGGTAGCCCCGGACATCGCTCGGTTGGACCAACACTTAGAGGAGCACTGGCCCGGGGGGGTTAAAATAAGATGACCCTTGAGTCTGCAGAACCCAAGGGAAAGAAAAGGCTAGGTGGCAAATGGTAAAACCAAGGTTGGGCATTGCTGGAAAAACTTTAATCAAGGCGAAATATCAAGGGGTTCCCATTATAACCCAACCGCGTACGGAACGCAAAATCCGGGAACATAACACCGATATGATGGAAACTAGGGCGGCAAGAGTGGAACAAAACACTAGGCGAGAGGCCGAGCCTTCCACCCTTTACCAAGTATATAGATGCATTAAGATAACATAGCAATATAATGATATCCCAACAAGTAAATAAAAGATGTTCCAACAAGGAACGGCCTCCAATCTCCACCTGCAACTAACAAAACTATAAGAGGGGCTGAGCAAAGTGGTAACATAGCCAATCAACGGTTTGCTAGGACATGGTGGCTTAGAGGTTTGACAAGGCAATATGGGAGGCTTGAAAACAAGTGGTAGGCATCGTAGCAATGGCATAGCAAAAGAGCGAGCAAATAGCATAGCAAAGATAGTAGTGATTTCGAGGGTATGATCATCTTGCCTGCACAGTTGTTAGAGTTGAATGGATCCTCGAAAGCAAAATCAATGGGATCCTCATTAGCGAACTCGTCTCCCGGCTCTACCCAAACAAGATAAACAAGCAACAAGGATACAATCAACCATGTGCAAACTCAAACAACGCAATGCGAAGATGGTATGCTATGCGGGATGCGATGCGGGATGCGAAATGCAAGATATGATAGGAAATGCATGAACCTGGCCTCAACTTGGAAAACCAAGTGTGCCACTGGAAAGATGAGATGAAATCGCTTGAAAATGATATAAAGAATGCTGGAATTGGGGTTATGGTTTGGAAATGGCAAGCGATTCAAAAATGACACCGGTCTGCGATTTACAGCAAGTAGCCATCTAAATGCAATGAGATGAACATGCTACAGCACCCAAACATGACAACAAAATACATGGCAGGGATGCATACAAGATTCTTAACAAAAGTCTAGCACTGAGCTACGGCCAATTCATCCATTAACAGGTTCAAACAAGCATGGCAAAAATGCATATGGCAAACAGATCTCAGACTTTGTGAAATTAACACTTGTCTGGAATTTCAGATCAGGTAGCCCTCTTCGGAGCAACAAAACTATGTGCTACAGGACCTGAACATGGCAAAGTAAAGCATGGCATGGAGCTACTCAAAGAGCTTAACAAAAGTCCCTTAGTGACCTTGAGCCAAATGGGATCATAAAATACAATTGCAAGCATGTGAACATAGCAAAAACATAATCAGTTTTCAGACTTAGTGAAAAACTGACACATGCTGAAATATAACTCAAGTAGGCATGTTTACGAGCTCGATGCACTCACTACGGTGCACATCATGGCAAGACAAGCATACACCCATCAAGAAGGAACAAAATTCAAGCTAGACATGGCAAGAAAAATAGCATAGCATGCACAGATCAACTACAACATCATCGGCAAAATTGCAAACAAGTTTACAATCTGCCCAGATTCACAAAGTAGCAAAAGTAGAGCTCGATTGGCTCAAGCTAGGGTGCTCCATAATTATAAAAAAAGACATGGATGGATAGAGCACTAAAATATTAACAAAACACCCTTACTGATCATCCTCAAAAGAGGCACGGATCACTAGGAAACAACATGAACATATGGCATGATCAGATAAACAGCTCCAGGACTTAGTGAAATTACTAAGTCCCAGAAAACAGAATTAGCAAGTGCACCACTTTACAAGCTTGCACAAGTCACCACACACATCACAAAAATACATGGGTTGCACCTCTGGAAAGATGACAAAACCCTTAACAAAACACATGTAGAGCATCAGGGCATATCATGCACACATTAATCATGGCAAAAATGACAAAAATCTAAACGGAGTAGCAGATCTGACAATTATCTCAAGTAGCCCTCTTCTAACAGCATTTAGGGCATCAAGATGAACTCAAATTAAAATTATGCAATGGAATGAAATGATGTACTCTCTGAGATGAACATTTTGATATGCTATATGCATGAATCGGAGCTACGGATACAAAGTTACGGGGTCACGAACATGAGCACTTGGATCTGCAATTTCAGGACTTAGGAAAAAAACAACCTCCTCAGATCTAGGGTTGCACGGAATCCGAGGCGCGGCGTGCGCACTGTAGCTGGCGGGGACGAGGACGGCGGCCGGTGAGGGCGAGGTCCGGACCCGGCGCTCCGGCAGCCGGATCTGGCCGGAGACGAGGCGGGGAGGCGGCGCGGCGGCGGGAGGACGGGCGAGGCGGCGCGGCGGTGGCGTCGGGCGGCCGGGGCGGCGAGCGGATCGGCGGCGGATATGGCGAGGAGGCGCGGCGGCGGGCGAGCAGCTCGGGCGGCGGCGCGGAGGGAAGCGGCGGTGTCGGGCGGCGCCGGCGAGAGGAGGCGGGCGGTGCCGGGGTCGGCGAGGAGCGCGGGGAGGCGCGGGCGGCGATGGGCCGGGCGGGCCCGCTGCGGGCTCGCCGGGCCGCGGCGGCGGCTGGCGGCGGAGATGCCACATGGCGGGCGCCTATTGGCCCGGGGCGGCGGCGGAGCGTCCGGACATGTCCGTCGGCAGGATCTTTGTCCGGCGGCACGCAGTGCTGAGATCTAGGGTTTCGGAGAGGGGGATATCCGGATTTCGGGGAAGGGTTCTTTAAATAGGCATAGAGGGAGCTAGGAGAGTCCAAATAAGGTGCGGTTTTCGGCCACGCGATCGTGATCGAACGCTCTAGATGATGGAGAAGACTTAGGTGGGTTTTGGGCCAAATTGGAGGGGTGTTGGGCTGCAACACACACGAGGCCTTTTCGGTCCCTCGGTTAACCGTTGGAGTATCAAACGAAGTCCAAATGACACGAAACTTGACAGGCGGTCTACCGGTAGTAAACCGGAGGAGAACGAAACGCCGGAATGCAAAACGGACAACGGGGAAAAAGCTCGAATGCACGAGATGAACACGTATGCAAATGCAATGCACATGATGACATGATATGAGATGCATGACAGCGATAACAACACACGGAGACAAAGACCCGAGCCCGAGATAATAAAAGAACTTAACGCCGGAAAACGGCAAGAGTTGGAGTACAAATTGGGAAAGTTAATTCCGGGGTGTTACAACACTCCACCACTACAAAAGGATCTCGTCCCGAGATCTAGGACTGAAAGAACGCCGGGTACTCAGAACGGAGGTGATCCTCGCGTTCCCAGGTAGCTTCACGGTCGGAATGATGTGGCCACTTGACTTTGAGAAATTTGATTGACTTGTTGCGAGTCTTGCGTTTAGTCTCTTCAAGAATAGGAACTGGGTGCTCATGATAAGAGAGATCTTCTTGGAGCTCAATGTCCTCGAAGTTGACGGTGCGGTCAGGAGTCTTGAAGCACTTTAGAAGCTAAGAGACAAACACGTCATGAACATTTGCAAAGTTTGAAGGAAGCTCGAGTTGATAGGCGAGGTCGCCTCTCTTGCTGACAATCTTGAAAGGTCCCACGTATCTAGGGGCAAGCTTCCCTTTGATACCGAAGCGACGAGTACCTTTCATCGGAGAGACACGGAGGTAAACATATCTCCGATCTCGAAAGCCAAATCATGGTGCTTACTATCATATTAGCTCTTCTGGCGGGATTGGGGTGCTTTGAGGTTATCACGAATGACTTTGCACATTTCTTCTGCCTCTGTGATTAAGTCATTACCCAAAAGCTGACGTTCACCAGTTTCAGACCAGTTGAGAGGGGTACGACACTTCCTGCCATACAGAATTTCAAATGGGGCCTTGCTCGAACTTGCTTGAAAACTGTTGTTGTAGGAGAATTCAGCATAAGGAAGACAATCCTCCCATTTCATGCCGAAGGAGATCACACAAGCCCTGAGCATATCTTCAAGAATCTGGTTGACACGCTCGACTTGACCGCTAGTTTGAGGATGGAAAGCTGTGCTGAAGCGGATGTTGGTGCCCATGGCCTTATGAAAAGAATCCCAAAACTTCGAGGTAAAGATGCTGCCACGGTCTGAAGAGATCACTTGTGGAATACCGTGCAGAGAGACAATACGAGAGGTATAGAGTTCCGCCAATTGAGCTGCAGTGATCGACTCTTTGATAGGCAGAAAATGAGCCACTTTGGTGAGTTTGTCGATGACAATGAATATAGCATCACTGCCATGCTTGGACTTTGGAAACCCCGTCACGAAGTCCATTTCAATGTGGTCAAACCTCCATTCTGGAATGGCAAGAGGTTGGAGGAGACCAGCTGGCCTTTGGTGTTCTGCCTTCACTCTTCTGCAGACATCACATTCATTCACGAACTGAGCAATCTCGCGCTTCATTCGAGTCCACCAATAAGCTTGCTTGAGGTCCTGATACATCTTCGTGCTCCCAGGGTGGATGGAGAGGAGAGAATTATGAGCCTCGTTCATGATCACTTTACGAAGTTCACCTTTGGGTACAACAATACGATCCTCGAAGAAGAGAGTGTCCTTGTCATCAAGGCGGTAGCACTTGTACTTGGACTGACTCTTGGCAATCCCAATCTTCACCTTTTTCACCATAGCATCAAGAAGCTGGGCTTGGCGAATCTGGTCTTCCAAGGTAGGAGAGACTAGAAGGTTGGCGAGAAAACCTTGAGGAACAACTTGCAGGTTAAGTTTGCGGAAAGATTCACAAAGCTCGGGTTGATAAGGCTTGAGAATCAGACTGTTGCAGTAAGCTTTCCTGCTCAATGCGTCAGCAATCACATTAGCCTTGCCTGGAGTGTACTCAATACTCGGATTATACTCTTGAATCATTTCGACCCATCGAGTTTGCCTGAGGTTGAGATTAGGCTGAGTGAAGATGTACTTGAGACTCTTGTGATCAGTGAAAATGTCCACTTTTCTTCCCAATAGAAGATGTCTCCAAGTCAAAAGAGCATGCACAACTGCCGCCAACTCGAGATCATGAGTGGGGTAGTTCTTCTCATTAGGCTTCAACTGGCGAGATGTATAAGCAACAACTTTCTTCTCTTGCATCAATACTGCGCCAAGACCTTGGAGAGAGGCATCACAAAAGACCTCGTACGGCTTGGATTCATCAGGCGGAGTCAGAACTGGAGCAGTGATCAATTTCTCTTTCAAAGTGTTGAAAGCAATGTCACACTCCAGAGACCAAACGTACTTGACGTGCTTCTGGAGAAGATTAGAGAGAGGCTTCGCGATCTTAGAAAAGTTTTCAACGAATCTTCGGCAATAGCTTGCGAGACCGAGGAAGCTACAGAGTTGCTTCACGTTCTGAGGAGGTTCCCAATTCACAATTGCAGAGACCTTCTCAGGATTCACAGCAATGCCCTTGGCAGAGATGATATGACCAAGATAAAGAACCTCATCGAGCCAAAATTCACACTTGGAGAACTTGGCGTAGAACTGATGTTCCCTGAGCTTATCAAGAACCAAACGCAAGTGCTTGGCATGATCTTCCTTGTTCTTGGAGAAAACCAGAATGTCATCGAGATAGACAAAAACAAAGTCATTGGTGTAGGCGTTGAAGATGAAATTCATCAAGCGAGAGAATGTCGGTGGAGCGTTGACGAGGCCAAAAGACATGACAGTGTATTCATATGAACGAAAGCTTGTCCTGAAAGCCGTCTTGGGAATATCTTGCTCACGGATTTGAATCTGATGATAACCCATACGGAGATCAAGCTTGGAGAATACTTGAGCACCTTTGAGTTATTCGAACAGCTCATTGATGTTGGGAAGTGGGTATTTGTTCTTGATGGTCTTCTTGTTCACTGGACGGTAATCAACACAAAGTTGGTCCGTTCCATCCTTCTTCTTCACAAAAAGAACACCACAACCCCATGGAGAAGAACTAGGCCGGATGAGACCCATTTTCTCTTGAATATCGACTTGCTTCTTCAGCTCCTTCAACTATTCAGGTCTGAGCTTGTAAGGACGTTTGCACACAGGTTTCGTGCCAGGCTCAAGATCAATAACGAATTCAACTGGCCGGTGCGGAGGCATTCCTGGAAGCTCTTCTGGAAAGATGTCTTGATATTCGCAAACGACTAGAATTTGAGAGATGGCATCGAGTTCACCCTTCTCATTGAGAGAAAACAAACAGATGGTATTATCCCGAGCGGTAAAGACAATTACATCCTCAGACGAATGAGTCAATTGAATCTACCTGGCTGCACAATCAAGCTGAGAATTGTGCTTACAAAGCCAATCCATTCCGAGAATAAGATCAATATCCGAGTCACCAAGAACCATTGGAGAAGCTAGAAAATTGTAGTCTCCCAAAGTGATAGAAACATCTGGGGCAATAGAGCTTGCATTCATGAATTTACCCGGAGAAACAACAGATAACTGTCTAGGAAAATCTTGCAAAGGAAACTCATGCTTAGAAACAAATGGCCTCGAGATGAAACAATGCGATGCACCCGTGTCAAAAAGAACTTTAGCTGGAATATCATTAACAGGAAGGTTACCCATGATGACATCTGACGAGTCCTCTGCCTGAGCTGTGTTCATCAAATTGACCTTGGTGTGCTTGGGGTTATGCTTGACCACAGCTGTACTTGCCGATCTGACAGGAGGAGGAGGAGGAGGAAGACGCCTCTGGTTGAGACACTTGTTGGCATAGTGACCCTTCTGTTGGCACTTCTTGCACGTGACCTCTGAAAGCGGACGGTGATACGGAGCACTCGATCTTGGAGCTTGAGACGAAGTCTTGTTCTGGAAGCCAGGGTTGGGTGGGTGGGAAGAACCACTGCCACCTTTGCTCTTCTGCTGATACGGCTGACGGAACGGAGGAGGAGGAAGCCAATACTTCTGCTGCTTGGCCACTTGAGTAGAGGAAGAAGGAGTAACATCTCTGACTCGCTTCTTGGAAGCATCACACCTCAACTGAGCAGTCTCTTGCTTCAGTGCCATGTTGTAGAACTCATCGTATCTCAAGGGCTCAAAGAGAACAAGAGCTAGCTGAATTTCTTCTCTGAGACCACCCCTGAACTGGTATATCATGCTCTTCTCATCAGGGACGTCCTGCTTGGCAAAGCGGGCGAGCTTCTGGAACAACTTGTTGTAGTCATAGGCAGATAAAGAGCCTTGCTTCAGATTGCGGAATTCCTCACGCTTGTTTTCAACCACGCTTTGAGGAATATGATGAGCTTGGAAATCTCGACGGAAATCATCCCCAGTGATAACACGTCCACCTCTAGAGTCCTTGTACTGCTGGAACTATTCTGCAGCTTGATCTTTGAGTTGGAAGGAAGCGAACTTAACAAAGTCCTCAGGCCTGACGTTACTGCACTCGAAATGCTTGCACGGATCCACAAGCCAATCGTCAGCATCGGTTTCCTCAACACAATTGCTGAAAGTCTTTGGCCCGTTAGCAAGGAACTGGTTGAGTGTAGCAAAGTGATTCTGATTGCTGCCTTGATTCCCTTGGTTGCCTTGATTGCACTCTTGAAGAATTTGCATGATCAACTATGTGTTTGCATTGGTTGCGGCCATCACAGCTTGCCATGCCTCCGGAGGAGGTGGAGGTGGTGGCGGATCAGGATTCGGAGTCGTGCGCGTTGGAGGAGCCATCCTGAAGAGGTTGACCACCATTAGCACATTGACAGAGAAATATTGAAGCTGAATCCAACGGAATGAAAATTGCAACATATAGTCTTCACATCCGAACAAAATGAACGAATGCATTCCTCTTGAAATGGTCACATATCCATAAACTGAGAAGCCACGTAGAATTAAGGTAGAGAAATAATTCAACAAGGTACGGATCAAGAACGAATAACTGGTAAGAAATCCCAATCTCAAATCAATATCCGTGGAAGAAGAACTAGAGCTACAAGAATTCCCACCTATGAAACTCCCGAACCTTTCCGGTTATGCGATCAGGTGTTGGGGATACAGGGGAAGCATAATATCTCACCCAAACTAGCAAATCCTACATCCAGCTGTATCCATCCTTCAACACATAACCAAGAAACCTTCTGAAACCATCTACCTCAACCTTCGAAAAGCATCCGTTATACGAGTTATGGCGATACTCCCGAACTCCCGCCCCAGTACTGGGTGGCGTCGAGGTTATCTCACCAACGAACTGCATAAAAGAGATTTTCGATGTCGGCGTACTAAACTCAGGTATTCCAGAACTGCAACGATAAAATTATGATGACAACACCTCAGAGCTCAACTCCCCCGGACACTTCCACTAAACCCCTGACAGGAGGCACCAAGACAATGTTCTCATCATAACACCATCGGAACGATTCCAAGATACCCGCGTGATCCTAAATTTTTTTTAGTGAAATTTGAGAATAGAAGAGTCAAAACTCTACGTCAGGATGCCTTACCAGAGCGATGAGGAGACTGGGAAGTAAAAAGAATTCCTAAACTCTCCGATATATAATTCCTAAATGACTCAAAACATTTTTCTAGACACAACTCGGCCGCTAAAAACGATCAAGCAATGGGGCTCCTAAGGTTGGGGAAGGCTCTGATTACCAACTTGTAACACCCTCGATGTGACTATATCTCCCACGTGTCGAGGCACGACTTAGAGGCATAATCGCATTGAAGGCATATGTCGCAAGTTAGGCAAACTTCACAACATCCCATGTAATATGAATAATAAAGGGGAGATAACATAGTTGGCTTACACTCGCCACGTCAATCAAGTACATAAATAACATTACATCATCCAAACACTCATGGCAAGACTACGGCGCCAAAATAAAAGAGAACCCAACATGCGACACGGTCCCAATCACCCCCAACTGGGCACCACTACTGATCATCGAGAAAGGAAACATAGTAACGTTGAGAGTCTTCGTCGAACTCCCACTTGAGCTCAAACGCGCCTCCTAGAGCGGAATCATCAGGCCCTGCATTTGGTGTAATAGTAATCTGTGAGCCACAGGGACTCAGCAATCTCGCACCATCGCGATCAAGACTATTTAAGCTTGTAGGTAAGACAGGGTAAATATGAGTGGAGCTGCAGCAAACGACTAACAAGTATGGTGGCTAACTTACTCGAAGAAGAGAGCGAGAAGAGGAGGCAAAGCACGAGCGAGAAACTAGAGAGCAACCTGCGCAAACATTACTCCAACATCGTGTCCACTTCCCGGACTCCGCCGAGAAGGGGCCATCACGGTAACACACTCAGTTGATTCATTTTAATTAACTTAAGGTTCAAGTTATCTACAACCGGACATTAACAAAATCCTGTCTGCCCATAACCGCGGGCACGACGTTCGAAAGTTCAATCCCTGCAGGGGAGTCCCAACTTAGCCCATGACAAGCTCTCACGGTCAATGAAGGAATAGACCTCCTCCCAAGACGTTCCGATCAGGCTCGGTATCTCCGTAATTCAAGACACTTCGACAGGTTAAAACAAGACCAGCAACACCGCCCGAAGGTGCCGACAAATCCCGATAGGAGCTGCACATATCTCGTTCTCAGGGCACACTCAGATGAGCCAGACGTCGGGTAGGCTAGCCCCAAGTTGCCCCTGGTAGCCCCGGACATCGCTCGGTTGGACCAACACTCAGAGGAGTACTGGCCCGGGGGGGTTAAAATAAGATGACCCTTGAGTCTGCAGAACCCAAGGGAAAGAAAAGGCTAGGTGGAAAATGGTAAAACTAAGGTTGGGCATTGCTGGAAAAGCTTTAATCAAGGCGAAATATCAAGGGGTTCCCATTATAACCCAACCGCGTAAGGAACGCAAAATCCGGGAACATAACACCGATATGACAGAAACTAGGGCGGCAAGAGTGGAACAAAACACTAGGCGAGAGGCCGAGCCTTCCACCCTTTACCAAGTATATAGATGCATTAAGATAACATAGCAATGTAATGATATCCCAACAAGTAAATAAAAGATGTTCCAACAAGGAACGGCCTCCAATCTTCACCTGCAACTAGCAACGCTATAAGAGGGGCTGAGCAAAGCGGTAACATAGCCAATCAACGGTTTGCTAGGACATGGTGGGTTAGAGGTTTGACAAGGCAATATGGGAGGCTTGAAAACAAGTGGTAGGCATCGTAGCAATGGCATAGCAAAAGAGCGAGCAAACTAGCATAGCAAAGATAGTAGTGATTTCGAGGGTATGATCATCTTGCCTGCACAGTTGTCAGAGTTGACTGGATCCTCGAAAGCAAACTCAACGGGCTCCTCGTTAGCTAACTCGTCTCCCGGCTCTACCGAAACAAGATAAACAAGCAACAAGGATACAATCAACCACGTGCAAACTCAAACAACGCAATGCAAAGATGGTATGCTATGCGGGATGCGATGCGGGATGCGAAATGCAAGATATGACAGGAAATGCATGAACCTGGCCTCAACTTGGAAAACCAAATGTGACACTAGAAATATGAGATGAAATCGCTTGAAAATGATATAAAGAATGCCGGAATCGGAGTTACGGTTTGGAAATGGCAAGCGATTCAAAAATGACACCGGTCTGCGATTTACAGCAAGTAGCCATCTAAATGCAATGAGATGAACATGCTACAGCACCCAAACATGACAACAAAATACATGGCAAGGATGCATACAAGATGCTTAACAAAAGTCTAGCACTGAGCTACGGCCAATTTATCCATTAACAGGTTCAAACAAGCATGGCAAAAATGCATATGGCAAACAGATCTCAGACTTTGTGAAATTAACACTTGTCTGGAATTTCAGATCAGGTAGCCCTCTTCGGAGCAACAAAACTACGTGCTACAGGACCTGAACATGGCAAAGTAAAGCATGGCATGGAGATACTCAAAGAGCTTAACAAAAGTCCCTTAGTGACCTTGAGCCAAATGGGATCAGAAAATACAATTGCAAGCATGTGAACATAGCAAAAACATAATCAGTTTTCAGACTTAGTGAAAAACTGACACATGCTGAAATATAACTCAAGTAGGCATGTTTACGAGCTCGATGCACTCACTACGGTGCAAGTCATGGCAAGACAAGCATACACCCATCAAGAAGGCACAAATGCAAGCTAGACATGGCAAGAACAATAGCATAGCATGCACCGATCAGTAAACCAAGGCCGCTTGGCAAGTCTCGGTCCAATCCGGAAATGTTTAATCCCCACACACAAAAGAAAGGTAGAAATGACCACCGGAGGAGAACGAAGCGCCGGAATGCAAAACGGACAACGGGGAAAAAGCTCGAATGCATGAGACGAACTTGTATGCAAATGCAATGCACATGATGACATGATATGAGCTGCATGACAACGACAACAACACACAGAGACAAAAACCCGAACCCGAGAAAATACAATAACTTAAAGCCGGAAATGGCAAGAGTTGGAGTACAAATTGGGAAAGTTACATCCGGGGTGTTACAACACTCCACCACTACGAAAGGATGTCGTCCCGAGATCTAGGACTGAAAGAACGCCGGGTACTCAGAACGGAGGTGATCCTCGCGTTCCCAGGTGGCTTCATGGTCGGAATGGTGTGACCACTTGACTTTGAGAAATTTGATTGGCTTATTGCGAGTCTTGCATTCAGTCTCTTCAAGAATAGCAACTGGGTGCTCACGGTAGGAGAGATCTTCTTGGAGCTCAATGTCGTCGAAGTTGATGGTGCGGTCAGGAATCTTAAAGCACTTTCGGAGCTGAGAGACATGGAACACGTCATGAACATTTGCAAAGTTTGAGGGAAGCTCGAGTTGATAGGCGAGGTCTCCTCTCTTGCTGACAATCTTGAAAGGTCCCACGTATCTGGGGGCAAGCTTCCCTTTGATACCGAAGCGACGAGTACCTTTCATAGGAGAGACGCGGAGGTAAACATGATCTCCGATCTCGAAAGCCAAATCACGGTGCTTACTATCATAGTAGCTCTTCTGACGGGATTGGGCTGCTTTGAGGTTATCTCGAATGACTTTGCGCATTTACTCTGCCTCTGTGATTAAGTCATTACCCAAAAGCTGACGTTCACCGGTTTCAGACTAGTTGAGAGGGGTACGACACTTCCTGCCATACAGAATTTCAAATGGTGCCTTGCCCGAACTTGCTTGAAAACTGTTGTTGTAGGAGAATTCAGCATAAGGAAGACAATCCTCCCACTTCATGCCGAAGGAGATCACACAAGCCCTGAGCATATCTTCAAGAATCTGGTTGACACGCTCGACTTGACCGCTAGTTTGAGGATGGAAAGCTGTGCTGAAGCGGATGTTGGTGCCCATGGCCTTATGAAAAGAATCCCAAAACTTCGAGGTAAAGATGCTGCCACGGTCTGAAGAGATCACTTGTGGAATACCATGCAGAGAGACAATACGAGAGGTATAGAGTTCCGCCAATTGAGCTGCAGTGATCGACTCTTTGATAGGCAGAAAATGAGCCACTTTGGTGAGTTTGTCGATGACAATGAATATAGCATCACTGCCATGCTTGGACTTTGGAAACCCCGTCACGAAGTCCATTTCAATGTGGTCAAACCTCCATTCTGGAATGGCAAGAGGTTGGAGGAGACCAGCTGGCCTTTGGTGTTCTGCCTTCACTCTTCTGCAGACATCACATTCATTCACGAACTGAGCAATCTCGCGCTTCATTCGAGTCCACCAATAAGCTTGCTTGAGGTCCTGATACATCTTCGTGCTCCCAGGGTGGATGGAGAGGAGAGAATTGTGAGCCTCGTTCATGATCACTTTACGAAGTTCACCTTTGGGTACAACAATACGATCCTCGAAGAAGAGAGTGTCCTTGTCATCAACGCGGTAGCACTTGTACTTGGACTGACTCTTGGCAATCCCAATCTTCACCTTTTTCACCATAGCATCAAGAAGCTGGGCTTGGCGAATCTGGTCTTCCAAGGTAGGAGAGACTAGAAGGTTGGCGAGGAAACCTTGAGGAACAACTTGCAGGTTAAGTTTGCTGAAAGCTTCACAAAGCTCGGGTTGATAAAGCTTGAGAATCAGACTGTTGCAGTAAGCTTTCCTGCTCAATGCGTCAGCAATCACATTAGCCTTGACTGGAGTGTACTCAATACTCAGATTATACTCTTGAATCATTTCAACCCATCGAGTTTTCCTGAGGTTGAGATTAGGCTGAGTGAAGATGTACTTGAGACACTTGTGATCAGTGAAAATGTCCACTTTTCTTCCCAATAGAAGATGTCTCCAAGTCAAAAGAGCATGCACAACTGCTGCCAACTCGAGATCATGAGTGGGGTAGTTCTTCTCATTAGGCTTCAACTGGCGAGATGTATAAGCAACAACTTTATTCTCTTGCATCAATACTACGCCAAGACCTTGGAGAGAGGCATCACAAAAGACCTCGCACGGCTTGGATTCATCAGGCGGAGTCAGAACTGGAGCAATGATGAATTTCTCTTTCAAAGTGTTGAAAGCAATGTCACACTCCGGAGACCAAACGTACTTGACGTGCTTTTGGAGAAGATTAGAGAGAGGCTTCGTGATCTTAGAAAAGTTTTCAACGAATCGTCGGCAATAGCTTGCGAGACCGAGGAAGCTACGGAGTTGCTTCACGTTCTGAGGAGTTTCCCAATTCACAATTGCAGACACCTTCTCAGGATTCACAGCAATGCCCTTGGCAGAGATGATATGACCAAGATAAAGAACCTCATCGAGCCAAAATTCACACCTGGAGAACTTGGCGTAGAACTGATGTTCCCTGAGCTTATCAAGAACCAAACGCAAGTGCTTGGCATGATCTTCCTTGTTCTTGGAGAAAACCAGAATGTTGTCGAGATAGACAAAAACAAAGTCATTGGTGTAGGCGTTGAAGATGAAATTCATCATGCGAGAGAATGTTGGTGGAGCGCTGACGAGGCCAAAAGACATGACAGTGTATTCATATGAACCAAAGCTTGTCCTGAAAGCCGTCTTGGGAATATCTTGCTCACGGATTTGAATCTGATGATAACCCATACGGAGATCAAGCTTGGAGAATACTTGAGCACCTTTGAGTTGTTCGAACAGCTCATTGATGTTGGGAAGTGTTTATTTGTTCTTGATGGTCTTCTTGTTCACTGGACGGTAATCAACACAAAGTTGGTCCGTTCCATCCTTCTTCTTCACAAAAAGAACACCACAACCCCACGGAGAAGAACTAGGCCGGATGAGACCCATTTTCTCTTGAATATCAAGTTGCTTCTTCAGCTCCTTCAACTCTTCAGGTCCGAGCTTGTAAGGACGTTTGCACACAGGTTTCGTGCCAGGCTCAAGATCAATAACGAATCCAACTGGCCGATGCAGAGGCATTCCTGGAAGCTCTTCTGGAAAGACGTCTTGATATTCGCAAACGACTGGAATTTGAGAGATGGCATCCAATTCACCCTTCTCATTGAGAGGAAACAGACGGATGGTATTATTCCGAGCGGCAAAGACAATTACATTCTCAGACGAATGAGTCAATTGAATCTGCCTGGCTAGACAATCAAGTTGAGCCTTGTGCTTCGAAAGCCAATCCATCCCGAGAATAAGATCAATATCTGAGTTACCAAGAACCATTGGAGAAGCCAGAAACTTGAAATCACCCATCAAGATAGAAATACCCGGAACCATCAAACTAGAACTCAGACGCTTAGCCGGAGAGATGACTTGCATAGATCTTGGTAAAGCCTTAGTACTAAAATTGTTCTCCGATGCAAATGGGAATGACATGAAGGAATGCGATGCACCAGAGTCAAAAAGTACTTTAGCTGGAATATCATTAACAGGAAGGTTACCCATGATCACATCTGACGAGTCCTCTGCCTGAGCTGCGTTCATCAAATTGACCTTGGCGTGCTTGGGGTTATGCTTGACCACAGCTGTACTTGCCGATCTGACAGGAGGAGGAGGAGGAAGACGCCTCTGGTTGAGACACTTGTTGGCATAGTGACCCTTCTGTTGGCACTTGTTGCACGTGACCTCTGAAAGCGGACGGTGATATGGAGCACTCGATCTTGGAGCTTGAGACGAAGTCTTGTTCTGGAAGCCAGGGTTGGGTGGGTGGGAAGAACCACTGCCACCTTTGCTCTTCTGCTGATACGGCTGACGAAACGGAGGAGGAGGAAGCCAATACTTCTGCTGCTTGGCCACTTGAGTAGAGGAAGAAGGAGTAACATCTCTGACTCGCTTCTTGGAAGCATCACACCTCAACTGAGCAGCCTCTTGCTTCAATGCCATGTTGTAGAACTCATGGTATCTCAAGGGCTCGAAGAGAACAAGAGCTAGCTGAATTTCTTCTCTGAGACCACCCATGAACTGATATATCATGCTCTTCTCATCAGGGACGTCCTGCTTGGCAAAGCGGGCGAGCTTCTGAAACAACTTGTTGTAGTCATAGACAGACAAAGAGCCTTGCTTCAGGTTGCAGAATTCCTCACGCTTGCTTTCAACCACGCTCTGGGGAATATGATGAGCTCGGAAATCTCGACAGAAATCATCCCAAGTGATAACACGTCCACCTCTGGAGTCCTTGTACTGCTGGAACCATTCCGCAGATTGATCTTTGAGTTGGAAGGAAGCGAACTTGACAAAGTCCTCAGGCCTGACGTTACTGCACTCGAAATTCTTGCACAGATCCACAAGCCAATCGTCAGCATCGGTTGCCTCAACACAATTGTTGAAAGTCTTTGGCCCGTTAGCAAGGAACTGGTTGAGTGTAGCAAAGTGATTCTGATTGTTGCCTTGATTCCCTTGGGTGCCTTGATTGCGCTCTTGAAGAATTTGCATGATCAACTATGTGTTTGCATTGGTTGCGGCAATCACAGCTTGCCATGCCTCCGGAGGAGGTGGAGGTGGTGGCGGATCAGGATTCGGAGTCGTGCGCGTTGGAGGAGCCATCCTGAAGAGGTTGACCACCATTAGCACATTGACAGATAAATATTGAAGCTGAATCCAACGGAATGAAAATTGCAACATATAGTATTCACATCCGAACAAAATGAACGAATGCATTCCTCTTGAAATGGTCACATATCCATAAATTGAGAAGCCACGTAGAATTTAGGTAGAGAAATAAATCAACAAGGTACAGATCAAGAACGAATAATCGGTAAGAAATCCCAATCTCAAACCAATATCCGTGGAAGAAGAACTAGAGCTACAAGAATTCCCACCTATGAAACTCCCGAACCTTTCTGATTATGCAATCAGGTGTTGGGGATACAGGGGAAGCATAATATCTGACCCAAACTAGCAAATCCTACATCCAGCTGTATCCATCCTTCAACACATAACCAAGAAACCTTCGGAAACCATCTACCTCAACCTTCGAAAAGCATCCGTTATACAAGTTATGGCGATACTCCCGAACTCCCGCCCCAGTACTGGGTGGCGTCGAGGTTATCTCACCAACGAACTGCATAAAAGAGATTTTCGATGTCGGCATACTAAATTCAGGTATTCCAGAACTGCAACAATAAAATTATGACGACAACACCTCAGAGCTCAACTCCTGGGACACTTCCACTAAACCCTTGACGGGAGGCACCAAGACAATGTTCTCATCATAAAACCATCAGAACAATTCCAAGATACCCGCGTGATCCTAAATTTTTTTTAGTGAAATTTGAGAAGAGAAGAGTCAAAACTCTACGTCAGGATGCCTTACCAGAGCGATGAGGAGACTTGGAAGTAAAAAGAATTCCTAAACTCTCTGGTATATAATTCCTAAATGACTCAAAACATTTTTCTAGACACAACTGGCCGCTAATAACGATCAAGCAATGGGGCTCCTAAGGTCGGGGAAGGCTCTGATACCAACTTGTAGCACCCTCGATGCGACTATATCTCCCACGTGTTGAGGCACGACTTAGAGGCATAATCGCATTGAAGGCATATGTCGCAAGTAAGGCAATCTTCACAACATCCCATGTAATATAAATAATAAAGGGGAGAGAACACAGTTGGCTTACACTCGCCACGTCAATCAAGTACATAATTAACATTACATCATCCAAACACTCATGGCCCGACTACGGCGCCAAAATAAAAGGTAACCCAACATGCGACACGGTCCCGATCACCCCCAACTGGGCACCACTACTGATCATCGGGAAAGGAAACATAGTAACATTGAGAGTCCTCATAGTACTCCCACTTGAGCTCAAGCGCGTCTCCTGGAGCGGAATCATCAGGTCCTGCATCTAGTGTAATAGTAAGCTTATAGGTAAGGCAAGGTAAATATATATGTAGAGCTGCAGCAAGCGACTAGCAAATAGGGTGACTAACTTATTTGCAAAAGAGAGCGAGAAGAGGAGGTAAAGCGCGAGCGAGAAACTAGAGAACCACCTGCGCAAACATTACTCCAACACCGTGTCCGCTTCCCGGACTCCGCCGAGAAGAGGCCATCACGGTAACACACTCAGTTGATTCATTTTAATTAAGTTAAGGTTCAAGTTATCTACAACCGGACATTAACAAATTCCCATCTGCCCATAACCGTCGGCACGACTTTCGAAAGTTCAAATCCCTGCAGGGGAGTCCCAACTTAGCCCACGACAAGCTCTCACGGTCAACGAAGGAATAGACCTCCTCCAAAGACGTTCCGATCAGACTCGGTATCTCGGTTCTTCAAGACACTTCGACAGGTTAAAACAAGACCAGCAACACCGCCCGAATGTGCCGACAAATCCCGATAGGAGCTGCACATATCTCGTTCTCAGGGTACACTCAGATGAGCCAGACGTCGGGTAGGCCAGCCCAGAGTTGCCCCTGGTAGCCCCGGATATCGCTCGGTGGGACCAACACTCAGAGGAGCACTGG
>NC_041382.1:270418515-270420878 GCF_002162155.2 Triticum dicoccoides | reverse complement strand
ATGACCCTCGGGCTCCGGAAACCCAAGGGAAAAAGAGGCTAGGTGGAAAATGGTAAAACCAAGGTTGGGCATTGATGGAAAAGCTTTAATCAAGGCGAACTATCAAGGGGTTCCCATTATAACCCAGCCGCGCAAGGAACGCAAAATCCGGGAACATAACACCGATATGACGGAAACTAGGGCGGCAAGAGTGGAACAAAACACTAGGCGAGAGGCCGAGCCTTCCACCCTTTACCAAGTATATAGATGCATTAAGATAACATAGCAATATAATGATATCCCAACAAGTAAATAAATGTTCCAACAAGGAACTGCCTCAAATCTTCACCTGCAACTAGCAACGCTATAAGAGGAGCTGAGCAAAGCAGTAACATAGTCAATCAACGGTTTGCTAGGAGAAGGTGGGTTAGAGGTTTGACATGGAAATTTGGGAGGCTTGAAAGCAAGTGGTAGGCATCGTAGCATTGACATAGCAAAAGAGCGAGCAAACTAGCATAGCAAAGATAGTAGTGATTTCGAGGGTATGATCATCTTACCTGCACAGTTGTCAGAGTTGACTGGATCCTCGAAAGCAAACTCAACGGGCTCCTCGTTAGCGAACTCGTCTCCCGGCTCTACCCAAACAAGACAAACAAGCAAAAAGGGCACAATCAACCACGTGCAAACTCAAACAACACAATGCAAAGATGACAGGAAATGCATGAACCTGGCCTCAACTTGGAAATCCAAGTGTGCCACTGGAAAGATGAGGCGAAATCGCTTGAAAACGATATAAAGAACGCCAGAATCGGAGTTATGGTTTGGAAATGGCAAGCGATTCAAATATGACATCGGTCTGCGATTTACAGCAAGTAGGCATCTAAATGCAATGAGATGAACCTGCTACGGCACCCAAACATGACAACAAAATACATGGCAGGGATGCACACAATATTCTTAACAAAAGTCTAGCACTGAGCTACGGCCAATTCATCCATTAATAGGTTCAAACAAGCATGGCAAAAATGCATATGGCAAACATATCTCAGACTTAGTGAAATTAACACTTGTCTGGAATTTCAGATCAGGTAGCACTCTTCGGAGCAACAAAACCACATGCTACATGACCTGAACATGGCAAAGAAAAGCATGGCATGGAGCTATTCAAAGAGCTTAACAAAAGTCCCTTAGTGACCTTGAGCCAAAAGGGATCAGAAAATACAATTGTAAGCATGTGAACATGGCAAAAACATAATCAGATCACAGACTTTGTGAAAACTGGCACATGCTGAAATATAACTCAAGTAGGCATGTTTACGAGCTCGATGCACTCACTACGGTGCAAGTCATGGCAAGACAAGCACACACCCATCAAGAAGGAACAAAATTCAAGCTAGACATGGCAAGAACAATAGCATAGCATGCACAGATCAACTACAACATCATCGGCAAAAATTGCAAACAAGTTGACAATCTGCCCAGATTCACAAAGTAGCGAAAATAGAGCTCGATTGACTCAAGCTAGGGTGCTCCATAATTGCAAACAAAGACATGGATATATAGAGCACTACAAGATTAACAAAACATCCTTACTGATCATCCTCAAAAGAGGCATGGAGCACTAGGAATCAACATGAACATATGGCAACATGAGATAAACAGACCAAGGACTTAGTGGAATTGCTAAGTCCCTGAAAACAGAATTACTAAGTGCACCACTTTGCAAGCTTGCACTAGTCACCTCACACATCACAAAAATACATGGGTTGCACCTCTGGAAAGATGACAAAACCCTTAACAAAACACATGTAGAGCATTAGGGCATATCATGCACACATTAATCATGGCAAAAATGACAAAAACCTAAATGGAGTTGCAGATCTGACAATTAACTCAAGTAGCCCTCTTCTAACAGCATTTCTGGCATCAAGATGAACTCAAATGAAAATGATGCAATGGAATGAAATGATGTACTCTATGAGATGAACATTTTGATATGCTATATGCATGAATCAGAGCTACATATGCAAAATTACGGAGCTACGAACATGAGCACATGGATCTACAATTCCTGGGACTTAGAGGAAAAAAATCAACCCGCGAGAAAAAGTCAACTCGGGACACGGAAGCCGAGGCAGTGGCGCGGCTCGCCAGAGAAGTCGAGGACGGCGGCGGTCGGGGTTGGGGGCGCCGGATCCGGCTCTCCCACAGCCTGCTCTCGCCGGATCCGGTCGCCGGCGAGTCGGAGAGGCGGCGGGGAGGCGCCGCGACGACGAAGGAGGTGAGGCGGCGAGGCGCGGCGGGGTTCGTCGTCGGCGGGGCCGGCTTGCTCCGGCAGCGGCGGCGCGGAGGAGGAGTCGGCGCACTCGAGCGGCGGGGAGGCG
>NC_041382.1:270361011-270418130 GCF_002162155.2 Triticum dicoccoides | reverse complement strand
GATGGCGGCTCGGGCCGGGGGGGCCGGTTGCGGGCCGACCGGGCCACGGGCAGAGATGGCGACGGTTTGCCATGTGGCGAGCGCAGGGTGGCTGGCAGCGGCGGAGCGGACGCGTCCGGCCCAGACGGACGTGTCCGGTCGGCGCGGAGAGGAAAAATTAGGGTTTCGGGGAAGAGGGAGATCCGGATTCGGAGGGGTTCTATTTATAGACATAGACGGAGCTAGGAGAGTCCAAATGAGGTGCGGTTTTCGGCCACGCGATCGCGATCGAACGCTCTAGATGATGGAGCAGGTTTAGGTGGGTTTTATGCCAAATTGGAGGGGTGTTGGGCTGCAACACACACGAGGCCTTCTCGGTCCCTCGGTTAACCGTTGGAGTATCAAACGAAGTCCAAATGATACAGAACTTGACAGGCGGTCTACCGGTAGTAAACCAAGGCCGCTTGGCAAGTCTCGGTCCAATCCGGAAATGTTTAATCCCCACACACGAAAGAAAGGTAGAAATGACCACCAGAGGAGAACGAAGCGCCGGAATGCAAAACGGACAACGGGGAAAAAGCTCAAATGCATGAGACGAACACGTATGCAAATGCAATGCACATGATGACATGATATGAGAGGCATGACAATGACAACAACACACGGAGACAAAAACCCGAACCCGAGAAAATACAATAACTTAAAGCCGGAAACGGCAAGAGTTGGAGTACAAATTGGGAAAGTTACATCCGGGGTGTTACACTATTATCTTTGACAGAATTGGTTTGTTCGGTTTGATTCTCCGTGTTGTCGTGGTCCGGCAATGCCTCGCCTTGCTCTAGCGCTGGGTCTGTATGATCGTTGTTTCTATCGAGGCGGGATTTGGGGCGGTGCTTACGCCGCCGCTTTGACTGCTTCTCGAGGGGACAAGCCTTCCGTGCGTCCTTCCGTTCCTCATCGTCGTCTTTTGGTGTGTCCACCATGTATACGTCATATGACGGGGTGGCTTTCCAATGCCCTATAGGCTCTGGTTCATGTTCGTCTCCTGCATCGTCATCCATATCGTCGATGTTTTCGGAGTCGAAGTCGAGGATGTTCGTTAAATCATCGACAGTGGCTACCAAGTGGGTGGTGGGTGGGCGTCGAATTTCTTCGTCATCCGCATCCCAATCCTGCTGGCCATAATCCGGCTAGGGCTCTACTGACAAAGAAAGAGACCTTAGTGAATTCAGAATGTCGCCAAGGTGCGAGTGCTGAAAGATATCCGCGGCGGTGAATTCCATGACCAGCGTCCAATCGGATTCGATTGGCAAGGGCGCGGATGGTTCGGAGTCCGGAAAAGAGTCCGGCTCCTTGGAGTTACGGGCTGTGCAGAGGTTTAGGCTAGTGTTCGGCTCGATCACCGTTGAGACTGCAGCCCCTGAGGAGGTGTCCAACCACCCGTCCTCGACTGGCACAGTTGGCTCCGAGCTAAAGGTCGGAGCTGATGCGGGCGCAGCCTCTGGGGTACTATTCGGCGGCAGAGCTAGGTCATACCCATCCCGACAACATGGCGCGCCCGGCTGCGGCTCGAATCCATCGAAGATTAAGTCTCCACGGATGTCGGCCGTGTAGTTCAAACTTCCAAATCTGACCTGATGGCTAGGGGCGTAGCTTTCAATCTGCTCCAGATGGCCAAGCGAATTAGCCTGCAGTGCAAAGCCACCGAATACGAAGATCTGTCCGGGGAGAAAAGTCTCACCCTGGACCGCATCGCTATTGATGATAATAGGAGCCATCAAGCCTAACGGCGACGACACATAGGAACTCTCAATGAAAGCACCAATGTCGGTGTCAAAACCGGCGGATCTCGGGTAGGTGGTCCCGAACTGTGCGTCTAGGCCGGATGGTAACAGGAGGCAGGGAACACGATGTTTTACCCAGGTTCGGGCCCTCTTGATGGAGGTAAAACCCTACGTCCTGCTTGATTAATATTGATGATATGGGTACTACAAGAGTAGATCTACCACGAGATCAGAGAGGCTAAACCCTAGAAGCTAGCCTATGGTATGATTGTATGTTATGGTTGTTGTCCTACAGACTAAAACCCTTCGGTTTATATAGACACCGGAGAGGGTTAGGGTTACACAAGGTCGGTTACAAAGGAGGAGATAGCCATATCCGCATTGTCTAGCTTGCCTTCCACGCCAAGTAGAGTCCCATCGGTACACGAGACGAAGTCTTCAATCTTGTATCTTCACAGTCCAACAGTCCGGCCAATGGAGATAGTCCGGCTATCTAGAGACCCCCTAATCCAGGACTCCCTCACCGGTGTTAACTATTAATGTAAGTCAGTCCTTCTAAAGCATTTATCCTCAACTACTGTTTAATTTGCTCATACTCCCTGTCGTTTACTGCTGTTTAGTTTGTTGTTTCTACCAAAATGCATGTTCATAAGAACCGTAAGTTCTAAGTTTTACTTTTAAAACCAAATTCCTTATTCATACCATGCACATTACTTAATACTCCCTATATGTATGCTTGTTTTTGTGGATCTATAATCCAGTGTGTGGTGAAGCAGCCCACGTTTGGACCTTATCATCTTCTGTTTTATCTTACTGATGTGGCTGATATATGAACAACATGCCATGCACATTATCCAAAATAGATACAATGATTTTCTTTGCCCTTCATCTATGCTTGTTATGTTGACATGGTAATCCAATAGTGTGGTTAAGCTCCTCGCATTATGAACAATGCCAAATTATGCTATTGATATTTTAAACTTACTCTTTATTTTCTAATTTGAAATTGGATAGAATTGATAGAACAATTATCATCTTTGTTTATACACGTGCAAAACCTATCATCTCTCTGCTTTGTTTCAGGGTGATATGCCTGATGGCATGCACAAGTCTGCTGAAGGTTGTGAGACAAACCCAACATATATTGCAGCAAAGAAGGCAAAACATCTTGAAGATAGAGAGACAACCCTAAAGTCTTGTCTTGATGCAGTGTTCAAGTTACTTGAGACTAACAGTCAGACAAGGTCACAGAATTCGTTGTCTGGATTAGTTCGAGTTCTTTAGTCCCAAGTTCTAGTAGAAAGGCATTCTGCAACTCAACTTCGACTTGAAGTCCTATCTCTAAGAAAGATTGCGGAGAACACCAATGAGAACCTCATCGCTAAACAAGTACACCTGGAAGCTATGACCGACAAGCTAGGCCGGTCTCACAGCCTTGCTCATCCGCTTGCGCAGCAGTTCCCTTGCAAGGCTAACCTTTCTTGAATTGTCTTGGAAGTGGTCTCGGTTCAGTATTATTTTGTTACGCTGCAATGGTGCCCAGTTTTTGTAATCTGCTTCTCCGTTGCGCTTTATGATCACTAGTGGCAAACTTCGATGCCCAGTGGATGTAATATACCTTAAATCCTTTATTGTATAGTGTAGGTTTATTCTTAGTTACTATGCCGTAATTTCTTTATTGTATAGTGTAGATTTGTTCTTAATTCCTACTAGTTATTGCCATCATTAGCTATCTAGAAAAAAAATCAGATGTAGTCGACCGGACCGAAACATTCGACTCTAACGGGCCAGTTTTTTAGCGGGCCACAATTGGGCCGGCCTGCGTCTTTCTTGGGCCCGAATGATTGGGGCCTTCACACATTGCGCCAGTCCCAAACTTACATCGGCCTATATTTTAGTTGGGCCTTTTGTCGACCCAGCGGTTAGTTTGGCCCAGGTAGCATTGGGCCATTAACAGGCTGAATATTGTACTGGCCTGTTATAGCCGAGATGAAACCACGGGCCTTTAGCAGGCCAAAATGCATGTTGGGCCTCAATTTTCACTAGTCGTCGACGGCCCTTCAGCAGGACGAAATGTAGACCGGGCCGTTTTGGGCCCAGTTAGCTCACGGGCTGTTACCAGGCCGAAACATATCTCGGGCCTTAGTTGGCCCACTGATATCATGGGCCTTCAAGAGGCCGAAAGCTTAGCACATGCATCAACGAGCCGAATTACGCGACAGGCCTTTAACAGGCCCAAAGTCACGTTGGGTTTAACTGTTGCCACCTTTAGCACGGGCCGTTAGTGGGCCCGATGTCCTGTCAGACCATATATGGCCCATGGGTAGCACGGGCCATTCCTAGGCCGAAAGTCACACCGGGCTGAAATGGGCCCATGTCTACATCAGGCCTCTAACAGGCCGAAAGTCACTGGGCTGTAGTTGGGCCCAAATATTCGGCAAACAATTAACGGGCTAGATCTGGCATCGGGCCGCAAATGGGCCCAAATATTGGGCGAACAATTAACGGGCCAGATTTGGCTTCGGGCCGTAAATGGGCCCAAATATTGGGCGAACAATTAACGGGCCAGATCTGGCTTTGGGCCGGGCCTTTATTGGGCTGGCCCACTAGTACCTGATTAAGTTCTATGGGCCTTTGACTGGGCAGGCCTTTTTAACCTATATGGGCCTCTGTTGGGCCCAGCCATGTGTTGACGTATCATAGGCATGTCTCCTCCAATGGACGGGCGACATTTGGCCCACTGACGAGCTTATAGGTGTTCCCTTCGGCCAATCAGAATTTTACACGTGGAAATTTCCCATTGGTCAAGGTTGTTAACGGGTTATCGGATCCAAAATCCGACCCGATAGCTTAGCGGCGTTCTGTTACGGTGGATGCCACGTGTCGGTCACCCTTGACGAAAGCACTTCTGTGACGCGTGATTTATCGTCATGGAAGTGGACACTTCCGTGATGATAATTTTGGTAATGTCATGGAACACTTCTACGACAGCACAGGTATGACTATCTTGATTCTGTCATAAAATCATCATGGATGTACATGCATGACAAAAAACGCGACCTACTATGACAAACACGTATCATCATGGAAGTGTATTTTTTTGTAGTGATGCCAGGTCGCGTGCCATGGTCAAGGCCAGGGGGTGAGGGCTGGAGAGCCAGTAAGAGCTCCTAAGTCGCGATGCTTAGGGGCCCCCCTTTTAACGCGCAAGTGGATTGCATGGGAGAAGAGGGAGCTCGCGGTCCCGCTCGCCGTCGCCTTCAGGAGATTCCTGCAAGCCAGCACAAGGAGAAACACAGTTTTCCATTACGGTTGCCGGTCGGCCGCTGGTTGCTCCGCGAGGAGATGAAGGCACTGAGGGCTTGGTGAGGTGACGTGCGCGGGGCATGCCGCGAGCCAGAGCTCGACCACTCAGGTTTGTTGAGGTTGCAGGGATGGACCCGAGCACAAGCGTCGTGCCAGCGTGAGTACCCCCGTGGCGGGTGAGAATCAAGCAGGTGATGGTCATAGGTAGATTAATCATGGAAAGAAAACTAGCTCAGGCAAATGCATGAACGATATGTGCCACTGGGTCCGACCCGAGCGGCTTGGGGATGATGCAGCCCGAGGGGCGCCCCCAGCAAGGTAAGCTAAAGACATAAAAAAGAAGGGATACATGCCACAGGAATGGACCCATGCGGCCTAGGAATAATGTGGCCCCCTGGGCGCTCCCAGCTAAATGAACTTGGAAAATGTCACCCGGTTCCGTTGATGAAGGGGTGTTGAGGCAGCTGAAGGTATGCGGTGAAGGGGTTGCCCCTCATGAGTCACCGGGGCCCTGAGCCTCGAGAGGCCCTGGGGGTCCAGGCGGTTCCTTGAGGACCATCGCCATAAGGCTCCATAGGTTGCGCTGGAAGGCAGCAGCCACGCTCGGCAGGACGAACGGCATACGAACGTAGCTGTGAGGTGAACCTTTGCAGCGCCCAACACGCCAAGGCCAGAAGCGCTCTTGAGATGTGGCTCGGTTGAGCCCTGGTATGTCGATGCAGACACACAGCTCACCACCCTCGCCTGGGTTAGGAGCAACGTCAGGTGGGCGGCGGTCGTCGCGTATTGCTCTTGCCTCCTGAAGCTCCCGAGATACCTTGGTGATTAACTCCTAGGCGCCAGGCGCTCCTTTCCCAGCGTCCTCCTAAGGGTGACGTGCCACAAAGCATGCCTCCATATGGTGCCCGAGCGCCTCCCTCGTGATATTGGCAAGGTCCGAGGCCCTCCAGAAGAGAGCCCCCGAGCCCTGCCCGAGAAGGGCGCTGGGCGCACTTTCCTATGCGATGGAGGGAGGTGCCCCAGGTCCGGGCGCCGATCCGGTCATGGCGCCGCTTGAGGCTCCGCTTGCCTGAGGCCCTGCATGGAGCAACTGCTTCTTCCTCTTGGGGGTGGCCTCGGGAGGGCGCTCGCCCTTGCTATCGGGGTCATCGATTGCTGTAGGTTGGAAGGCACGCTCGAGGGAGCACACCGCATCTCTTTCTTTGCATGGGACCGTGATGACTCCACCGCTTCTGAGCATCTTGAGAACATTGTAGCCGTGATGGGTCACCGCCATAAACTTGGCTAGGGCTGGGTACCCAAGGATCGCATTGTATGGCAGACGGATGTGGGCGACGCTGAAGTCGATGATCTCGGTGCGGTAGTTGTCACACTGTCCGAAGATGATGGGGAGGCAGACCTGCCCGATCAGGGTGGTGGAGCCATCGGTCACTCCTGAGAAAGGCTTGGTGGGTTGAAGCTGATCATACGGAACTTGGAGGTTGTCGAACGTGTCGATGGACAGGATGTTGAGCCTTGTGCCGCCATCGATGAGAGTCTTGGTAACTTGCACGTTGCTAATGACTTGTGAACAGAGCATCGGGACGGCACCGGCGGTAGCCGCACACTTTAGCTGATCTGCCGAGCTAAACATGATGGCGCACTTGGACCATCTGAGCGGGCGCGTGTCCTCAAGCTCGGGGAGGACTGCATTCACTTCACAAGAGAACTGTTTGAAGATACGCTATGAGGATGGGTTTTGTGCTCCGCATATGATGCAGGCGATGGCATGCAGCTCTTGGAAGCCCCCATCCCCCTCGTCCTAATGGTGGTCGTCATTCCTTCTTGGTGGTGGCGGTAGTGGAGGGAGACCAGCTTGCCCTGAGGACGATCCTCACGAGACTGATCCCTCTATGCGCCCTCGCGAGACTGATCCTGCCAGCGGTCCTGGCGAGGCCGGTCGCACCACTCTTGGCATGGGCCATAGTCATCCCAGCGTCCGCCACCACGTCCTCCTCCTCAGCCGTAGCCCCAGTCGTTGCGCTTGGGGCGTCGACCAACGTGTCCTTCTCGAATGGCTCTGAGCTCTTGACAGTCGCTAGTGTTGTGGCTATGCAGGTTATGGAAGGCGCAGAACGATCGGCTGCTCTTGGATGACTCAGGCTGGTCCCTGCCGCGCTTTGTGTCCGGCTCCGCCGCGAGCACGGCTGCTCCCTTGCGCTTCATGTCCATGGCCTTGGCTTTCTTCTCCTTCGGGTCCGTAGCTGGGAGCTCAAGGAGGGAGAGTCGCCCCTGCTCAGCTCTTGTGCACATGGTTGCCTAGTTGAACAGCTCTAGAGACGTGCATAGCTCCTCGTGGATGGCGAGCTCCTCCTTAATCTTGACGTCGCGGACGCCATCGGGGAACACAGAGATGATGGCCTCATCGTTCACCTTGGGGATCTTGAGGCGAACATTGTTGAAGCGCTGGATGTACTTCTGGAGGGTCTCTCCTGGTTGTTGCTTGACGTGGCGTAGGTCACCCGCAGCCTGTGGGTGGTCGCGAGTGCCCTGGAAGTTGGCGACGAAACGGTCGCGCATCTCGTTCCAGGAGGAGATCGAGCGTGGAGGCAGGTTGAGGAGCCAGGAGCGGGCACCATCCTTGAGAGCCATGGGGAACCAGCTTGCCATGACTTTCTCGTCGCTGTTGGCCTCCTCGATGCTCAGCTCGTAGAGCTGCAGGAACTCCGTGGGGTCGAGGGTGCCGTCATAGCGAGGAGGCAGATCCGGCTTGAACTTGCCCGGCCAAGCGAAGCTACGCAGCTCAGGGGTGAAGGCGCGGCAATCTGCCGTGGTCACCGGGACTCGGCGCTGGTGGAGAACTTGTCCTTGATGGGGTCCGCGCACCGCCGCCGCAGGCGGCATGTGGTCTTGCCATGGTGGCACAGGGAGCGCGGGGGCGTTTTCTCGCGGCCGAGGGACTTCTTGGCAGCCTCTTTCTTCTTGCGCGGGCACCGGACACGGCAGGTCGCGCCGTGGGGCCGCATGCCTGGGTGCCAAGACTCCGTCTTGGGGCAGAGGTGGTGAAGGCGCTCCATGGGCCACCCCGCCCGCAGCTGGTGGAGGGCGAGGCAGCGAGAGGGACGGCGCAGGGGAGCCCCCTGCGGCACTGACAAGCTCGGCGATGCGGTCGAGCCAGTCCTCATAGAGGTCGTCGATGGGGCGGTAGCGCAGGAGCTCGTGCCCCATGCACAGAGCGTGCGCGTCCATGGGAGCGCGACAAGCATGAGATGACGAACCGGCCGGGGTCAGAGATGGAGTGGCAGTGCGGCCATCCCGCCGCACCGAGGGGTGCAGCGAGGATGCTTACTGCTCGTTCCCCGTCGGGCCAGTGGCGGCGTTGGCGGCAGGCGACAGAGAACGATAGGGTAGCCCGCCGACGAGAGCCGTCTGAGCAATGTGGGCGGCGAGGGCAGCCCGGCGCTCAGTGCGAGCGCGGCAAGCGTCCTCCATGGAGATGATAAAGCAACGGGACACGGAGCGACGGAAGGGAAGCTTTGGCGCACCCCTACCTGGCGCGCCAAATGTCAGATCTCGGGTTCTGGCAAAACCCTCAAGTTTCGAACACTGGGTTGCACACGAAGATCTCCCCCTACCGATCCACATGCTAGCTTTGCTAAGATCTCAAGGGCTAACTCGACGAACTCGCAACACGAAGGACACAAGATTTATACTGGTTCAGGCCACCATTGTGGTGTAACACCCTACTCCAGTGTGGTGGCGGTGGATTGCCTCTTGGGCTAAGGATGAACAGTACAAGGGGAAGAACAGCCTCCTGAGGCGAGGTGTTCTTGTGCTTGGTGAACTTGTGGTTGTTCGGATCTCCTCCCCTAGGTATGGTGGTTTCTAGTCCTATTTATAGAGGCCTGGTCCTCTCCCCAAATATTGAGCGGGAAGGGAGCCAACAATGGCCAATTTGAAAGGGGACAACTAGTACAGCTTATCCTGAAAAAAGCAGTATTCGCCAGCAAAAGGCGCTGGTGGTGCCGCCGCCTTGGGATCCATGGTGACCTCCGTCTTGCCGTCCCGCTGGTCAGGGTCATGTTGCACCGATATGGAAGCCTTTGGTTGACGCCTCGGTACTCCACGGCTGCGCTTGCTTCCTTAGCACCAAAGAGGAAACAAGGACACTGTTCGCGCTAGCGCCCGCCTGATCTTGATCGTCATGGCTCACGTCTTTGAAACCTCGCGAGGTTTGCCTTGCCTTGAACTCTCCGCCCCTTGTGAGCCAGCCTGGTGAGGGCGCTCCTGAGGAGGTCTTGTGTCGTCTGTCTCGCGAGGCTTGGCCCCTCGCGAGGGTCTTGAGTGCTTGTTGGTGAAGATGGGCCGTTCGGGCCCGCTCGCAGAGCCACGCCGTGGGCCGCAGGCAGGCAAGTCTGGGGACCCCTGTTCCTAGAACGCCGACACAAAACTCGTCTGAAATTCATGAAACTTGGCATGCTATCATGGAGCGGCATCAACATGCCGTGTTAAAATTTTTGTCCCATTTGGGGCAGGTTTGGGTATATGCTTCTCACAAACAAGAGCTTCTCACAACAAGCATGATGGTTTCGGTAGGGAACGTCCCACCTTTGGGGACGAAACAATATCCATTGCCTCTTATTGCTTTCAAGAAATTTCTCGTGTCAACATAGAACAACAGGAGTGTTGTGTCAATTTTTGGGATTTTTCAGGGTTTGTTTGGATATTTTTATGCACTAACTGAGTTTTCAATGCATTTATGTGCATAATTTAAATTTGAACTACATGCACATGCTCCAGTGCTTATAAATTGGTTGAAAAACCAAATCTTTGTCCTTGGGTGCATGCTTAGGTCCCATGCAAGAAATGAGAATGAATTTCAAACACCGGGCCACCGTTGATTGCCGGCAAAACATTGAGATGCCTCGTTTTTAAATTCTAGTCAATCCAAAATTCGTCTCAAATTCATGAAACTTGGCATGCTTTCATGGAGCGTCATCAACATGTCGTGGTAAAAATTTTGTCCCGTTTGGGGCAGGTTTCGGTATATGCTTCTCACAAACCATAGCTTCTCACAAGAAGCATCATAGTTTCGGTAGGGAACGTCCCACCTTTGGGGACGAAACGATATCCACTGCCTCTTATTGCTTCCAAAGTTTTTCTCGTGTCAACATAGAACAATAGGAGTGTTGTGTCAATTTTTGTGATTTTTGGGGTTCTTTTGGACATTTTTATGCATTAACTGAGTTTTCAATGCATTTATGTGCATAATTCAAATTTGAACTACATGCACATGCTCCAGTGCATATAAATTGTTTGGAAAATCAAATATGTGTCCTTAGGTGCATGCTTAGGTCCCATGCATGAATTGGGAATGAATTTCAAACACCAGGGCACCGTTGATTGCCAACAAAACGTTGAGATGCCTGGTTTTTAAATTCTAGTAAATCCAAAACTCGTCTGAAATTCATGAAACTTGGCATGCTATCATGGAATGGCACCCGACATGATGTGGTATTTTTCGTGTCCATTTTGAGAGAAGGCGCACTCGAATAATGACAGACAACAAAGGCATTTTGAAAAAAATAGCTGCCACTTTAATATCTCAAACGTTTGTATAATTCAAACCGGGTGGGTTCTGTTAACCATTCACATGATGCCACCTGTCTTGGTTTTAATGGTTGTAGGAGGTGGCGTGCGGACAGCTGCTTGACCTTGACTGAATGGGAGTCGTGCGAGCGCAGTCCGGTGCGCAAGCTGACCGAGAGGCATGCAAGCTGTCATGCAATGTGCAGGCTCACCGAGAACCGTGCGAGCTGTACACTACACAGGCTCACTGGAAGTGAGCCCTTTGACTTCCATGGACTCCCGCCTTACTCTCAATTAATGGCGCCCGAGCCGCTGTTTAATACGGGCGGCCTTACTGCTCGCCTCCCATTCCCCTCCCCCCATAGACCTCCACCGTCATGGCGCAGAATGATCATCTGCCACTAGTCTTGAAGTTTGGTGAAGTCAACTCTGAGCCGGAGGAGATAGAAAATAAGGAGGAATGGGGCCTCATGGACATGGCCCAGAACGAGCTGGCCGCGACGGTTGCTGCCCCCGCTCCCGTCCCAGCTCCCATCCCTGTGCCCGTGCCAGCGACCATCCCCGTAGCATTGACGGGCTGGCCGCCGAGCACTATCACAAAGCTGGAAGCCGCGAGCATCAGCGAGGTCTCCGTGGACCCGCGCGAGCTCGTGTACATGCCAGCGCCAGCGCCCATGCCCGTGCGCGCCCCTCCACCCACCATGGCATCGGCCCCCGTGCGTTTGGCTGCACCCGCCGCGCCCGTGCGCGCCCCTCCACCCACCGTGGCACCGGTCCCCATGCGTTTGGCTGCACCAGCCACGCCCATGCCCGTGCCTCCGCCCCCCTCAGCGGCATGGGACGCTGCCATCGACCGCTACCTCTCAGCGGCACCAGTTGCCATCCTCCCGCGCCGCGACCGTCGATCGCGTGACGACATGATGTTTGATTTACAAGTGAAGATCATTTTGTGTTGCCTTGAATACTTCAACAACAGTGTCCCGGAGGACAACAACGATAACGACGGCGCGGCACGCCACCTCCGTCGTCGGCAATAGTTTTTTTGGGGTTTAATACTGTATATCGAATTCTCGATCATATGAATATAAATTCGCAGTGTGACTGAATGAAAGATATGGTTTGAATGAACTTGTGTTTTTCTCTCTTAATGTACAGACTTATCAAACAATTTTCTTTTGAAAAAATGTCAACGGCTTTTAATTATAAAACACTCATTGCAAATGTTTTAGTTAGAATACCCGCATGCAAACCAACAGCTTCCCCAGGAAGCCAAGGGAAAATGTGCCAAGCTGGATATCTGCATCCCTTCAATGCAAACGGTTGTTTTGCATGACCCGTGTCCAATGACGTACAAACAATTGGGTGAGATTTGCATATCTGTCATTTTGGGTATGTTGCCATTTCTCAAACTAGAAAGATTGACATTTGTTTATCTAGTAACATTGCCATTTGTCAACCTTGTAACACTGTGATTTGTCACAATATGCAGCTACAAATCACTGACACTATCTAATTTTTGCAACTAAAGTCACTAGCACTATTCATATGGACACCACTAGCAGGCATGAGTTCATGGACGCATATGCAAATGTACCATTGATTACATACAGCAAGTCATCAACCCACAACGACAACGAGGATACACGTTGGATTATAGATAATTTCCAACAAAACATTCTAGTAAAGTTTTTCTGACGCAAAAAATAACAAAGGATGAAATGAACTTCAGCTCAACCACTCGTCGGCGTTGGAAACACTTGCTTTGAACCAGAAGTGATTCTCTGGGAAGGGCCAGCTACTATTAATCTCGAGACCAATGCATGACTGATCATCGAGGCTGAAGCGGCTTATGTCAGGATCCATATTGGGACGGTAGGGAAGCATAGTAATGTCTGAGGTATAGATACAGTTGCTTCTCATAAATGGTAGTAACGTTGTGTCAACAGCAGCTGGATCGCCTTCCACCATCATTGGATAGTTTTGTCCAAGGAAGAGCGAGTTTCCTCCAAGACTTTCAATACTGAACCAGGGAGAAGGTGTTGGCGCTAGTACACTAGTATCCATCCCGAATACCCTGCAACGGATGTTGGAATAGGTCCGGAGAGTGCGACCATACGAGACAACACCTGCTTCCTTAGTAACATTAGCAGTGCCCCGTATACAGACAAGAAGTAGTGATCCATCAGAATAAGTTGCCAGGCGCCACTAAGTATATGGGTCCTGCTTGTCCTCATGCTCGTGAATAAAATTTTCAAGTATGGGTGGTGGAATGTTCACATGACCATGGAAACACAAGAAGGTTAATTAGTAAAGGGAAACTAGCTAACCCGCATGCATGTGGATGAAACAATTATAATTACGGTGGAAAACAAACGTACCGAAATCATGAGGTTTCCATGCAAAAACAGTGCCACGAGTGGTGGTAGCAAACACAAGACCCTCGTATTGAATTGCATCACAATACTCATCCGTGCATAGAAACTGATTTTTGAGCAATATCCATCGAGTCGAACCATGAAGGATGGCAATAAGCTTGTCGAAGATAGCGACAACATAAGATTCCTATAACCCCAAGAGCGGTTGGGAACTCGACAAATTTCTATCTTCCGTAGACGACAGTCAACATGATCGTTGTTGGCGTTCTCGGAAGGGGGGTCCCCGCACTTGCCTGCCTGTGGCCCACAGTGTGGCTCCATCAGCGGCCATGTACGGTCCATCTTCACCAGCAAACACTCAAGACCCTCGCGAGGGGCAAGCCTCATGAGGCAGACGACACAAGACCTCCTCGGGGGCAGCCTCACCAGGCTGGCTCGCGAGGGGCGGAGAGATCAAGGCAAGGGACACCTCGCGAGGTTTCTGTGACGCAAGCCATGACGACTGGAGCTAGGCGGGCACCAGGCAGGTGCCAGCACGCGCAATGTCCTCGTTTCCTCTTTGGTGCTAAAGAGGCAAGCGCAGGCGAGGAGTCCTGAGGCATCAGGCAAAGGTTTCCATATCGGTGGAACGAGACCACGACCAGCAGGACGACAGGATGAGGTCACTGTGGAGCCCAAGACGGCGTCACCATCAGAGCCTTTGACAGGCGAAGACTACTTTTATCAGGATAACTTGTACTAGTTGTCTCCCTTCGAATTTGGCCGTTGTGGGATCCCTTACCGCTCAATATTTGGGAAGAGGACCAAGGCCTCTATAAATAGGACTAGCCACCACAGTAGTAGGCAACGAGAACCGATCCAGAGAGAGGAGAGATCACATCCAGATCATCCTCAACCACACAAGTTCGCCAAGCACAAGAACACCTCTCCTCGGGAGGATGCTCTTCCCTTGTAATTGTTCATCCTCAGCCTAAGAGGCAATCCACCGCACCACACCGGAGTAGGGTATTACACCACATCGGTGGCCTGAACCAGTATAAACCATGTGTCTCTTGTTCTCTGGGTTCATCGAGCTAGGATGTGAGATCATGATGTGCGCAAGCTAGAGAGGGGGACAGATCTTCGTGCGCACCCCAGTGTTCAAACCTTAAGGGTTTTGCCGCAACCCGAAATCCGACATTTGGCGCGCCAGGTAGGGGTGCGCTTAAGCTTTCCCCTTCGTCAATCCACGCTTCGCCACTCCACCAAGCTCATGGATGACGCTCGCCGGGCCCGTGCAAAGCGCTGGGCCGCCCTTGCCACCCGTGTCGCTCAGACAGCCCGGTCGGCGGGCCTCCCTGTCGTTCTTTGTCACCTGCCGCCAACGCCGCCACCGGCCCGGTGGCAAACGAGCAGCAATCCTCCTCCAATCCATGCGGCGAGACGGCCGCACTACCACCGCGTCGCTGACTCAGGCTGGCTCATCGTCTCACGCTCAACGTGCACCCACGGACGCGCAGGCCGCGCTGCTCATGGCACGCGAGCTCATGCGCTACCGCCCAGTCGACAACCTCTACGAGGACTGGTTGGACCGCATCGCCGAGCTCGTAAGCGCCGCGGGGGGCTCTCCTGCACCATCCCTCTCGCTGCCTCGCCCGCCCCCGGCTGCGGGCGATGTGGCTCACGGAGCGCCTCCGCATCAAGACGGGGCCCTCGCGCCATGACATGCGGCTCATGGAGCACCTCCGCCTCCTCCACGTTAAGATGGCATCCTCTCTCCAAGATGTGCGGTCTCGAGGCATGATCCACCGTGCCGTATGGCCGTGCAAGAAGAAAGAAGCTGCCAAGAGGTTCCCCGTCCGCAAGAAAACTCTCCACCGCTCCCAGCACCGCCACGTCAGGATCACTTGCCGTGGCAGGGCCATGCGCCACTTGCCGTGGCGGCGCAAGGACACCAAGATGAAGCTCCGCCTCCACGACGGGCCCCGGTGGCAATGGCAGGCTGCCGCGCCTTCACTCCTGAGCTGCATAGCGTCGTCTAGCCAGGCAAGTTCAAGCCGGATCTGCCTCCTCGCTACGACGGCACCCCCGACCCTGCGGACTTCTTGCAGCTCTATGAGCTGAGCATTGAGGCAGCCAACAACGACAAGAAGTTCATGGCGATCTAATTTCCTATGGCTCTTGAGGACGGCGCTCGCTCATGGCTCCTGAACCTGCCCTCGGGCTCGATCTCATCCTGGGACGAGATGCGCGACCACTTCGATGCCAACTTCCAAGGCACTCACGACCGCCCCCCAGCCGCGGGTGACCTGCACCACATTAAGCAACAGCCAGGAGAGACCCTGTAGAAGTACATACAGCGCTTCAACAGCCTGTGTCGGAGTGATGGGCCACGGGTAGCCTAACCCGAGCCCCTGAGCCTTTCAAGACATCGGGGTCGGCTATGCCCCTCAAGACGTCAAGATAGAGCTCCGCCTTCTAGCGGCCGGCTGGCCGAACGGCCGACTTCCGGAAGGCGGCCATGCTCGGGAGGGCGGCTCCCAGACAGGCTGACTCCTAGCAGGCAGCCTCCAGAGAGGCCGGCTCCTAGCAGTCGGCCCATGGAGCCCTCAAAGTCTGCGCCCCCTTTAAGAAGACAAGACATGGTGTGGCTGTAGTATAGCCCATCCCCCTGTATTCAGGGTCGAGCGTGGCCATAGTGCTCCGTATAGGCGTAGATCTCCGCCCGACGCGGCACTGTTGCCACTCGCCCCTGACATCATTCCTGACAGGTGAAGCCCTGTTCCCACGACCGCTTGTTGGTACGGCCTGAAGACGGCGGGCCCTGCCGGTCAGCGTGAGCCTGGAAGATGGCGGGTGCCTCACCAGTCGGACCCGAGGGAGGCCGGCTCCTAGCAGTCGGCCCGTTCCTTCCTCGGGGCCCCATGCACCATTAACCAGATAAGACGTGGGGTGGCTACAGTGATCTCCCGGTAGGCGGCAGGACTGTAGCCATGCTCCCCTGACCAAGCAAGCGCCATTAGCATCATGGCAACAGTAATTCGCAGCCGGCAAGACCCATGAGCGGCGGAGACGGCCTGTCGGCTCTGTACCAGACCAGCCGGCGGGGCCCACCAGGCGGCGGGCCCCAGCAGTCGTTGGAGAAGCCGGCGACCAGAGAGACTGACAGCAGGGTCCTACACCAGACCAGATTACCATTGTACCCCTGGAGGTAGGCCTATATAAACCCCCCAGGGCACCCATGCAAAAGGTTGGAACCTGTTAGAATTAGACTCATAGCTAGGGGGAGAGAAGAGCAGGCCTTGCCTTCTTCTATCTCTAGCATACAGCTCGAGGAGCACCATTGTACTCACTAGTGCCTTAGTGATCATGCGGAGACCCCGCAGAGCAGGACTAGGGGTGTTATCTCCTAGGAGAGCCCCGAACCTGGGTAAAGTGCGTCGGCGTTCGTGTCTACTCCTTATCCCGCTTCCAGGCACCCATTCTAGTCGCTCCCACCATGATAAGCCATCCATTGGCGTATGTCACACCCAACCCCCGACATTTGGCGCCCACCATGGAGCGAGGTGCACCGTCTCCCAGAGACCTGTTCTAGACGGGAACCCTGTTCCTTCCTGGCGAGCGCACCCAGCCCGGCACGCCAGAGAGCGTCTGCTCCGACGCGCTGCACGACACGGAGGTTGCCTGCGCGGCGAGCTGCCTCGCCGATCTTGTTGGCGAGATTCGCCTCTCCGGAGAGCCCGCGTCTGATGCGGGCACCGATGGCCCCGAGGGCCGCCTCATGAGCCTCCTTGATCAGCTCCACGTAGCCAGCGAGCCTGCTGCTAACTTGGAGTCGGTTGGCTCCACCTACCCGATGTTGGTCGACTCCGACACGGTGTCGCTTGATGCGTTCCCCTCCAACATGGTAGTCTATGACGAGCCGCTTCCTCACGCGGACAGTGGCGGCAGCACTGTCACGGAGGTGCTCGTCATCAGCCACGACGAGCACTCTGGTGGATGTGGCCAGGATCCATTGCAGCTGGCAATGCAAGACCTGGCTGCGCCTATCCCGGAAGACGCCGACGCTGAGATGCTGGAAGCACGCCACGTCCACCTTGTCGAGAGTGCCAACCGGCTGGCCAGCATGAGACGCCTTTCGGAGGCCTACCAACGGGAGATGGACCGTGTTATCGGTGGCACGCCGGCTCCTGGTGGGCCTAGCCACATTGGCTTTGTCCGGCAGTGTGGCGCGACCATCGCCAGCATGTTCGGGACAGATAGTCCCGTATACGCCACGCCCGCAGAGAACATAAGAGCTGCCCAGGCGGCAACAGGTGAGCTAGACAAGCTCGAGGGTGACGAGCGTTGCCAGATGACGGAGCGAGTTTAGCAGCTCCTCGACGCGGCTGTTGAGTGCTACCTCTTGAGCACTACGTTGGATTTCCCCGAAGAGGAGAGGATGATGCAGCAAAGTAGCGTAAGTATTTCCCTCAGTTTTTGAGAACCAAGGTATCAATCCAGTAGGAGGCTACGCGCGAGTCCCTCGTACCTACACAAAAACAATAGTTCAATGCAACCAATGCGCTTAGGGGTTGTCAATCCCTTCACGGTCACTTATGAAAGTGAGATCTGATAGAGATGATAAATAATATTTTTGGTATTTTTGGTATAGAGATGCAAAGTAAAAAGTAAAAGCAAAGCAATAATAAAGTGATGGAGATTGATATGATGAGAAAGAGTCCCGGGGGCCATAGGTTTCACTAGTGGCTTCTCTCAAGAGCATAAGTATTCTACGGTGGGTGAACAAATTACTGTTGAGCAATTGACAGAATTGAGCATAGTTATGAGAATATCTAGGTATGATCATGTATATAGGCATCACGTCCGAGACAAGTAGACCGACTCCTGCCCGCATCTACTACTATTACTCCACTCATCGGCCGCTATCCAGCATGCATCTAGAGTATTAAGTTAAAAACAGAGCAATGCCTTAAGCAAGATGACATGATGTAGAGGGATAGTTTCATGCAATATGCTAAAATCCCCATCTTTTTATCCTCGATGGCAACAATACAATACGTGCCTTGCTTCCCCTTCTGTCACTGGGAAAGGACACTGCAAGATCGAACCCAAAGCTAAGCACTTCTCCCATGGCAAGAAAAACCAATCTAGTAGGCCAAACCAAACTGATAATTCGAAGAGACCTGCAAACATAACCAATCATACATAAAAGAATTCGGAGAAGATTCAAATATTATTCATAGTTAGACTTGATCATAAACCCACAATTCATCGATCTCAACAAACACACCGCAAAAAGAAGATTACATCGAATAGATCTCCACGAGAGAGGGGGAGAACATTGTATTGAGATCCAAAAAGAGAGAAGAAGCCATCTAACTACTAACTATGGACCCGTAGGTCTGAAGTAAACTACTCACACTTCATCAGAGGGGCTTAGATGATGATGTAGAAGCCCTCCGTGATCGATGCCCCCTTCGGCGGAGCTCCAGAACAGGCCCCAAGATAGGATCTTGTGGATACAGAAAGTAGCGGCGGTGGAATTAGGTTTTTGGCTCCGTCTCTGATCGTCTGGGGGTACGTAGGTATATATAGGAGGATGAAGTACGTCGGTGGAGCTTCGAGGGGCCCATGAGGCAGGGGGTGCGCCCTAGGGGGGGCGCCCTCCACCCTCGTGGCCGCCTCGTGGCTTTCTTGATGGAGGGTCCAAGTCTCCTGGATCTTATCTGATGAGAAAATCACGTTTCCAAAGGTTTCATTCCGTTTGGACTCCGTTTGATATTCTGTTTCTCCAAAACACTGAAATAGGCAAAAACAACAATTCTGGGTTGGGCCTCCGGTTAATAGGTTAGTCCCAAATATAATACAAAAGTGGAAAATAAAGCCCAATATAGTCCAAAACAGTAGATAATATAGCATGGAGCAATCAAAAATTATAGATACGTTGGAGACGTATCAAGCATCCCCAAGCTTAATTCCTGCTCGTCCTCGAGTAGGTAAATGATAAAACGAGAATTTTTGATGCGGAGTCCTACTTCGCATAATTTTAATGTAATTCTTCTTAATTGTGGTATGAATATTCAGATCCGAAAGATTCAAGAGAAAAGTTCATATTGACATAAAAATGATAATACTTCAAGCATACTAACTAAGAAATTATGTCTTCTCAAAATAACATGGCCAAAGAAAGTTCATCCCTACAAAATCATATAGTTTAGTCATGTTTCATTTTCATCACACAAGAATGCTCTCATCATGCACAACCCCGATGAAAAGCCAAGCAATTGTTTCAAACTTTAGTAATCTCAAACCTATAAACTTTCACGCAATATATCAGCGCGAGCCATGGACATAGCACTACGGGTGGAATAGAATATAATGAGGGGGGTTATGTGGACAAGACAAAAAAGGAGAAAGTCTCACATCAACGAGGCTAATCAATGGGCTATGGAGATGCCCACCGATTTATGTTAATGCAAGGAGTAGGGATTGCCATGAAACAGATGCACTAGAGCTATAAATGTATGAAAGCTCAAAAAAAGAAACTAGTGGGTGTGCATCCAACTTGCTTGCTCACGAAGACCTAGGGCACTTGAGGAGGCCCATTGTTGGAATATACAACCCAAGTTCTATAATGAAAAATTCCCACTAGTGTATGAAAGTGATAACATGAGAGACTCTCTACTATGAAGATCATGGTGCTACTTTGAAGCACAAGTGTGGTAAAAGGATAGTAACATTGTCCCTTCTCTCTTTTTCTCTCATTTTTTGGGCCTTTTTTATGGCCTTTCTCTTTTTTTGGGCCTTCTCTCTTTTTTTATGGACTTTCTCTTTTATTTATTTATTCCTCACTTGGGACAATGCTCTAATAATGATGATCATCACACTTCTATTTATTTACAACTCAATGATTACAACTCGATACTAGAACAAAGATGACTCTATAAGAATGCCTCCAGCAGTGTACCGGGATATGAAATGAACCAAGAGTGACATGTATGAAAGAATTATGAATGGTGGTTTGCCACAAATACTATGTCAACTACATGATCATGCTAAGCAATATGACAATGATGAATGTGTCATGATGAACGGAATGATGGAAAGTTGCATGGCAATATTATCTCGGAATGGTTATGGAAATGCCATAATAGGTAGGTATGGTGGCTGTTTTGAGGAAGATATAAGGAGGTTTATGTGTGAAAGAGTGTATCATATCACGGGGTTTGGATGCACCGGCGAAGTTTGCGCCAACTCTCAATGTGAGAAAGGGCAATGCACGGTACCGAAGAGGCTAGCAAGGATGGAAGGGTGAGAGTGCGTATAATCCATGGACTCAACATTAGTCATAAAGAACTCACATACTTATTGCAAAAATCTACAAGTCATCAAAAACCTAGGTACTACGCGCATGCTCCTAGGGGGATAGATTGGTAGGAAAAGACCATCGCTCGTCCCCGACCGCCACTCGTAAGGAAGACAATCAAATAACACCTCATGTTTGAAATTTGTTGCATAACATTTACCATACGTGCATGCTACGAGACTTGCAAACTTCAACACAAGTATTTCTCAATTTCACAACTACTCAACTAGCATGACTTTGATATTATTACCTCCATATCTCAAAACAATCATCAAGCATCAAACTTTTCTGAGTATTCAACACACTCATAAGAAAGTTTTATTATTAATCTTGCATACCAAGCATATTAGGATTTTAAGAAAATTACCATGCTATTAAGACTCTCAAAATAATCTAAGTGAAGCATGAGAGATCAATAGTTTCTATAAAACAAGTCCACCACCGTGCTCTAAAAGATATAAGTGAAGCACTAGAGCAAAACTATAAAGCTCCAAAGATATAAGTGAAGCACATAGAGTATTCTATCATATTCCAAATCATGTATGGCTCTCTCAAAAGGTGTGTACAGCAAGGATGATTGTGGTAGACTAACAAGCAAAGACTCAAATCATAAAAGACGCTCCAAGCAAAACACATATCATGTGGTGAATAAAAATATAGCTCCAAGTAAAGTTAATGATAAAAGTAGACGAAAGAGGGGATTTCCTTCCAGGGCATCCCCAATCTTAGGCTCTTGCCACTCCTTGTTCCATAATGCATCAAATCTTTACCCAAAACTTGAAAACTTCACAACACAAAACTTAAAGTAGAAAATCTCTCGAGCTTCGTTAGCGAAAGAAAACAAAAGGCCACTTCAAGATACTGTAATGAACTCATTCTTTATTTACATTGGTGTTAAACCTACTGTATTCCAACTTCTCTATGGTTCATAAACTATTTTACTAGCCATAGATTCATCAAAATAAGCAAACAACACACGAAAAACAGAATCTGTCAAAAACAGAACAGTCTGTAGTAATCTGTAGCTAGCGCAATATATGGAACCCCCAAAATTCTAAAATAAATTGATGGACACGAGGAATTTATCTATTAATCGTCTGAAAAAAAGAATTAACTAAATAGCACTTTCCAAATAAAAATGACAGCAGTTCTCGTGAGCGCTAAAGTTTCTGTTTTTTACAGCAAGTTCACCAAGACTTTCCCCAAGTCTTCCCAACGGTTCTACTTGGCACAAACACTAATTCAACACAAAAAACACAACCAAAACAGAGGCTAGATAAATTATTTATTACTAAACAGGAGCAAAAATCAAGGAAGAAAAATAAAATTGGGTTGCCTCCCAACAAGCGCTATCGTTTAACGCCCCTAGCTAGGCATAACAAGCAAGGATAGATCTAGGTATTGCCATCTTTGGTAGGAAATTCTTCAATGAGGCATCTATCCCTCATGAATTTATTTCTTTATAGTGATTATCAAACTCTTAGGCACAAGATCTAAAATTTCATTTGTAGCAATTGGTTCCATTATGATAGAAAAAAGATTGGGATGAATACTTATAAATTTAAGATCTGCAGTTTCCTTACTAGATGATTCACACTTATTTTTAGGAACATACATAAGCTTGGCAATTTTAGTAGGAGGACTTGGAGTATTCTTTATAGAAGAAAAATCGGTCCCCAAGTTTGTAATGATACCCTCAAGTTTATTGATTCTAGTGGAATCAAGATTTATTTTCTCATTAACTATGGGTTCCTTTTCCTTAATATTTTTCAAAATCATTCCTACCCTAGATCCATATTGGGTAATTTGATTGTGGATCTTTTTATCTAGATTTTCAATTAATTCAATGGTAGCAACTTTATTTTCAATAATTTCAAGTCTTTGCATGACATGCTCCAAAGTTTACATAGTTCCATTAACCAAAAGGGGTGGTGAGCCAAATAAATCTAACATAGCATTATAAGAATCAAAAGTATGGCTACCCAAGAAATTCCCTCTGGTAATGGTATCAAGGGTATATCTATACCAAGGACTAGCACCTACATAAAAATTGCGGAGAAGAACTGAAGTAGATTGCTTCCTGGTAGATCTATTTTGAGCATTGCAAATTCTATACCAAGCATATTTTAGATTTTCTCCCTCCCTTTGTTTAAAATTTAGAACTTCATTCTCGGGAGACAACGGAGAAGATATGAGACTAGCCATAATGACAAGCAAACAAACTAACACAAAAGCAAACAAAAAGCAAACAGGTAAAAAGAGGCAAATAGAGAGGGAGGATAGAGAGGGAGAGGGCGAATAAAACGGCAAGGGTGAAGTGGGGGAGAGGAAAACGAGAGGCAAATGGCAAATAATGTAATGCGGGAGGTAGGGATTGTGATGGGTACTTGGTATGTTGACTTTTGCGCAGACTCCCCGGCAACGGCGCCAGACATCCTTCTTGCTACCTCTTGAGCACTGCGTTGGATTTCCCCGAAGAGGAGAGGATGATGCAGCAAAGTAGCATAAGTATTTTCCTCAGTTTTTTAGAACCAAGGTATCAATCCAGTAGGAGGCTACGCGCGAGTCCCTCGTACCTACACAAAAACAATAGCTCAATGCAACCAACGCGCTTAGGGGTTGTCAATCCCTTCACGGTCACTTACGAAAGTGAGATCTGATAGAGATGATAAATAATATTTTTGGTATTTTTAGTATAGAGATGCAAAGTAAAAAGTAAAAGCAAAGTAAAAGCAAAGCAATAATAAAGTGATGGAGATTTATATGATGAGAAAGAGACCTGGGGGCCATAGGTTTCACTAGTGGCTTCTCTCAAGAGCATAAGTATTCTATGGTGGGTGAACAAATTACTGTTGAGCAATTGACAGAATTGAGCATAGTTATGAGAATATCTAGGTATGATCATGTATATAGGCATCACGTCTGAGACAAGTAGACCGACTCCTGCCTGCATCTACTACTATTACTCCACTCATCGACCCCTATCCAGCATGCATCTAGAGTATTAAGTTAAAAATAGTGTAACGCCTTAAGCAAGATGACATGATGTAGAGGGATAGTTTCATGCAATATGATAAAAACCCCATCTTGTTATCCTCGATGGCAACAATACAATACGTGCCTTGCTACCCCTTCTGTCACTGGGAAAGGACACACCAAGATCGAACCTAAAGCTAAGCACTTCTCCCATGGCAAGAAAAACCAATCTAGTAGGCCAAACCAAACTGATAATTCGAAGAGACTTGCAAAGATAATCAATCATACATAAAAGAATTCAGAGAAGATTCAAATATTATTCACAGATAGACTTTATCATAAACCCACAATTCATCAGTCTCAACAAACACACCGCAAAAAGAAGATTACATCGAATAAATCTCCACGAGAGATGGGGAGAACATTGTATTGAGATCCAAACAGAGAGAAGAAGCCATCTAGCTACTAACTATGGACCCGTAGGTCTGAATTAAACTACTCACACTTCATCGGAGGGGCTTGGATGATGATGTAGAAGCCCTTCATGATCGATGCCCCCTCTAGTGGAGCTCCGGAACAGGCCCCAAGATGGGATCTTGTGGATACAGAAAGTTGTGGCGGTGGAATTAGGTTTTTGCCTCCGTCTCCGATCATTTGGGGGTACGTAGGTATATATAGGTGGAAGAAGTACGTCGGTGGAGCTTCGAGGGGCCCACGAGGCAGGTGGCGCGCCCTAGGGGGGGCGTGCCCTCCACCCTCGTGGCCGCCTCGTGGCTTTCTTGACGGAGGGTCCAAGTCTCCTGGATCTTATCTGATGAGAAAATCACGTTTCCGAAGGTTTCATTCCGTTTGGACTCTGTTTGATATTTTGTTTCTCCAGAACACTGAAATAGGCAAAAAAACAGCAATTCTGGGCTGGGCCTCCGGTTAATAGGTTAGTCCCAAAAATAATATAAAAGTGGAAAATAAAGCCCAATATAGTCCAAAACAGTAGATAATATAGCATGGAGCAATCAAAAATTATAGATACATTGGAGACATATCACTAAGCAGCAAGTTGCCGGGTGCCGCACTGAAGCGCCCAACCGGCGAAACGCCGACCCGCCTCCTCGCCGAGATAAAGGCGCGATGTCCCGGATGCCGACTGGTGGCGTACGTGATAGAAAAACAAGGAGCCGGCCGCCAGCCGCAGCCGGACTCACATCACCATCGAGCGCGACCAAGACGGCAGCCCGAGAGCAGTGCGGTGGCGAGGCGACTGTCGGCCTCCTCCTCCCCGGAGGGAGCGGCGCATTTCCCCGCCGCTTGTCAATCACCCATCACTCGGCGACCGCCTTGGCCGCCGAGAAGGAATCAGAGAAAATGATGCCCGCCATCGGATTGATCGCCTCAATCGATCCTTGGAGCTAGAAGAAGAAGATGAGCTGGGTCCGCCTTGTTTTGGCCCCTGCATCCAAGATGAGCCATTCCCCAAAGGGTTCACTCTCCCGAGAGATACACCCAAATACACCGGCTCCATGCAGCCGGAGGACTGGCTGGTCGACTACTCCATAGCCATCAGCATCGCCAATGGCAACAAGCACGTCGCCATGAAGTACGTTCCACTCATGCTCCAGGGCACAGCTCGGACATGGCTGAACAGCCTGAAGCCCCGCAGCATCAACAACTGGGTTGATTTGACTAAAGCATTCATTTGCAACTTCACCAGCATGTACAAGCGGCCGCCCAAGCCTCGCGAGCTCTCCTTGTGCGTCCAAGGCCCCAACGAGTCGACTCGCGACTATCTCACGTGCTGGGCCGAGCTGCGCAACTATTGCGAGGGCGTGTACAAGGTGCAGGCCATCAAGTACTTCACTGCCGGGTGCCGAGAGGGAACCCTCCTCAAGCACAAGCTTCTCTGCGACGAGCCGGTGAACCTCGACGAACTGCTAATCATAGCAGACAAGTACGCCACGGCCGACTCCTCCATGAAGGTGGAGATTCAGGTCAATGTGTCTGGCAAGGTGGCCCCTCTACCTCCTCGGACCCCGGCTGGTGAGGCCAGTCGGCGACAACAATCAAACGACAACAAGCACAAGGCCATGCAACCGGTTTCCATGAGCCGGCAGGTGGCAACAGTCGAAGATCAGCAGCTAGAAGGGTAGCCTCCTCCCAAATGCCAGAAGGGCGGCAAGCCCAACTGGCTGCCCGCCTTGTCGTACGAGCAGACTCTCGATGCACCCTGCAAGTTCCACAGCAGTGCGACGCCATCCAACCACACCACTCGGAAGTGCCACTGGCTCACAAAGATCGCGAAGGGTGACGGACTCCAGCCCCCTCCGCCGACCGGCCCGCCGCCTCCTCCTCCACACCAGCCGGCGGCTCGGCCGGTCGGTGCCATACAAGATGATTATCCTCAAGAGCATGGAGCTTATGTCGTGTTCACCAGCATGGCCGAGGACATGCGCAACAGACGGTAGCAGCAACAAGAAGTAAATGCAGTAGCATCAGAGACCCCCGAGTTCATGCATTGGTCTGAGAAGCCCATCAGCTGGAGCAGAGCCGACCACCCAAAGGTGATGCCCAATCCCGGCTCTTATGCTCTGGTGTTGGATGGCACGTTTTCCATGGAGAGGCGAGTTGCTCACTTCTCCCGAGTTCTGATAGATGGTGGCAGTGGCACCAGCATCAACATTCTGTACAAAGATACCGTGGAGAAGTTGGGAATCAAGCAGAGACATCTTCAGCCTAGCCGGACTATTTTCCATGGTATAGTTCCTGGCCTTTCCTGCTCACCAATCGGCAAGACTTAGATAGATGTCCTCTTCGGGGACAAAAATCATTTCTGCTGAGAGCCAGTCTGGTTTGAGGTGGTGGACCTTGAGAGCCCTTATCATGCATTACTTGGCCGGCCTGCCCTGGCAAAGTTCATGGCAGTCCCCCACTATGCTTACATGAAGATGAAGATGCCGAGCTCCAAGGGAATCCTGACCATAGCAGGGGACTACAAGAAGTCCTCCGCCTGTGCAGCAGAGAGCAGCCGATTAGCCGAATCCCCCATGATCGCGGCTGAGAAGCGGCTCCTTGACCGGGTTGTGACGATGGCCGACAAGCAGCCGGAAATGTCACCTGACCCCAAGGAGTCAGAAGTTGAGGGCTCGTTCAAGCCGGCGAAGGAGACAAAGAAGATACCTTGGACCCGGAGCACCCGAAGAGGCACGCTGTCATAGGAGCAAACCTTGACAGCAAATAGGAATGCGAGCTCATCGATTTCCTCCGTGAGAATCGGGACATCTTTGCATGGTCTCCCAAGGACATGTCGGGTGTTCCGACAATATTCGCCGAGCACGAGCTACACGTCCGGTCCGAGCCAGTTAGGCAGCCCTTGCGCCACCTGTCAGAGTAGAAGAGAAGAGTTGTTGGAGAAGAGATAGCCCGACTTCTAGCAGCCGGCTTCATCATGGAGGTATTCTTTCCAGAGTGGTTAGCCAACCCGGTCCTAGTGCTGAAGAAGAACAAGCAGTGGCGCATGTGTATCGATTATACCAGCCTCAACAAAGCATGCCCCAAGGACCCATTTGCTCTGCCAAGAATCGACCAAGTGAATGACTCCACAACCGGATGCGATCTATTGAGCTTTTTGGATGTATACTCAGGGTATCATCAGATCAAGCTGAACCCGGCTGACAGGCTGAAGACCGCCTTCATCATGCCATTCGAAGCCTTCTGTTACCTGACCATGACGTTCGGCTTGAGAAATGCCAGCGCCACATTTCAGCGTTGCATGCAGAAGTGTCTCCTCAAGCAACTCGGCAGAAACACACGCGTCTATGTGGATGATGTGGTGATGAAGACGGAAAAGGGGGGAAACTGCTAGAAGACCTCAAGGAGACCTTTGAGAACTTGCGCCGATTTCAGATCAAGCTCAACCCGGAGAAATGCGTCTTTGGAGTGCCAGCCAGCCAGCTTCTTGGTTTTTGGGTCTCAGACCGCGGCATAGAGTGCAACCCTGTGAAGATCAAGGCCATCAAGAGGATGGAAGTGCCCACCCGACTGCTGGACGTGCAAAAATTTACTGGCTGCTAGGCATCCACCAACCGTTTCATCAGTTGGCTGGGCGAGAAGGCTCTTCCCCTGTATTAGCCCATGAAGAAGACCACTTTTTTTGAATGGAATGACAAGGCGGATGAAGCTTTTCTCTAGCTCAAGAAGATGTTGACCACTCCGCCTGTCCTGGCGGCCCCGACTCCTAAGGAGCCCATGCTCCTCTACATCGCCGCCACCAGCCGGGTGGTCAGCATAGTCATAGTAGTGGAACGCAAGGAAGAGGGCAGAGCTCTACCAGTCCAGAGGCTGGTGTATTACCTGAGTGAAGTACTATCCGCCTCCAAGCAGAACTACCCCCACTACCAGAAGATGTGCTATGGCGTGCACTTTGCTGCCAAGAAACTGAAGCCATACTTCCAAGAGCACCCCATCACTGTGGTCTGCACAGCTCCACTTGCCGTGATCATTGGAAGCAGAGATGCCACAGGCCGAGTGGCCAAATGGGCCATAGATTTGGCCCCCTACACCATCTACTACTAGCCTCGCACTGCCATCAAGTCACAAGCACTGGCCGACTTCCTCGTCGACTGGGCCGAGATCCAGTACCTGCCGCCAGTGCCAGATTCCACTCATTGGCGAATGCACTTTGATGGTTCTGAGATGCGCACCGGTTTGGGAGCCGGCATCATCCTCACCTCTCCCAAAGGCGACAAGCTCAGATATGTGCTGCAAATTCACTTTGCCGCCTCCAACAACGTTGCTGAATATGAAGCACTCATTCACGGGCTCCGGCTTGCCAAGGAACTCGGCATTCACCGGATCTTGTGTTATGGAGATTCCGACCTGGTGGTCCAGCAGTCGTCTGGTGACTGGGACGCCAAGGATGCAAACATGGCAAGCTACTGCTTATTCATCTAGCAACTCAGCGATACTTCGAAGGGTGTGAATTCCTCCATGTGCCAAGAAATGACAATGAGCAAGCTAACGCCTTGGCACGAATCGGCTCCACCCTGTCGGCGTTCTGGGAACGGGGGTCCCCAGACTTGCCTGCCTGCGGCCTGCGGCGTGGCTCAAAAGGGGGCCCAGCGCGGCCCATCTTCACCAACACAAACCCAAGACCCTCGCGAGGGGCCAAGCCTCGCGGGGCGGACGATGTGGAGCTTCCTCAGGCACGGCCTCGTCAGGCTGGCTCATGAGGAGGCGGAGAGATCAAGGCGGGGTACCTCACGAGGTGCCCGTGACACAAGCCATGACGACCGAGGGCGCCAGGCGGGTGCCAGCTAGCGCAGTGTCCTCCTTTCCTCTTTGGTGCAAAGGGGGCAAGTGCAACCGCGTAGTACCGAGGCATCAGGCAAAGGTTGCCATTTCGGTGCAACGAGACCAAGACCAGGAGGACTACGAGACGGAGGTCACCGTGGAGCCCAAGACGGCGTCATCACCAGAGCTTTGCGCAGGCGAAGACTACTTTTGTGAGGATAGCTAGTACTAGCTGTCCCCCTTCAAATTAGCCCGCCATTGTTGGCTCCCTTCCCGCTCGACATTTGGGAAGAGGACCAGGGCCCCTATAAATAGGACCGGCCACCCGCTAGACAGGGGAGAGAGGACCGAGGGCAAAAAGAAAGAAAGAGAGAGAGAGAGAGAGAGAGAGAGAGAGAGAGAGAGAGAGAGAGAGGTGACTGAGCTCCTCCCAGCAGTTCGTAGCCCCAGCCAAGAGCAGACCCTCGCGAGGCTGTTCTTGCTTGTATTGTTCATCATCATCAGCCCAAGAGGCAATCCACCACACACTGGAGTAGGGTATTACACCACAACGGTGGCCCGAACCAGTATAAACCTTGTGTCTCTTGTGTTGTTCTTTCCTTAGTTTAGATCCTAGCAAGGCGGAGGGGTGCAGGTAGGTAGGAGACGAAAGCTCGGCGCGCACCCCAGTGTTCGAACCTCAAGGGTCTACTGGAACCCGAAATCCGACACACCCGGCAAGCAATACCAGCCGGCGTCGCCCTTCAACGCCTCCTCAAGCCGTCTGTCAAGCCATCACTAGAGTCGGATTCCATCTTTGTGCCGGCTCCTCCTAAAGCAGCCGGATCCAACTTGAGGACCCCAGCAGCCGGCACGGAGAATTTGGCACGCGACCATGGGACTGTAGCAGTCGGCCTGAGGACTTCATCGACTCAGCAAGCGGCAGCCGACTCCAACCCACCGCCTCCCGGCCCAACTACCTTTGTGCAAGTAGCAGTTCTAGCAGCCGAAGAAATTGCAGCACCTTCATGGGCCCATCCCATCCTCAACTTTTTTGTGAACAAAGAGCTGCCGACTGATGAGATCTCGGCCCGGCAAGTGCAACACCGAGCAGCAGCGTACACCATAGTCAACAAAGAGCTTGTGAGGCGCTGTGCCACTGGTGTCTATCAGCGCTGCATAGAGCTGGAGCAAGGGCAAGCAATCCTCAAAGATATCCATCAAGGCGGGTGTGGTCACCAAGAAGCTTCAAGAGTACTCGTGGCCAAAGCTTTCCGCCACGATTTTTTTGGCCAACTACTCTAGAAGACGCCAAGGACTTGGTCCGGAAATGCAAAGGGTGCCAGAAGTTTCGTTCAAAGCCACATCAGCCGGTTTCTGCACTCAAGACTATTCCCATTACCTGGCCCATTAGCGTCTGGGGCCTGGACATGGTGGGACTGTCGGCATTTTGGGAACGGGGGTCCCCAGACTTGCCTGCCTGCGGCCCGCGGCGTGGCTAAGCCAGCAGGCCGTACGGCCCATCTTCATCAACAAGGCATCAAAGACCCTCGCGAGGGGCCAAGCCTCGTGAGGCGAACAACACAAGACCTCCTTTGGAGTGGCCTAGTCGGGCAGGCCCACGAGGGGCAGAGATAACAAGGCGAGGCAAACCTCACAAGGCTCTTGTGACGTGAGCCATGACGATCGACACCAGGCGGGCGCCAGGCGGGCGCCAGCGCACGTAGCGTCCTTGTTTCCTCTTTGGTTCTAAGGAGGCCAGCACAGGCGAGGAGTACCGAGGCATTAGGCGAAGGTTGCCATATTGGTGTAACAAGACCAAGACCAGAAGGACAGCAAGACGGAGGTCATTGTGGAGCCCAACACGGCATCACCACCAGAGCCTTTCGCAGGTGGAGACCACCTTTTCAGGATAGCTTGTACTAGCTGTCCCCTTCAAAATTGCCCGCCGTTGTTGGCTCCCTTCCCGCTCAATATTTGGGAAGAGGACCAGGGCCTCTATAAATAGGACTAGCCACCACCATAGGAAGGGGGAGCCTGAAGATCATCCCCACACACACAAGTTAGCCAAGCACGAGAACAACTCACTCTCAGGAGGCTGTTCTTCCCATTGTTTTGTTCATCATCAACCCAAGAGGCAATCCACCACCACCACACTAGAGTAGGGTATTACACTACAACGGTGGCCCGAACCAGTATAAATCTTATGTCTTTCTGTGTTGCGAGTTCGTTGAGTTCATCCGTGAGATCTTAGCGAGCTAGGGCGTAGATCGGTGGGAGGAAAAGACTTCGCGCGCACCCCAGTGTTCGAACCTTAAGGGTTTGCCAGAACCCCACATCCGATATTCGGCGTGCCAGGTAGGGGTGTGTCGGAGCTTCTTCTTCGCCAATCGACTTGCAGACGCTCCACGGCCATGATGTCTGACGACCCAAGAGATGACTCCGACCACTAGGCAGGCTGGCCAGCCCGGTCGGCGCTGCCCGCCTATGAGGACCTCAGCCCACGCTCCAGGCGGCACGAGCACCGTCCAATCCTGCGGGGCGCGGCCAGCGCGGCCAGGCGTCATCTACCCTCACTCCGCGGCAAGTGCGAGCCGCTGCCAGAGCCGCAAGCCACGCAACCGCGACGGCGCCGCACTCACGACAAGAACAGACAAACACGCGGGCTGCACTCATCGTGGCAAGGGAGCTGTTGTGGTGCTGACTGATGGAAAGCGACCAGGTCGCGCTGCTGGAACGCGTTGGTGAGCTGCTGGACGCGGCGGCCTCGGGAGCCCAACGCTTTTGCCATCAGTTCCCTCCTCAGGCCACTGCGGGGATTCACGGCGGACCACGCCGCCACCATGCACCATCAGGTTTGCTAGGGGGTTCGTTAACACCAGCATGGCAGGCGGCACAGGGGGCTCTGTCGCCCCCATACCGCCCGCAACAAGCATGAGCACAAGCGTCCCCTTCCATGGCCCAAGTGGGACACCGCGCTATCACCCCCAGGACGTCACGCCGGGCCGGGCGACATGGAGTGTGGGGCATCACGGCGAGGTGTTCGGGGTAACAGCCACGAAAGTCTACGTGCCTCGCATGACGGACCAGGAGTACACACCAAAGGATGACCCCGGCTTGTTCGTTGAAGAAGATTGGGAAGAAGGGGCGTCAGGAGTCGAAGCCTTCCAAGAGCTGCCGGGGAACCACCATGACCGCGTGTGCGACGACCGCTATAGGGTACCCCTAATCCCTCAGGAGCAAGCTTACGCTAACCATGAGTCGCAGGAGGAACAGATTGCCGCAACGGCCGGCGGCCCCAGCTCGACGGCCTTCCTGACGGCGGGAGGATCGCGCTGGGGGCAGCAGGAGAGGGGTCGGGAGCCAGGCCCCTCCCCAAAGCGTGCAAGGCGAGGGGATACCCGGAGGTAGGCGCTCTTCCAGGGAGGCTTCGACGACCCTTCCCCCGGTAGAGGACCTGTGGTCGCCGAGGGAACCGCTGGCGTCCCCTTTCCATCTTTTATATCGTCCTGGTGACCGGTCGGCACAGAGGAGGTCAAGGGCGGTGCAAGGCGGGGCCCTCGTCTGGCGATATGAAGCAAGGCCGGTTCCTGTGAAGAAGGCCCCTGATGCCTGTGAAGCTCGCCGCCCGTGACACTCTCACATAATAATGAGTTGGGGTTGTACACGCCCCGGAGTCTTAGGAGCACCGGCCTCAGGCCCTGGGGCTCCCTCCCACGCCTAGTGGCAGCACTTAGCTCCGCGCTGGTGAGAAGACTTGAAGACCGGAAGACTAGACTAGGTGTCGGACGCGGCCTTTTGCTTTGGATCTCTCTTTCTGTGGTTTTGCTTTCTGGATCCGGCTTTAAGTTGAAGCCGAATTTTTATCGATGCGCGCGGGGGGTGCCTTTTCTCGTTCGAGCCATTTATTGCCTTCTAAATCTCACTTGGTTTGGGACTCAAGTCCATCGCCTTTCCCTCGTGACTCCTCGTGAGCGGGACCACATGAAGCGCACGCTCGTCAAGCATGCGCCAGCACTGTGACTGGTGCTCACCTCTTGTGGGGCCCCCTCAGACGGAGCGATCAGCTTCACAGGATTCTCATAAACTCATCGCTGCATGACCCAGCCCGAAGCTGACACTGACTAAGGTAAACCACAACGGAAAACTCACCCCCGGCTCCACGAGTTCCCAAGGACACATACCCACATCGCATAGGAAAGTAAAAACTACAATTTTCTTACATGAGGGGCTCCCCCTCTCAAAATGCTCTTACGAGTCTTCCAAGGGCCACGCCCGAGTTTTGCGTGCAGGATGAAATGACAGGCCACGAGATCAGCCAGAAATATCACACGCTACATCACCTGCGGATGCGTCGCTCGCGTCGTCATCGTCCTCGTCGGTATCATCGCCGCTGTCGGCGATGCCCCCATCGCCGTCATCGACCACGTCACCATCGTCTGCGACGATCACCACTGCGTCATCCTCTGAGGTGAAGGCCCTGACCAATGCGTCCACATTATCCTCTACCCAATGTGCCAGGTCAACCCGGACGGCCGTGGGTACGGGGGCAATGGCGGCGTCGAAATCGAAGTTGTGGTCGGCATTCAGAAGGTGGCTGAAGACACGGGAGAAAGCGCACTCAAGCAGGCCACGACCCCTTTCCTCCACAAGCTGGTGAGCTCTGGTAGATCGAGCCTCCAGGCGCATCACCACCTCGGTAAAGAAGGTTAGGTGGCTGGGATAGTCATTCGAGTGAGGGGCCGGAGCATTCTTGTCATAGATGTCACCCAGGGCGGTTTTGGCCCTGTTCCGGAGGTCTTGAAGCATAGGAGCATGCTCGTGCTCCAAAGTCCGGCGCTGGAGCACTTCCTCCCTGTTTCGCCATGCGATGGCCTCGGCATCATCAACTCGGTTCCGGAGAGAAAGTAGCTCAGCGCGGGCGGAGGCCAGGTCCGCCTGCTCCATAACCAGGGCGGCGGCCATGGCCTCCGCGCGCCTCTCGTCCTCATCCAACCTGGGCCTGAGGGCGGCGGCCCTGACAGCATCCTCCACACCCGCGAGCTTCAGCTTCAATTCGTACCTGCCCTCCAGATCTGCGCGAACCTCGTCCACCTGGCCATTGATCTCCTCCTTGACTCTGGGCTCGCGGGCCCCGGCGGCATCTTCTGCTTGAGCAACTTGACGCTCCCTCATCTCCAGTTGCCCGAGCTTGAGGCTGCGCTCCACGGCTTCCAGGGCCAGCGCCTCCTCGCGCTTCTAGACCTCCTCTTCCTTCGCGGGCGTCCCCCTCAGCGATGCAAGAGCGGCCCCGCGTGCCTCCACCTGCTACTCAAGGGACGCGCTCCAGGCCTGGAGCCCCCGCGTGCGCTCCGCCGCAGCCTCGCGACGGCGGTCAGCCTCGCGAGCCTTTTCCAAGGCTCGCGAGCAGGCTTCACGGGCGATCTTGAGGGACGCCCCGGCCTTCGCATTCTCGAGGTCGCGCTGATTGCGACTGAGGTTGATGGCCACCCTCAGCTTGCGCCGCACCTCCACTAGCCGGATACCTTCAGCCTCAAGACGCGAGTCAACACCAGCGAACTCTTCACCGAGGCGGCTCATTGCGCCCATCGCCTCCTGGAAGAGCTCATGGCGGACTACGCTCCTCCCGCGCTCGAGCTCGAACGCTCGACCCGCCTCGTCCTCCACCTCGGGGGCTACGGACGGAGCGCCAAGTGGCGCGCTACCTCCCGGCAGGGGGTTGGGGGCTGACTCCACGCCTAACACCGGCCCGTCCTTGCGAGGAGCCCAAGCTGATCGGGGCTCACCGCTTGAAAAGGAACCAAAGATCGAACTCAACCAGCAGCTGTCCATGAGAAAAGGAGGATTCTTGGGCACGCCGGCCCAGCTCCACGCCAGACCGTGGAGGAGGGCGGCCAAACCGCGGACTCAGCACGCCACGAAGGCGGGGACGCTCCCTCGACCGACCCCGCTCCAGGGGCGGCAGGCAGGCCAGGAACGCTCAAGGCCGATGGCGGAGTCGATGAAGGAGGAGGCCGCCTCTCAGAGGACGCAACAACATTAACGGAGGGAGCCCTGAAGGACAGACGTTAGGAAAAAAAGACCACACACAAGAAGACCACACACAAGAAGCCACGACAATAAGATGCTTACGTGTCAATCGCGATGTACTTTCGCCGCTTCAACAGCGTGAAGATATTGCTCCCGGGGACCCCTTCCTCTTGCGGAGCTCCTCAAAGTCCACACAAAGATGACCGAAGCGTTGGATGTGACAGCCGGTGCACGGCGGAGCCGAAGAAGGACTGAGAGGGATGGCTCCCGGGGAGCCCGGTCGTGGCGAGCAGCCCAGCGCCCTCTTGCTGCAACCTCCTGAGGCTCCTAGAGCCTCAGCCTCGGGAGTCGCATGCCGAGGCTCCTCAGCAACTAATGCCTCAGGAGGGGGGTCGCAGGCCCCCGAGGACGATGCCCCCAGATCACCACTTGGCATGTGCTCCTCAGCACTCGAGCTGCCGACCCCCGTCGGAGCTCGCTCTCTCACATCATCACCTGGGGCGAGCTCGGCACCGACAGCGAGGAAGGGAACCACGACGACGGGGTTCTCGCGAGGCCCCACCAAGCCGATTGGGCGCAGCTCCCACTCATCAAAGGAAGGCATGCTCGCAGCAAATACGTCTTTGCTCTCGCATCGGTACAACATGTAGCTATTCTTGGGCATCTCATCTCGCAGGGGGACACCCGGTAGAACCGTGAGAACTGTTTGCCGCGCCGCAAGATGAAGCCAACTTGTCCTGAAACCTCATGTTGTCCTGGCTGCGGAGCAAGTCCCACATAGGGTGGGAGTGGTGCTGAAGCGGAGCGACTCGGCGCCTGATGAACTCCTTCACCACCATGGGCGGATTCACGTCGAGGTCCTTCAACCACCTCAGCCTAGCCCAGACGGGGGCAAGGCAGGGTCTCGTGAGCTTCTAATGGCCCTAGCCGGAGTTTGGAACCGCTGGCCCCACTGGAACTTGGAGCAGAGGGTTGAGCACGCCGGCGTCAACAAACACCCATCGAATGCGGAACTCACTCATGGATGAAGGAAGCTCGAAGTCGATCCCCGCGCCCGCCGTCGCGGCCACGGCTTGGAAGCTCACACACCCCGAGCTCTGCCGGGGATCAGTGAGATGCAACGAGAAGAAGTGGCGGAGGAGTGCCACGGAAGGAGCGATGCCCACCATGGCCTCACACAAGAAGGCGAAGACGGCAAGAAGGGTCACAGATTGAGGGTCGAGATGGAGCATGTGGATCTGATAATGCTCGAGCACCGCGTTGAAGAAGGTGGAGAAGGGAGGAATCAGGCCAGCCCAGAGGGCCTCTATGAAGATCGGAACCTCGGTGACTGCCCGAGCCATGCGAGCACGGGACGCGGGCCAAGCCACCATCTCTCCCCACTCGTTGAAATTGGAGGCAAGCATGGGGCGCACCTTGTCCATGGCCTCGTCGTTGAGCACCCGAGGCCGGCCGAGCGCCGGCTCAAAGGATGGAGGCGCAGTTGGCGGAGACAGAGGTTTCTTCCCCTTTTTGGCTTGTTTCGACACCATGGCGGTGAAGTAGGCGGAGTGCAAGTTAGACTAGGAGGGTAGAGCAGGGCCTCGAGGAAGCAGGGAGATTGGAAGAGCCAAGCGTGGCGAAGGAAGAATAACTGTGTAAAAGACGGGGGCCGTATAGCCAGGCGGATTCAAAGGCAACATGGGGAAGTGGAGACGCCCACGTCCAATTAATCGGACGAGGGGCCGTACGGAGCACCGAGGCTGCAGGCTTTCGGGGGCCCGCGGTGCTCCGTACATGACCCTTGGCTTCGCCGCGAAGCCAAGCCCAAGCGCACCTTGGGCCCAGGGGCTACCGTCGGCGTTCTTGGAACGGGGGTCCCCAGACTTCCCTGCCTGCGGCCCGCGGCGTGGCTAAGCCAGCAGGCCATATGGCCCATCTTCATCAACAAGGCATCCAAGACCCTCGCGAGGGGCCAAGCCTCGCGAGGTGAACGACACAAGACCTCCTCTGGAGTGTCCTAGTCGGGCAGGCTCACGAGGGGTGGTGATAACAAGGAGAGGCAAACCTCATGAGGCTCTCGTGACGTGAGCCATGACGATCGACACCAGGCGGGCGCCAGCGCATGCGGCGTCCTTGTTTCCTCTTTGTTGCTAAGGAGTCCAGCACAGGCGAGGAGTACCGAGGCATCAGGCAAAGGTTGCCATATCGGTGCAACAAGACCAAGACCAGAAGGATGGCAAGACGGAGGTCATTGTGGATCCCAAGACGGCGTCACCACCAGAGCCTTTCGCAGGCGGAGACCACCTTTGTCAGGATTGCTTGTACTAGCTGCCCCCCTTCAAAATTGCCCGCCGCTATTGGCTCCCTTCCCTCTCAATATTTGGGAAGAGGACCAGGGCCTCTATAAATAGGACTAGCCACCACCATAGGTAGGGGGAGCCTGAAGATCATCCCCACACACACAAGTTAGCCAAGCACGAGAACACCTCACTCTCAGGAGCCTGTTCTTCCCCTTGTATTGTTCATCATCAGCCCAAGAGGCAATCCACCACCACCACACTGGAGTAGGGTATTACACCACAACGGAGGCCAGAACCAGTATAAATCTTGTGTCTTTCTCTGTTGCGAGTTTGTCGAGTTTGTCCACGAGATTTTAGCAAGCTAGGGCGTAGATCGGTGGGAGGAAAAGACTTCGCGCGCACCCCAGTGTTCGAACCTTAAAGGTTTGCCGAAACCCCACATCCGACAGGGACCATTCAAGACGGCACGCGGCGGCATGACTCATCTGCTTGTTGCAGTGGACAAGTTCACCAAGTGGATAGAAGCAAAGCCAATTAAGAAGTTGAATGGTCCGACTGCTGTGACTTTCATCTTCACATCACTATCCGGTATGGCATACCACACAACATCATCACCGACAATGGCACAAACTTTGCCAGCGGCGCCTTGGCCCGTTTCTGCGTGACGCAGGGCATCCGACTGGACCTAGAGTCTATTGCCCATCCGTAGTCAAATGGTGAGGTGGAGCAAGCAAACAACCTTATTTTATCCGACATCAAGCCCCGACTGGTCGAGCCTCTGGACCAGTCGGCCGGCTATTGGCTCGACGAGCTGCCGGCCGTCCTCTGGAGCATGCGCACCACTCCAAACAAGTCAACCGGCTTCACGCCTTTCTTCCTCGTCTATGGTGCCGAGGCTGTCATCCCGACGGACATAGAATTCGACTCCCCTCGAGTCACCATGTACACCAAGGAGGAGGCGGAAGAAGCACAGCAAGACGGCATCGATCTGCTGGAAGAGGGCCGGTTGTTGGCACTCAGCCGGTCCACCATCTACCAGCAGAGCCTGCGCTGATACTACAACCAAAAGGTCAAGCCAAGATCCTCCCAAGAATGAGACCTTGTGCTCCGGCTGATCCAGCGAACAGCCGACTAGCACAAGCTCTCGGCACCTTGGTAAGGCCCGTTCATCGTAAGCAAGGTGTCGGGCAACGACTCCTACTACCTCATCAACGCTCAGAAGCCTCGAGCACGCAAAAGAGATGACTCCGGCAAGGAGACGGAGCGACCATGGAATGCGAACCTCCTGTGAAGGTTTTACATTTGATGCAGTATGTACCACACCAACTTTTCTATTAAGTACGAAGACTGCAGGTCCCCCGAGAAGAGTTCGGGGACTGCCCTCTTTAATCTATATGATAAGTATTACGCCTGTCATTTGTGTTATTTCATTATTCCGTCTGGCACCGGGTTTGACTAGTCGACCCGGGGACTTGCCGCCTTGCACTATGAAATGCTTCCTGGAGCCGGATAAGTAATGTGTTGGCACCTAAGCTTTCTCCTGCCAGAAGCCACAGCTCGCAGAGCGACTGTTCGGTCGGCAGGAGTTAAGGCAGAAAGGGTGTCTGCATTGAAAATGGCTAAGGACCCAAAGCATACACATAGTCCAAGCCGGCTTCCCGCCCCACCGACCGGCCGTCAAGAAGCTGGCCGACCGGCTTCTACTTAACTTGCTAGAAAACCCAAATCGGCTAAGTACTTGCCTCCCCGAAAGTTGCTAAGTACGTGACCCATCCACAACCTGTAGAGCGGCTGTTCGGCTGGCAAGACGGCAACCGAGGGAAGGCGGCAAAGAAAAAAAGTGAAAGAGCAGAAAGCAAGGAAAGATAGAACTCGGCAAAAATATTTACACATCAAAAGGCCCTTGGCCGACATCCAACAAAAGTTTGAAATACACCCCGTGGGTGGAATTGTGCGAAGTTAACAAAGTTTGTCGAGACTGATAAGTAGGAAGAAAAGAAGGTAAAATGGAAGCCTAGGAAGCAGCGGACGGGTTCGGCGGAATGGTGGAGTCGGTGGTGCCGGCTGGTTGAGCGGCCGGCTGGTCGGTCTCCGCTTGGTCGCCTTCAGCAGCAGCCGGCTCGCTCGGGCGTGGCTTGTTGCTGGAGGCGCGGTTGAGTTGAGGCTGGTCGTGCGCTCCGACCTCTGGCGCCTCCTCTTCACCTTCCTCCCCGTCTTCGTCTTCTCCCTCGTCGCAGGAGTCGATCACCTCGGCCGAGTCCTCGCCATCCTCTAGGTTCAGCCCGAACCACTCTGGTGGCGCCTCCGCACCATTCTCGGCCACCTCCGGGATGAAGATGCTGGTGTTGGTTTACTCGGCGATTGACGCCGCCCGCTTGATAAGATCACCCTCCATGGCCACCAGCTCCTCCTGGGCTTTCTGTCAAAACATGGTCAACTGGGCTAGATTTAGCCCAAGGTACCACACCTTGACGAACTCCAAGGCCCGCCATGCTCCGGCCCGGGCCGAGGAGCCCTTCCACACCTCAAGGCGGTCGGCCGCCACCTCCAGCCAGTCGGCAGTCCGCCTGGGTGTGCGCAGAGCCGGCATGTCTGGCCACAGGGCGGTGATCGCCTGGGCGCCGACACGCTGAAGGTGGCGCAACATCCGATGAGTCGGCCGAAGACGAGCCTCGATGCTGAGAAGCTGCTCGCGAAGAGTGCGGGGGGCGTTGGCGGCGATCTTGTCACCTTCTGCCCTCTGTCCTTCGTGATCGGCCTCAATAGCCTAGTTGGCAGCACCAGAGTGACCTGGGATGAAGTCTGCTCGGACAAAAAAGCAAAGAGTCAGATCAGAAACAAGAAGTCGGCATGATCAGAAGTCGGTGGCTTGAAGAAAGAGTAAAGAAGGAAGGTTACCGTCGACCATGTCTTCAATCTCGCCAAAGCCCGCTGTCAGCATTGCCTCCTTGTTGGTCCAGGCAGAGCGCTCGATCTCGAACTCAGCAAGGAGACTTGCTTCCTTGTCCTCCGCCTTCTTCTGGGTCTTCTTGAGAAGCTCCGCCTGCTCCGCCAGTTGCGTGACCAGCCGATCACGCTCCTCGGCCAGCTTGTTGCAGCCCACTTCCTTGGCACGCAGCATGGTGTTGGCTTCGCCCAGCAGCTGCTGCAGGGTGGCGTTGGCCTCTGCAAAAGTAGAAGAAGAAAAGGACATCAACAATCAACAAAGAGAGATGTAGTTGCCAGGAAGATCTGGCCCGACTGCTCAGCAGCGGGCCTGAATCTTGGGGACTACAGCCCGCGGGTGCGCCAGCGTGCCCCGCGGAGAAAGAAAAAGACTTACTCCGGCTCTCCGACAAGTCGACGGCCCGTTGATCCAACTCCTGGACTTTGGAGTCGAAGGAGGCTGCACGGAGGCTATGATAATCCTGCAGCAAAGATATCAGACATTATTAGTACTCGGAGCTTGCCAATTAAAGTTCCGAGCTGCCTTCTCAGCAGCCGGCCCGAAACTCGGGGACTACACCCAGTGGGTGCGCTGGCGCGCCCCCATGAAGTAATACAAGAATTAAAAACAAAGAAGCAAGAAGCATACTCGGATGGTTTCTCGCGACTCCAGGAACACATTGTTGCAGCGCTTGAGTGCGTCGGCTTCAGCGCGGAGCTTGGCCTGGATGTCCAGGATTGCCTTGTTCAAAGGGCCTGTCCCGCCTCCCCGTCCCCACTCAGTGGGCGCAGCACTGGTCGCCTCGGCGTCCGGGGTCAAAGAGCTCGCGGCACCAGTCTCCAGTGGGCGTGGCGCCAAGGGCGCTTTTGCTAACCGGTGGCGCGAGGGTGTGCGGACCTCAGGAGTTGGGTCTGTCGCCCACTCGTCTCCGGCTGGTGGCACCGGCGGGTCGGCCACCTGTTTGTCTCGCGCCTCCTCAAAGGGTGGTGGCAGGGGCACAATTACGTCCGGCATGATGGCATCGCCGCCGTCCCTCTTCATGATCGGGTGCTCGTTGCTAGCTCTCCTAGTCGGCGCCATGAACTCTGGTGGTGGTGGTGCGGAGTTCGGGGGGTTGACGAATATCGCCGACTGACGGCGTGCGGCTTCCTCGACCTGCTTATTCACCACGGCGGCAGCCTCGGCCTCCGCCAGCTTCTTCAAAGCGGCGGCCTCCGCCTTGTCCGCCTTCTCCAGGAGGGCGGCTTCGCGCTCCTCGCGCGCCTCCCGCGCGTTTCACTCTGTCGCCTCCTAAAAGTCGGCGGCCGGATCGATTCGCCGGGTGGTGGTGGAAGTCTCCGCCGACCCCATGATGGAGGCAGCGGCCGACTTCTCGAGAGAGAGCGGAGCCCTAAATTCAATAAAATAAAACAAAGGAAGTTCAGAAAGAATAAACAAGAAAGAAGAACACAAGGGAAAGATACTTACGTCGACACCATAGGAGGCACCTTCTGGAGCTTCTGGTATTTGGCCGCCTTCGCTGCGGCCTCTTTCTGCCTGGTCGTTGTGGTTGGATTCTTGGCCTTCTTTGGCGCGCTGCCGACCAAGACGGCGCCTTGCTTACGCTTACGTGTGCCGCCTCGAGCAGTCGGCTCGACGGAGGGGCCCGCGTCTGCCCCGCCGGCGCCCCGCGCAGGGCGCAGCTCTTCTTCCTCTTCATCATCATCATCATTAGGCCAGGTCTCGATGCCGCATTCTTCGGAGCCGCCTGCTTCATAAACGCCGCCTGTCATGGTGTCCTCCAAGGAGGTCGCCCCCACGTCGAGGTCGTCCACGTCGCTCACGGCACGGTCCGATTGGTAGTCGCCACCCGCCCCTACGATGGCGGCCATCGCGTCCGACATATAGATCTGTTTCGGATGATTAGAGGCCAGCTGATCAAGACCAAGATCAAGACTAAGACAAAGTATCAAAAAGAAAGAGTCGGCGCGAGAATATGGCCGCATGCCGAAGCTCCAAGACCCCTCCAGCTTGAGGCCAGAGATCTCGTTCACCAAGTTCGCGACCTCGACAGCCGACATCTCCTTAGTGCTCAGCCGGCACGGGTCGTCATGCCCGCTCATCTGGCTGATTAGGTGCGGCCGGCCTTGGAGCAGGAGAACCCGGTGCTCGACGACGGCGACCAGCAAGTCAGACGCCTTGAGGCCTTCGGTCTCAGTCAGCTCCCGGAGCCGTTGGATGGTAGCGGCGCCGTCTGCTGATACCGGCTTCGGCTTGTAGCCCTAGCTGGCCCGAGGCTTGGCAGGCGGGCCGGCTACATAAGCCGGCAGGTTGGTGAAGTCGGCGGCTGGGTCCATGTTCTCCACATAGATGTAGGATTGCTGCCACATCTTGACTGACTGTGGCAGCTTGATGGTGGGGAAGGCGTTCTTCAGCGACGGTCGGTGAACCACGACGAAGGCGCCGCACTGGGCAGCCACCTCCTGGACGGAGGTGCCCAGCTTGTGTGTAGAAGAAAGCTCCCCACAGCTTGATGGTGGGAAGGATGCCAAGGTAGCCTTCGCACATCATGACGTAGGCGGCCAGGAGCATCACGGTGTTTGGCGTGATGTGATGGGGCTGGAGGTGATAGAATTCAAGAAACGAACGGAGGAAGCCGCTCGCCGGCAGGCCGAAGCCGCGGATGAAGTGCGAGCGGAAGACGACCCGCTCTCCCTCACCTGGCGCCGGCGAGATCTCCCTCTCTGGCGGCACGTGTGCCTTCACGTAGTCCATGCTGGGAAGACGCCGCGTGTCACGAAGGAAAATGATGTGGTCCTCATTGACGTTGGACCCGTCCCAGTCTCCTCCTCGCTCGTGCGCCATGGTGTGCTCGACGAAGAAAGGGCGCGGCGAGGGAGCTCAGAATGGGCGGAGCAAAGAGAGCTTGGGCGGACGAACTCGACGGAGACGAGCTATGGCAGCGCTCCGGCGTGGTTCAGCGGCGAGAGGAAGAAGAAGGAGGCAAGAACGGGGTGGAGGGGCACGCATACTCCGCCGCTCCCTCTCCTCCCCCTACTTATAGCCAGCAAGCTATGAAGCTGAGGGGGCGGGCGTAGGTCCATGGGATTAACTATGCCCACGACCCCACGTCCCCGCCTTTAGTAACTCCGTAGGGAACCACAACCGCCCGCCTCAGCGGCAGCGGATCCGCTCGCGCGCCGAGGCCCGGTGGCGGCGGGCCGAGCCTGCAGACGCGTCCCATCGCGTGCGTGGGCTTGAAGGCTGGCCCGGCTGGCTGGTGCCACATGGCGCGCCCACCACAGGCGGCGGGCCGAGAAGCTTAGCTAGCACGCCACCTGGTTCCTACTGTTGCATTCAAAATTCCAGAAAGATCCGACTGGACTTATCTGACTCCTGCCAATCAGCTTCCCAGGAGTCAGATGAAGCTTCCTTCAGAGCACCCGGAGGAGGAAACTGTTGAGGCTCCTCGGCTCCTCAGCCGCGGCGCCTCACCAGCTTCGGGGACTATTGTCAGAGTGATTGGCCACGGGTAGCCTAACCCGAGCTCCAGAGCCTTTCAAGACATCAGGGCCGACTGTGCCCCTCAAGATGTCAAGATAGAGCTCCGCCATCTGGCTGCCAGCTGGCCGAACGGGCGACTGCCGGAAGGTGGCCATGCTCGAGAGGACGGCTCCCAGACAGGCCGACTCCTAGCAGGCGGCCTCTAGAGAGGCTGGCTCCTAGCAGTCGACCCATGGTGCCCTCAAAGTCTGCGCCCCCCTTTAAGAAGACAAGACAGTGTGTGTCTGCAGTATAGCCCATCCCCCCGTATTCAGGGCTGGGCGTGGCCACAGTGCTCCGTACAGGCAGAGGTCTCCGCCCGACGCGGCACTGTTGCCACTCCGCCCCTGACATCATTCCTGACAGGCGAAGCTCTGTTCCCACGACCGCTTGTCAGTACGGCTTGAAGAAGGTGGGCCCTGCCGGTCAGCAAGAGCCCGGAAGACGGTGGGTGCCTCACCAGTCGGACCCGAGGGAGGTCGGCTCCCAGCAGTTGGCCCGTTCCTTCCTCAGGGCCCCACGCACCATTAACCAGATAAGACGTGGGGTGGCTACAGTGATCTCCCGCCAGGCGGCGGGACTGTAGCCACGCTCCCCTGACCAAGCAAGCGCCATTAGCATCACGACAACAGTAATCCGCAGCCGGCAAGACCCGTGAGCGCCGGAGGCGGCCTGCGGTTCCATACCAGACCAGCCGGCGGGCCCCAGCACTTGGCGGAGAAGCCGACGACCAAAGAGACTGACAGCCGGGTCCTGCACCCGACCAGATTACCATTGTACCCCTGGGGGGTAGGCCACTATAAACCCCCCAGGGCACCCATGCAAAGGGTTGGAACCTGTTAGAATTAGACTCATACCTAGGGGGAGAGGAGAGCAGGCCTTGCCTTCTTCTACCTCTAGCATATATCTCAAGGAGCACCATTGTACTCAATAGTGCCTTAGTGATCATGCGGAGACCCCGCAGAGCAGGACTAGGGGTGTTATCTCCTAGGAGAGCCCCGAACCTAGGTAAAGTGCGCCGGCGTTCGTGTCTACGCCTTATCCCGCTTCCAGGCACCGGCGACGTTGTACTCACTCCCACCAAGATAAGCCATCCATTGGCATATGTCGCACCCAACCCCCGACAGCACGCGTCTCAAGATCCCCAAGGTGACAGACGAGGACATCATCTCAATGTATTCCAATGGCGTCCGCGACATCAAGATGAAGGAGGAGCTCACCATCCATGAGGAGCTGTGCACGACTTTGGAGTTGTTCAACATAGCGACCAAGTGTGCAAGAGCTGAGGAGGGGCGCCTCTCCCTCCACGAGATCCCCGCTGCGGATCCAGAGGAGAAGAATACCAAGGTCAAGGATGTGAAGCGCAAGGGGGTGGCCGTACTCGCGGTAGAATCAGACACCAAGCACGGTCGAGACCTCCCCGAGTCATCCAAGGGCAGCCGTATGTTCTGCGCCTTCCACAGCGTGCGCAACCATAGCACCAACGATTGTCAAGTGCTTAGGGCCATTCGAGATGGACGCTCCGGTTGACACCCCGAGCACAATGACTGGAGCTATGGCCTAGGAGGTGGACGAGGTGGGGGACGTTGGGACGACCGTGGGCCCCGCCAGGAGTGGCGCGACCAGCCTCGTGAGGACCGCTGGCAGGATCAGCCTCGTGAGGGCTGATGACGCACAACTGTAGGGGATCTATCATAGCATTTCGATAAGTAAGAGTATTGAATCCAACGAGGAGCAGAAGGAAATGATAAGAAGTTTTCAGTAAGGTATTCTCTGCAAGCACTGAAATTATTGGTAACAAATAGTTTTGTGATAAGGTAATTTGTAACGAGTAGCAAGAAATAAAACTAAATAAGGTGCAGCAAGATGGCCCAATCCTTTTTGTAGCAAAGGACAAGCCTGGACAAACTCTTATATGAAGGAAAGTGCTCCCGAGGACACATGGGAATTATCGTCAAGCTAGATGATTCACGTTCGGTATGTTGATAATTTGATACGTGGGTGGACCGGTGCTTGGGTACTGTCCTTACTTGGACAAGCATCCCACTTATGATTAACCCCCATTGCAAGCATCCGCAACTACAACAAAAGTATTAAGGTAAACCTAACCATAGCATGAAACATATGCATCCAAATCAACCCCTCACGAAGCAACACATAAACTAGGGTTTAAGCTTCTGTCACTCTAGCAACCCATCATCTAATTATTACTTCCCAATGCCTCCCTCTAGTACCAAACAATGGTGAAGTGTCATGTAGTCGACGTTCACATGACACCACTAGAGGGATGACAACATACATCTCATCAAAATATCGAACGAATACCAAATTCACATGACTACTTATAGCAAGACTTGTCCCATGTCCTCAATAACAAACATAACTACTCACAAAGCATATTCATGTTCATAATCGGAGGGGTATTAATATGCATAATGGATCTGAACATATGATCTTCCACCACATAAACCAACTAGCATCAACTATAAGGAGTAATCAACACTACTAGCAACCCACAGGTACCAATCCGAGGTTTGGATACAAAGATTGGATACAAGAGATGAACTAGGGTTTGAGATGAGATGGTGCTGGTGAAGATATTGATGGAGATCGACCCCCTCCCAATGAGAGGATTGTTGGTGATGATGATGGTGATGATTTCCCCCTCCCGGAGGGAAGTTTCCCCGGCAGAATAGCTCTGTTGGAGCCCTAGATTGGTTCCGCCAAGGTTCCGCCTCGTGGCGGCGGAGTTTCTTCCCGAAAGCTTGCTTATGATTTTTTCTCGGAGGAAAGACTCCATATAGCCAAAGATGGGCATCGGAGGGCCACCAGGGGGCCCACGAGGCAGGGGGCACGCCTAGGGGGTAGGGCGCGCCCCCAACCCTCCTGGCTGGTGGGTGGCCCCCCCTCTAGTACTTCTTGCGCCCAATATTTTTTATATGTTCTGAAAAGTGCTCCCGTGGAGTTTCAGGACTTTTGGAGATGTGCAGAATAGGTCTCTAATATTTGCTCCTTTTCCAGCCCAGAATTCCAGCCGCCGACATTCCCCCTCTTCATGTCAACCTTGTAAAATAAGAGAGAATAGGCATAAGTATTGTGACATAATGTGTAATAACAGCCCATAATGCAATAAATATCGATATAAAAGCATGATGCAAAATGGACGTATCAACTCCCCCAAGCTTAGACCTCGCTTGTCCTCAAGTGAAAGACGAAATCGAAAAATATGTGCACATGTTTAGAGATAGAGGTGTCGATAAAAATAAAATACGGACATGAGGGCATCATGATCATTCTTAGAATAACAACATATATATAGGAAAGAGTCAAACTAACAAACTCTAATCTCAGTCATTGAGGCAATTGCAATTTATCATAACATAGGAAAGAGTCAATATAAGAGCTTTTTAGCAAGTCCACATACTCAACCATCATTTAGTCTTTCAAAATTGCTAACACTCACGCGATACTTATGGGTATGGAGTTTTAATCGGACACAGAGAAAGATAGGGGCTTATAGTTTTTCCTCCAACTCTTTACCTCAAGGGTAACGTCAACAATAATAGTTCATGCAAACCCACATCTAATTAGCCATATATAACAGGATCTTTCCAACACATTGTGCTTGCCAAAGGATAAAATGTAAAAAGGAAAGGTGAAGATCACCATGACTCTTATATAAGGTAGAAGATAAAAGTAAAAGATAGGCCCTTCGCAGAGGGAAGCAGAGGTTGTCATGCGTTTTTATGGTTGGATGCACAAAATCTTAATGCCAAAAAATGTCACTTTATGTTGCCACTTGTGATATGGACCTTTGTTATGCAGTCCGTCGCTTTTATTTCTTCCATATCACAAAATCGTATAAAGCTTATTTTCTCCACATTAATAAATCATACATATTTAGAAGACAATTTTTATTGCTTGCATCGATGACAACTTACTTGAATGATCTTACTCAATCCATAGGTAGGTATGGTGGACTCTCATGGCAAAACTGTGTTTAAGGATATTTGGAAGCACAAGTAGTATTTCTACTTGGTGAAAAGAACTTGGCTAGCATGAGAGGGAAAGGAAAGCTCAACATGTTGGATGATCCATGACAATATAATTTATCTCAGATGTAAGAAAACATAACCCATTACGTTGTCTTCCTTGTCCAACGTTAACTCTTTAGCATATCATAGTTTAATGAGTGCTCACAATCATAAAAGATGTCCAAGATAGTATATTTATATGTGAAGACCTCTCTTTCTTTATTACTTCCTATTAATTGCAACGATGACCAAAACTATGTTTGTCAACTCACAACAACTTTTATTCATCATACTCTTTATATATGAGCTCATTACTCTCCGTAGGATCCATATGATCCCTTTATTTATTTTTATTTCTTATCTTTTATTTCTTCTCTTTTATTTTATTCCCCAAGATCATAGCAAGGTAATCAAGCCCTTGGCTCAACACTAATCTTTATTATATATAGCTCACGGACTCGATTACATAGAAGGATCATAAAGCAAAACTCACAACTAGATCATACTAAAACTTTATTCTACTAGATCAAGATATTATCAAAAGGATCAAACTAAGAAAAACGGTAAAGGTAAAAGTGATGGTGATACGATACCGGGGCACTCCCCAAACTTGGCAGTTCCCAAGGGGAGTGCCCATACCCGATGCTCAGTTCTTCTTTGTCGGTGAAGAAGGTGTTAGTTTTGTTGATGGCGTAGGCTTCTTCCTTAATTTGTGCTTGAGGACAGAATTTTGATCCCTTAGATCATCGATCGCCTGCTCAAGGCTTAATATCTTCTTGCATAATTCCTGTTTGTTTTCCTGCAAGAGGCGAAAAGGGATAAACTCGATCTTAGGTTTCTTTGCTTTATTAGGGAGGCTTGACTTTTTGAACTCCACATGCATGTCCCCAGGTTGAGGTAATGGGATTTCATCTTCATTTGAGCTTGTCTCCTCTTTTCCCTTGGGTTCATAGTCCTCTTCTTCTTCCGTAGTCCAACCACAATGCTCCACGTCCCCATAGACCTTAGGAGCTGCAAGGTAATCAGCCACATAGCTTTCTCCTTCCGAATCCTAGGACGACATATTGCTCTAATCTGCAGCAGGAACAGCTTGAAACAAAGACAGAGGATATTTGTGTGATATGGTGGTCAAAACCTTCGAGAGATTATATAATGAATTTTTACCAACCAAAAGAAGTATCGTGCGAGAAAACGGAATCCGAAGAGCGCACGAGGTGCCCACGAGGCAGGGGGCGCGCCCAGGGGGGTAGGGCGCGCCCTCCACTCTCGTGGAAGCCTCGTGTTCTTTCTGGTCTGCTTCTTATTTCCCTATTTTCTTAAATATTCCAAAACGGAGAAAAATTGCCATTAGAACTGTTTTGGAGTCAGTTTACTTACCGTACCACATACCTATTCCTTTTCGGAGTCTGAAACGTTCCGAAAAGTGTGCTTTATGTATTCCTCCGGGGTTACGGTTTCAATAACATTAGTTTCAACATTTATAGGATTACCTGAGATATAATTTTTGATTCTTTGACAATTCACCACCCTCAGATTTGTGCTTTTGAAGTTGTTGATTTTTATGGCACCGGAATGAGAGACCTCCTCGATGACGTAAGGACCTTCCCATCTAGAGAGGAGTTTGCCTGCAAAAAACTCAAATGAGAGTTGTATAGCAATACATAATCACCTATATTAAACTCAAGCTTTTGTATCTTTTTGTCATGCCATCTTTTAACTTTTTATTTAAATAGTTTGGCATTCTCATAGGCCTGGGTTCTCCATTCATCAAGTGAGCTAATGTCAAATATCCTCTTTTCACCAGCAAGTTTGAAGTCATAGTTGAGCTCTTTGATAGCCCAATATGCCTTATGTTCTACTTCGAGAGGTAAGTGACATGATTTACCATAAACCATTTTATACGGAGACATACCCATAGGGTTTTTATAAGCAGTTCTATAGAACCATAATGCATCATCAATTTTCTTGGACCAATTCTTTCTAGATCTATTAATAGTGTTTTGCAAAATTAATTTGAGCTCTATGTTACTCAATTTTACTTAACCACTAGACTGCGGTTGATAAGGAGATGCAATTCTATGATTAACATCATACTTAGCAAGCATTTTATGAAAGGCACCATGAATAAAATGTGAACCACCATCAGTCATAAAGTATCTAGGGACTCCAAACCTCGAAAAATAACTTCTTTAAGCATCTTAATAGAGGTGTTACGATCAACACTACTAGTTGCAATAGCTTCTACCCACTTAGTAACGTAATCAACAACAACTAAAATATGTGTATACCCATTAGAGGAAGGAAAAGGTCCCATATGGTCAAAGCCCCAAACATCAAATGGTTTAATAAAAAGTGAATAATTCATAGTCATTTCTTGACGTCTACTAATATTACCGATTCTTTGACATTCATCACAAGACAAGACAAACTTACGGGCATCCTTGAAGAGAGTAGGCCAATAAAAACCGGATTGCAATACCTTATGCGCAGTTCTATCTCCAGCATGGTGCGCTCCATAAACCTCGGAGGGACACTTGCGTAGGATTTGTTCCTGTTCATGCTCAGGTACACAACGTCTAATAAAACCATCTACTCCTTCTCTATAAAGATGTGGGTCATCCCAAAAGTAATGTCTCAAATCATAGAAAACCTTTTTCTTTTGCTGGTATGTGAAACTAGGTGGTATGAATTTAGCAACAATGTAATTAGCATAATCAGCATACCATGGAGCAGTACGAGAAGCATTTATGACAGCTAATTGTTCATCAGGAAAGCTATCATCAATAGGTAGTGGGTCATCAAGAACATTCTCTAACCTAAACAAGTTGTCTGCAACGGGGTTCTCAGCTCCCTTTCTATCAATAATATGCAAATCAAATTCTTGTAGCAAGAGAACCCATCTAATAAGTCTAGGTTTAGCATCTTTCCTTTCCATAAGGTATTTAATAGCTGTATGATCAGTGTGAATAGTTACTTTAGAATCAACAATATAAGGTCTGAACTTATCACAAGCAAAAACAGCTGCTAAAAATTCTTTTTTAGTAGTAGCATAATTTCTCTGGGCACTATCTAGAGTTTTACTAGCATATTGGTTAACATTCAACTTCTTATCAACTCTTTGTCCTAGAACAACACCTACACCATAATCGCTAGCATCACACATAATTTCAAAGGGTAAATTCCAATCAGTTGGCTGAACAATAGGTGCAGAAATAAAAGCTTTCTTAAGTATTTCAAATGCTTCTACACAATCAACATCAAAGACAAAAGGAATATATTTTTGTAATATGTTAGTCCGAGGCCAAGAATTTTTTGAGAAGTCCTTAATGAACCTCCTATAAAAACCGGCATGACCAAGGAAATTTCTTATACCTTTTATGTCCTTGGGACACATCATCTTTTCAATAGCATCAACTTTAGCTTTATCAACTTCAATACCTCTTTCAGAAATTTTATGCCTCAAGACAATACCTTCATTAACCATAAAGTGGCACTTCTCCCAGTTCAAGACAAGATTAGTTTCTTCACATCTCTGCAAAACTCGATCAAGGTTTCTCAAGCAATCATCAAAAGAGGATCCATAAACGGAGAAATCTTCCATGAAAACCTCACAAATCTTTTCACAAAAGTCAGAGAATATAGCCATCATGCATCTTTGAAAGGTAGCAGGTGCATTACATAAACCAAAAGGCGTACGTCTATAAGCAAAAGTATCGAAAGGGCAAGTAAAAGTGGTATTTCCTTAATCATCAGCTAACACAGGTATTTGAGAGAAGCCAAAGTAATCATCTAGAAAGCAAAAATGTGTATGTTTGGATAATCTTTCTAGCATTTGATCAATGAAAGGCAAAGGGTAATGATCTTTTCAGAAGCTTTATTTAATTTGCGAAAATCAATTACCATCCTATAACCTGTAATAATTCTTTGTGGAATCAATTCATCTTTATAATTAGGAACGACAGTAATACCTCCCTTCTTAGGGACACAATGGACATGACTTACCCACTGACTATCAGCAACGAGATAAATTATACCTGCCTCAAGGAGCTTTAATATTTCCTTTCTTACCACTTCTTTCATCTTAGGATTCGGCCGTCGTTGGTCACACTAGTAGAAAAAGGGCCTGTTGTCCCGGTTCCTGAACCGGGACTAAAGGGTCGGTACTAATGCCCTGTCCCTTTAGTCCCGGTTCAATCCAGAACCGGGACAGATGGGCCTCCACGTGGCCTGTGCGCGGAGCCCAGGCAGGAGGGCCTTTGGTCCCGGTTGGTGGCACCAACCGGGACCAATAGGCATCCACACGTCAGCATTTCTGTGGCTGGGGCTTTTGTTTTTTTGAAAGGGGGGTTGGGGGTTTTGGGGGGTTAATTTAGGTGTTTCATATATTGTGTTAGCTAGCTATAATTAATAGAGAGAAGTGTCCTCTCTTATGTCTGTGCTTGGTCGACGCTACGTACTATACATACGTATAGAGAGGACTAGACACGCTAGCTAGCTAGTAAGCAAACGAAGGAAACAGAAGATCGTCATGAACATATATGCATACAGAGAGAAGTGATATCGACCACCTCTCCTTCTCCAAGAGATTGGTCGAACAACAAGTTCTCGTATATCTGTCCGACACTACCGGCTACATATATACAATAATTATCTCTTACAAATATAATCTCCTAACATACAGACTCATGGTCCACATAGTATTCTCCGTCTTCAGCGATCACGTGGTCAAGAAAGAATGCCGCCAATTCCTCTTGAATTGCTCGCATGCGAGCTGGTGCTAGGAGTTCATCCCGCTTCCGAAACATCTAATTTGAAGAAGGGGGTCAATACATATATATATATATATATATATATATATATAAATATATATATATATGAATGAATGAAACTCAACACAAATGATGGTAATAAAATAAAATTGTGAATGTTGTTATTTACGCACTTCATATTGTTCGTCAGAGTAGCCCCGCTCACAGGTCATGTGGCGGATGGACTCGCAAATGTAGTATCCACAGAAATTATTCCCTTGTTCCTGCCACAACCACTTTACAAGAAATAGAGGTCAATCAAACTGATAAGCAAGAATGCCAAATGGTATTGATGAAACTAGCGCTTGAATCAATAGGAGATGCGCGGAACATGCTACTATAGTACTTACTTTCGGGTGTCTAAATTGCAGCTTCTTCGGGAGTCTCGGAGCTTTTTTGGTGATTTTTTTCCAAACCCTGCCAGACAAAGAAAACAATTACTTGATATATCAGGAAATGAACAAAGTTGCTGATGTGGTGGATAATGATCGATTGAACTTACTTCTCGAGCATTTGAGTCATGTCCGCATAGTCCTGGGGATCTTTTCGTCTGGAGTCTAAGACGGTTACTAGTCCCTGCTCAAGCTTAATCTCTAGGAGAATATAGTGGAAACTGCACACGCATGCATAACTCATCAATTACATTTCTATAACCTTGACTAATATATAAGGGAAACCGAATACGCACAAGACAGTAACACTCACTTGAAGTTGTAAGGAAAGAGTATTATATCTTTGTTTTCATTTATTACCAACGATCATAGAAAGTTGGCCTCGGTATCCGCGGGATGAAATTTAACCTCAGTTTCATCTATGAGATATGTGTTAATGAACCCAATATCACCGACTTGTCTTTTCTTCAATTCGGCGATCTTCAATCTTCATAATATAGTGAGGATAATTATAAATACATGCAATGAAAGAGTTGAGCTATATAGAGAGACTTAATGACAGAAGTAGTACTACTTACAGACAGTAGCAGGTGACCATTGCTTTATCGAGGGCCAATTGATTGAAAAACTGAAAGAACTCCTCAAATAGAATAGGCAACAGATCAATTCCAACGAGGTCACGCTCCTTTTTAACTCCCACATACAAAGTACTCCTCCCCCGGACTCTCTGCAGATTTTCAAGTACCAATCATGCAATCTTCGCATCATCGTTGATAGAGATCTTTCATCTTTGACGAGAGGCTTCCCGTACTCGTATCTTTGTATCTGCACCTCCATGAAATCATAATGTACATCGTCGGGCAGGTAATCTCCAAGATTTCTATAACCGGGCACCATCCTCAGATCATTAGCGACAATGTCGCTAGGCACCTTGAGCAAGGGGCACGATTGCTTCGCTTGTTCGCCGAGCTGCGCAATTTGTTTCCTAGCTCGTCATTCTTTTAGCCTTTGATCACTGACTGTACTTCCCGACTGCTCCGCTTCGACAAATTCCTTTCCAATAATGTGCTCATAGTTTCCTTTCGGCGGAGACTTGGGTTGTTTTGTCAGGGCAGCCAGAGTGCGCTTCGCTTTCACTGGATCTACCTTCTCCTCCGGAGGTGGATGTTTCTTTGCTTTCACCCCTTCAAAGAAGTTCCTCACTTCTTATCGCGCGATCTCGGCATTCTCCTCCGGGGTCCTCTCGTATGGTAACTTCTCTGGAGTCTTCAGAGAAGGACCGAATCTATATGTCCTCCCGCCTCTGGCTGTACTGCTAGACGCCGGCAGAGCAGACGGAGCGGTTGTCTTCTTTACTTGCTTACGAGGCGGAGGAGAAGGACTACGACACACCGGAGCAGCCGGAGCAGCGGCAGGTCTCTTCCGCCCTTGCTGACGAGGCAGAGAAGGAGGAGGCTGGCTGCTCGGGCGCGCCGGTGCAGGCGGAGAAGGAAGAGGAGTGCTGCCACGCGCCGGAGAATGAGCCGGCCGAGTGCCCTGATCGTCACTCACCGGAGGAGGAGGCAATGGAGGAGGTGGAGTGCCCTGACTCGCCGGAGGAGGAGGCGGTGGAGGAGGCGGAGTGCCCTGACTCGCCGGAGGAGGAGGAGGAGGCGGAGGCGTCCAGTTCGGAAGGTTGATGAGCTCCTTCCGCCATAGGCATGGAGTATTCAGAGCAGAACCCAGCCTAGTCTCCCCTTCACCGGTAGGGTGGTCAAGCTGGAGGTCCTCAAATCCCTCCGTTATTTCATCCACCATCACCCTAGCATATCCTTCTGGAATTGGCCGGCAGTGAAAAGTTGCGCCGGGTTCAGTAGGATAAACAGAGCCAACAGCCGCCTTGACCTTCAAATTCATCCATTGCGTCATAAGGTGGCAATTTTGAGACTCCGTGATAGCATCCACGGGATAGCTGGCAGGAGCCGTCAAGACATGCTCCAGTTGAAGCAGTTCGGTGGAAGCCACGCTGCTTCTCCATTGAGATGGCAGGGTAGCTTCGGGGGAAGCTTCGGCAGTTCGTTTGCTGCGATTTTCTTCTCGTTCCTCTATCACTTGTACCCTTGCTTGCAGCGCCTGCATTTGTGTCTGCTGCACTTTTTTCCTCCTCTCCTGGCATTTGTAACCGCCTGCGTCCGGAAACCCAGCCTTCCACGGAATGGAGCCTGGCGTGCCTCGTGTCTGTCTAGGGTGCTCAGGATTCCCGAGGGCCATTGTGAGCTCGTCGTTCTCTTTGTCTGGAAAGAACGTCCCTTGTTGCGCTGCTTCGATATACTGCTGAAGCTTCTTGACTGGTATGTCCATTTGATCGTTCGTCCAAATGCACTTCCCTGATACAGGGTCCAAGGTTCCGCCAACCCCGAAGAACCAAGTCTGGCAACGGTCTGGCCAGTTAATTGTCTCTGGTTCGATCCCTTTATCAACCAGATCATTCTCGGTCTTGGCCCACTTAGGCTGGGCTACGAGGTAGCCACCTGACCCCGTGCGATGGTGATGCTTCTTCTTCGCAGCATTTTGCTTGTTTGTCGCCGACATCTTCTTACTCTTTTCCGATGTCTTGTGGCCCACAAATGTGGGCCAGTGATCTCTGATCTTCTCATATCTGCCCTTGAATTCTGGTGTCTCTTTATTTTCGACAAACTTATTCAGCTCTTTCTTCCACCTCCTGAATAGTTGTGCCATCCTCTTAAGAGCAAAAGACTTGATTAATTGCTCTTTAACTGGCTTCTCTGGATCATCCTCTGGCGGTAGGGTGAAATTTGACTTCAGCTCAGTCCAAAGATCATTTTTCTGCATATCATTGACATAAGACACCTCAGGTTCTTCTGTAGCCGGCTTTAACCATTGCTGGATGCTGATCGGGATCTTATCCCTAACCAAAACCCCGCACTGAGCAACAAATGCGCTCTTTGTCCGGAGGGGTTCAATCGGTTGGCCGTCGGGCGCGATTGCTATGATCTCAAACTTTTCATCCGAGCTCAACTTTTTCTTCGGGCCTCGTCTCTTTACCGAAGTTGTGCTCGATATGGAGGGCTAGAAAAAAGAACAAAGACTTAATTAATATGTGTACATACCAAAACAATGAATGCATCAATTAGCTAGTCAGCAGAAGCTTAACTAATATATATACCTGGCCGGACTCGGTTCGGTCACCGGAGACGTCATCACGGTCTCCTTCTTGCACCGGCATTGGGTCACTGGAGCCGTCCTCACGGTCTCCTTCTTGCACTGGCATTAGGTCACCGGAGCCATCATAATCATAGCCAGCTGCTTCCAGACCATCGGTGTCGTTGAGAAACAACAAGCAGACGGCAACACTTCCTCGTGCGATTATGTCCCCCAACAACTCTTCTTGTACTTCGTCTCGGGCGGTGTCCATAGTTTCTACAAATATTTACAACATGGAAATTATTATTCAAACTTGACAGATGGATATATTAGTGGCACACGTAGAACTAATATTAATTAGTGGCCTCGACGCTGCTTCTCTAGGGTTTGGGGTGGCCTCGACAACGCTTCAAGGATAAAAAAAGAAGAGGAAGAAGAAAAAAAGTTACTCCTCTATTCTTTCTTCTCCTCTTTTTTTCTTCTTCTTCCTCTTTTTTTTATCGGGAACGCGGGTCGTCGAGGGTCACCGAGCGGTAGAGGAAACCCTAAATAGCAAGTATCGTGGGTGTGAGATACATGTGGCCGTCGGTGTCGGACACTACATCCACGTCCCACAAGTGACGTGGGCGTCGAAGCCCGCGTCACTTGTGGGACGTGGATGTACTATCCGACACCGACGGCCACAAGTATCTCACATCGATGATACTTGCTATTTAGGGTTTCCTCTACTGCTCGGCGACCCTAACCCTCGACGACCCTCGTTCCCGATAAAATAAAGAGGAAGAAGAAGAAAAAAAGAAGAGAATAAGACGACCCTGACCCCCCCACGTGTTGAAGTTCTTTTTCTTCTTTTTTCTTCTTCTTATTTATTTCTCCTCGTCTTCCTCTCCCCTCTTCTTCTCCTTTCTTCCTCTTCTTATTTCCTTTTTCCTCTCATTCTTTTTCTTCTTCTTCCTTCTTAAAAATACATGAAGTAGTATTTCTTGTTTTTTTAAATAATGTTCAAATAGAAATTTTAGAAAAAAGTAAAGGTTTTGCCTAATTCATTGTTCATATGAATACGCAAACATTTGCATATTTACAATAATCAATATCACCAAAAAAATCTATGAACAAAAAAACTACTATCTTTTTTAGTTAATCTATCTTTTGCATACATATACACACATGCATATACTATACATATACATATAATCAGGAAAAAACATATATGAATTTGCAAAAAAATTAAAAACAGGGGGAAGAGGGGGGCGGTGCCGGCCCTGACCAAAGCGAGAGGTGACGGCGGCGCGGGGCGGCAACGGCGAGGCAGAGGCGGGGCGGCGATGGCGTCGGGGCGGCGATGCGAGGTGGCGACGGCGTAGGGGCGCGACGCGGGGCGGC
>NC_041382.1:270360043-270361001 GCF_002162155.2 Triticum dicoccoides | reverse complement strand
AGGTGACCGCGCTGGCGCGGGGTGGCGCGCGGCGACAGAGTCGGGGCGGCACGGGGTGGCGATGGCGTCTGGGCGGCGCGGGACGGCGTCGGAGGCAGGGGCGACGACGGTGACGGCGAGGCGCAGAGGGGCAGCCTGGCGGCGTCGGGCGCGGAAGACGAACTGAATGGAAATTTTCACAAGTGCTAGTTATATAGCAAAGGCATTGGTCACGGTTCGTGGCACAAACCGTGACCAATGCCCCCCTTCAGTCCCGGTTGGTGCCACCAACCGGGACCAAAGGCCTCTTTTCAGCAGCCCAAAGGGCAGGAAGCTGTGGCCTTTGGACCCGGTTGGTAGTACCAACCGGGACTAAAGGGGGGCATTGGTCACGGTTTATGCTACGAACTGTGACCAATGCCCCCTTTAGTCCCGGTTGCTGGCACCAACCGGGACCAAAGGTTGTGTGCTAGAACTGGCGCAGTGCGGTGGGCTGTTTAGTCCCACCTCGCTAGTCGAGAGGGGCTTGGAGTGGTTTATAAGCTCGGCCTAGCCGACCACTACGAGCTCCTCTCTACTGCAGGCTTACGGGCCTAAATCCATTGTCTGTGCCTGTGGGCCTACTAGGTGACCTACGGGCCTGAATCCTGGCCCATGGTAGGGTTTCTAGTCGTATTCAGGCCGTGGGGGCTCAATAGGAGGCACTTTTTTTGTTTTTTTTGTTTTCTTTACTTATTGTTGCTATTTTTAATTTTTTTCCAGTTTTTTTGTTTTGTTTTCTACATTATTTATTTTCTTTTGTTTTTGCTTTATTTTATAATTCTTTTTGCTTTTAGTTTTAGAAAAATTATAAACTTTCTGTTAGTGCCATTAGTTTTCAAATTTGAAAACACTTTTTTGTTTTTTTGTTTTCTTTACTTATTGTTGCTATTTTTATTTTTTTTCCAGTTTTTTTGTTTTGTTTTCTGCATTATTTATT
>NC_041382.1:270352646-270359390 GCF_002162155.2 Triticum dicoccoides | reverse complement strand
TTTATTTTAGTTTTAGAAAAATTATAAACTTTCTGTTAGTTCCATTAGTTTTCAAATTTGAAAACACTTTTTTAGTTTTTTTGTTTTCTTTGTTGCTTTATTTATTTTATTTTGTTTCTATTTACAAAAAAATACTTATTGTTGCTATTTTTTTGTTTTCCAGATTTTTTGTTTTGTTTTCTACATTATTTATTTTCTTTTGTTTTTTGCTTTATTTTTTATTTCTTTTTGCTTTTAGGTCAGCAAAATTATAAACTTTCTGTTAGTGCCATTAGATTTAGAAAAATTATAAACTTTTTGTTAGTGACATTAATTTTCAAATTTGAATAGTTAAAATTTGAATTCTTTGAAATTTGTGTGAATCACAAGTTTGTGATTAACTTTACTAAAAAATGAACATAGATGCACCTATAGAGAAAATTCGACCTAAATTCATAGTTTTCAAATGAACTCTGAAAAAGTTGGCATAGCATACTCGTGTGTTACAAAGTTGGCATGGTATCATCATAATAGTTGCGAGAGAAAGTCTTCACTTTTTCTTCGCTTGTGTCATTTGCTTATTGCACCATAACCATGGATAATCTTCATCGTTTATCAGGATGCTTGGGTCAGCCTTGACATTGAAGGGAGGAATTTCATGAAACTTTTCATAATCTTCAGACATGTCTGTCTTGCCGTCCACTTCCAGGATGTCCCTTTTTCATGAAAGAACTATGTGGCGCTTTGGCTCATCGTATGATGTATTCGCTTCCTTATCTTTTCTTTTTGTCGGTTTGGTAGACATGTCCTTCACATAGATAACATGTGCCACATCATTGGCTAGGACGAACGATTCGTCAGTGTACCCAAGATTTTTCAGATCCACTGTTGTCATTCCGTACTGTGGGTCTACCTGTACCCCGCCGCCTGACAGATTGACCCATTTGCACTTAAACAAAGGGACCTTAAAATCAGGTCCGTAGTCAAGTTCCCATATGTCCACTATGTAACCATAATATGTGTCCTTTCTGCTCTCGGTTGCTGCATCAAAGCGGACACCGCTGTTTTGGTTGGTGCTCTTTTGATCTTGGGCGATCATGTAAAATGTATTCCCATTTATCTCGTATCCTTTGTAAGTCAATACAGTCGAAGATGGTCCCATGGACAACAAGTACAACTCATCACAAACAGTGTTGTCACCTCTGAGACATGTTTCCAACCAACTGCTGAAAGTCCTGATGTGTTCACATGTAATCCAGTCGTCGCACTGCTTCGGGTGTTTGGAGCGTAGACTGTTCTTGTGTTCATTGACATACGGGGTCACCAAGGTAGAGTTCTGTAGAACTGTGTAGTGTGCTTGAGACCAAGAATATCCGTCCTTGCATATTATTGAGTCACTTCCAAGAGTGCCTTTTCCAGTCAGTCTCCCCTCATACCGCGATTTAGGGAGACCTATCTTCTTAAGGCCAGGAATGAAGTCAACACAAAACCCGATAACATCGTCTGTTTGATGGCCCATGGAGATGCTTCCTTCTGGCCTAGCGCGGTTACGGACATATTTCTTTAGGACTCCCATGAACCTCTCAAAGGGGAACATATTTTGTAGAAATACGGGCCCCAGGATGATAATCTCGTCGACTAGATGAACTAGGACGTGCGTCATGATATTGAAGAAGGATGGTGGGAACACCAGCTCGAAACTGACAAGATTTTGCGCTACATCACTCCTTAGCCTTGGTATGATTTCTGGATCGATCACCTTCTGAGAGATTGCATTGAGGAATGCACATAGATTCACAATGGCTAATCAGACGTTTTCCGGTAGAAGCCCCCTCAATGCAACCGGAAGTAGTTGCGTCATAATCACGTGGCAGTCATGAGACTTTAGGTTCTGAAACTTTTTCTCTGGCATATTTATTATTCCCTTTATATTCGACGAGAAGCCAGTCGTGACCTTCATACTGAGCAGGCATTCAAAGAAGATTTCTTTCTCTTCTTTCGTTAGAGAGTAGCTGGCAGGACCTTTATACTGCTTCGGAGGCATGCCGTCTCTTTCGTGCAAACGTTGCAGGTCCTCCCGTGCCTCAGGTGTATCTTTTGTCTTCCCATACATGCCCAAGATGCCTAGCAGGTTCACGCAAAGGTTCTTCGTCACGTGCATCACGTCGATTGAAGAGCGGACCTCTAGGTCTTTCCAGTAGGGTAGGTCCCAAAATATAGATTTCTTCTTCCACATGGGTGCGTGTCCCTCAGCGTCATTCGGAACAGCTAGTCCGCCGGGACCCTTTCCAAAGATTACGTGTAAATCATTGACCATAGCAAGTACGTGATCACCGGTATGCATGTCGGGCTTCTTCCGGTGATCTGCCTCGCCTTTGAAATGTTTGCCTTTCTTTCGACATTGATGGTTGGTCGGAAGAAATCGACGATGGCACAGGTACACATTCTTCCTGCATTTGTCCAGGTATATACTTTTAGTGTCATCTAAACAGTGCGTGCATGCGTGGTATCCTTTGTTTGTCTGTCCTAAAAGGTTACTAAGAGCGGGCCAATCATTGATGGTCATGAACAACAACGCCTTTAGGTTAAATTCCTCCTGTCTGTGCTCATCCCACGTACGTACACCGTTTCCATTCCACAGCTGTAAAAGTTCTTCAACTAATGGCCTTAGGTACACATCAATGTCGTTGCCGCGTTGCTTTGGGCCTTGGATGAGAACTGGCATCATAATGAACTTCTGCTTCATGCACATCCAAGGAGGAAGGTTATACATACATAGAGTCACGGGCCAGGTGCTGTGATTGCTGCTCTGCTCCCCGAAAGGATTAATGCCATCCGTGCTTAAAGCAAACCATACATTCCTTGGGTCCTTTGCAAACTCATCCCAGTACTTTCTCTCAATTTTTCTCCACTGCGACCCATCAGCGGGTGCTCTCAACTTCCCATCTTTCTTTCGGTTCTCACTGTGCCATCGCATCCACTTGGCATGCTCTTCGTTTCTGAACAGACGTTTCAACCATGGTATTATAGGAGCATACCACATCACCTTCGTAGGAACCCTCTTCCTAGGGAGCTTGCCGTCAACATCACCAGGGTCATCTCGTCTGAACTTATACCGCAATGCACCGCATACTGGGCCTGTGTTCAGATCCTTGTATGCACCGCGGTAAAGGATGCAGTCATTAGGGCATGCATGTATCTTCTCCACCTCCAATCCTAGAGGGCATACAACCTTCTTTGCTGCGTATGTACTGTCGGGAAATTCGTTATCCTTTGGAAGCTTCTTCTTCAATATTTTCAGTAGCTTCTCAAATCCTTTGTCAGCCACAGCATTCTCTGCCTTCCACTACAGCAATTCCAGTATGGTACCGAGCTTTGTGTTGCCATCTTCGCAATTGGGGTACAACCCTTTTTTGTGATACTCTAGCATGCGAACGAACTTCAGCTTCTCCTTTTGAATTTCGCATTGCGTCCTTGCATCGACAATGACCCGGCGGAGATCATCATCATTGGGCACATCGTCTGGTTCCTCTTGATCTTCAGCAGCTTCACCCATTGCAACATCATTGGGCACATCGTCTGGCTCCTCTTGATCTTCACCAGCTCCCCCTGTTGCAGCATCACCGTATTCAGGGGGCACATAGTTGTCATCGTACTCTTCTTATTCGCCGTCTTCCATCATAACCCCTATTTCTCCGTGCCTCGTCCAAACATTATAGTGTGGCATGAAACCCTTGTAAAGGAGGTGGGAGTGAAGGATTTTCCGGTTAGAGTAAGACCTCGTATTCCCACATTTAGTGCATGGACAACACATAAAACCATTCTGCTTGTTTGCCTCAGCCGCACCGAGAAACTCATGCACGCCCTTAATGTACTCGCAGGTGTGTCTATCACCGTACATCCATTGACGGTTCATCTGCGTGCATTATATATAATTAAGTGTCCAAATTAATAGAAGTTCATAATCACATTAAAACCAATGTGCATACATAGTTCTCATCTAACAACATATAGCTCTCCAGAGCATCTAATTAATTAAACCATACATTGAAACTATGTAAAACATTTCAATGCGAAAACAAATGCGATCATAATCGCAACCAAGGTAACAATTGATCCAACGGCATAATGATACCAAGCCTCGGTATGAATGGCATATTTTCTAATCTTTCTAATCTTCAAGCGCATTGCATCCATCTTGATCTTGTGATCATCGGCGACATCCGCAACATGCAACTCCAATATCATCTTCTCCTCCTCAATTTTTTTATTTTTTCCTTCAACAAATTGTTTTCTTCTTCAACTAAATTTAACCTCTCGACAATAGGGTCGGTTGGCATTTCCGATTCACATACATCCTACATAAATAAAATCTATGTCACATTGGTCGGCATAATTTTCATAAACAATAAATGAACCAATAGTTATAAAGATAATATATATACCACATCTGAATCATAGACAGGACGAGGGCCGACGGGGGCGGATACCAAAACCATCGCACTATATAAGATGCAATAATAAAAGTAAGAAAATAATACAAGTATCTATGTAAACATACAAGTAAGAATATTTTTCCTTTCAGAAAGAAGATAAGAACAAGAGGCTCACCACGGTGGTGCCGGCGATGAGCTCGGCGCGGGTGATCGACGGCGGTGAAGACGGGGACGGGGCGTGACGGACAGCTAAACCTAGACAAATATTATGGAAAATGGAGCTTGGAGGTCGAGCTTGGAGAGGAGAAAGCTTAAGTACTGTGGCTCGGGCATTCCATCGAACACCTTGTGTGCATAGGAGGTGAGCTAGAGCACCACCAAGCCCTCTCCCCCTCGGCCAGAAAAAAGAGAGCAGTGTGCTCTGCTCTTACGCGAGGGGGTATATATAGGCACCTCATTGGTCCCGATTGGTGGCATGAACCGGGACTAAAGGGGAGCCTTTGGTCCCGGTTCAAGCCACCAACTGAGACCAATGGTGGTGGGCCAGGAGCGAGGCCCATTGGTCCCGGTTCGTCCCACCAACCGGGACCAATGGCCCACGTGGCCCGGCCGGCCCCCTAGGCTCACGAACCGGGTCCAATGCCCCCATTGGTCCCGGTTCTGGACTGAACCGGGACTAATGGGCTGACCCGGCCTGGACCAAATCCCTGTGTTCTACTAGTGTCATCAATAACTGGTTTGGCGTCTTTCTCCAAATTTATTTTCTGTTGACATGGAGTGGGACTAATGCCTTTACGATCATCAAGAGTATATCCAATAGCAGCACAGTGCTTCTTCAGAGTTTTCAATAGTTTCTCTTCTTCATGCTCTGAAAGGTTAGCACTAATAATAACAGGATATATCTTCTTTTCATCAAGATAAGCATATTTAAGAGTATCAGGTAATTGTTTAAGCTCAAACACGGGATCACCGTTGGGTGGAGAAGGATCCCCTAGGATTTCAACAGGCAAGTTGTGTTTCAGAATAGGTTCCTGTTTAAAGAATACTTCATATTTTCCCCTTCTTTCATTCATGAACAGATCATTTTCATGGTCTAGCAAATATTGTTCTAAAGGATCAGTAGGATGCACGACAATAGAAGCAAGACCAATAATTTCATATTTACTAGGCAATTCCTCATCATGGGGTTGTCTACAAAAGTTAGCAAAATTAAACTCATGAGACATATCCCCTAAACTAACAAAAACAATATCCTTATTGCAGTCTATCTTAGCATTAACAGTATTCAAGAAGGGTCTACAAAATATAATGGGACAAAAGCTATCTTGTGGGGAAACAAGAACAAGAAAATCAGCAGGATATTTAACCTTTCCACACAAGACTTCAACATCTCTAACAATCCCAATTGGTGAAATAATATCTCTATTGGCAAGCTTAATGGTAACATCGATATCTTCTATCTCAGCAGGTGCAATATCATGCATAATTTCTTTGTATAAGGAATGAGGTATTGCACTTGCACTAGCACCCATATCACATAAGCCATGATATCAATGATATCCTATTTTACTGGAAATAACAGGCATGCCTACAACAGGTCTATGTTTATTTTTAGTATCAGTTCTAGCAATTCTAGGAGTCTCATCACAGAAGTAAATAACATACCCATCAATATTATCAACCAAGAGATCTTTAACCATAGCAACATTAGGTTCAACTTTAACTTGCTTAGGGGGTTTGTGTGTCCTAATATAACTTTTGTTGACTACAGTTGAAACTTTAGCATGATCCTTTATTCTAACATGGAAAGGTGGTTTCTCAACATAAGCAGTAGGAACACCAGGATCATTATAAGTGATAGTCTTTTCTTCAACTTTAATAGGTGCAACTAGTTTTACTTCAATGGGAGGATTATATTTAAACCACTTCTCCTTAAGGAGCTCAACATGAGTAGAAAATGATTCACAGAAAGAAGCTACTATCTCAAAGTCAAGTCCATATTTAGTGCTAAATTCATAGAAAGCATCAGTATCCATAAACGATTTAACACAATCAAACTTAGGTATTATACATGACTCCTTACCTTCGTCGAGGTCCCAATCTTCAGAGTTGTGTTTAATTCTTTCCAATAAATCCCATTTGAATTCAATGGTCTTCATCATAAAATATCCAGTACAAGAAGTATCGAGCATGGAGCGATTACTGAGAGAAAGCCGAGCATAAAAATTTAGAATAATCATTTCTCTTGAGAGCTCATGATTGGGGCATGAATATAACATTGACTTAAGCCTCCCCCAAGCTTGACCGATGCTTTCTCCTTCGCGAGGCC
>NC_041382.1:270326801-270352208 GCF_002162155.2 Triticum dicoccoides | reverse complement strand
AAATTACGATCACGATGAACAAGATGCATAGGATAAAACTTCTGGTGAAATTCCAATTTCAATCGCTTGTAGTCCCATGATCCCATATCATCACATAGCCTATACCATGTCAATGCATCTACCTTCAAAGATAAAGGGAAAACCTTCTTATTGATGACATCCTCGGGCATACCTGCAAGCTTAAATAATCCACAAATCTCATCCACATAGATTAAGTGTAAATCGGGATGCAATGTTCCATCTCCTGCAAAAGGATTAGCTAGCAGTTTCTCTATCATACCCGAAGGAATTTCAAAGTAATCATTTTCAGTAGGTTCAGTAGGTTGAGGGGTAGCTAATTGTGGTTCCGGACGAGGTGAAGATACCCCGAAAAACCCCCTCAAAGGATTATGTTCCATAGTAACAAGTGACAGTAAATTTCAGCACAGTATATAAATTTTTTCCTTACCAAATTCCACCTACCAAAGGTGCTTCACTCCCCGGCAACGGCGCTAGAAAATAGTCTTGATGACCCACAAGTGTAGGGGATCTATCGTAGCTTTTTGATAAGTAAGAGTGTCGAACCCAACGAGGAGCAGAAGGAAATGATAAGCAGTTTTAAGTAAGGTATTCTCCGCAAGCACTGAAATTATCGGTAACAGATAGTTTTGTGATAAGGTAATTTGTAACGAGTACCAAGTAATAAAAGTAAATAAGGTGCAGCAAGATGGCCCAGTCCTTTTTGTAGCAAAGGACAAGCCTGGACAAACTCTTATATGAAGGAAAGCGCTCCCGAGGACACATGGGAATTATCGTCAAGCTAGTTTTCATCACGTTCATATGATTCGCGTTCGGTACTTTGATAATTTGATATGTGGGTGGACCGGTGCTTGGGTACTGTCCTTACTTGGACAAGCATACCACTTATGATTAACCCCCATTGAAAGCATCCGCAACTGCAATAGAAGTATTAAGGTAAACCTAACCATAGCATGAAACATATGGATCCAAATCAGCCCCTTAAGAAGCAACACATAAACTAGGGTTTAAGCTTCTGTCACTCTAGCAACCCATCATCTAATTATTACTTCCCAATGCCTCCCTCTAGGCCCAAACAAAGGTGAAGTGTCATGTAGTCGATGTTCACATGACACCACTAGAGGGATGAAAACATGCATCTCATCAAAATATTGAACGAGTACCAAATTCACATGACTACTTATAGCAAGACTTCTCCCAAGTCCTGAGGAATAAACCTAACTACTCACAAAGCATATTAATGTTCATAATCAGAGGGGTATTAATAAGCTTAATGGATCTGAACATATGATCTTCCACCAAATAAACCAACTAGCATCAACTACAAGGAGTAATCAACATACTGGCAACCCACAGGTACCAATCTGAGGTCTGGATACAAAGATTGGATACAAGAGATGAACTAGGGTTTGAGATGAGATGGTGCTTGTCGGTGTCAAAACCGGTGGATCTCGGGTAGGGGGTCCCGAACTGTGCATCTAGGATCGATGGTAACAGGAGGCATGGGACACGATGTTTACCCAGGTTCGGGCCCTCTTGATGGAGGTAAAACCCTATGTCCTTCTTGATTAATATTGATGATATGGGTAGTAAAAGAGTAGATCTACCACGAGATCAGAGAGGCTAAACCCTAGAAGCTAGCCTATGGTATGATTGTATGTATATATGATCTATCGACTAGCCTGGCCCTGGTTTATATAATGCACCAGAGGCCTAGGTTAACAAGAGTCCTAGCCGAATACGCCGGTGGGGAGAAGTCCTTGTCTTGATCGCCAAGTCTTGTGGAATCTTCCTTGTATGTGGCAGCTGCCCGAACTGGCCCATGAATATACGGCCACGGGGGTCCTCGGCCCAATCTATTAGATCAGGAGATGACGTGTTGAGTACCCCCTAGTCCAGGACACCGTCAGTAGCCCCTTGAATTGGTCTTCAAGTTAGGGATGCTCCTCGATTCTTCCGAACGGTTGTTCATCTTCGGTCGTCGGTCTTGAAAACTGGTTCAACAAATCTTCTTTATCTTCGATCTTGAGGATCGCTGAAATGCATTCGACGGGTTTACACGTCGGGTATCTGAGGAGCCCCTTTAAGTTTCCGGCCTTTATCAATGCCTTGTTATTTTTATGCCACGCCTCGGGTTTGAAGTTGTTCCCGGGCGGCAGCGTCCTCCTGCGTCCGAGCTCCAACGCTGGACTGTATTCGAGGTATCTTTTGCAACCGAGCACCAACGCCGGACCGCTTCCCAGCTCTAACGCCGGAATGTATCCGAGCTCCAACGCCGAACTATCTATCCGATCTCCAACGCCGGACTGTATATCCGAGCTCCAACGCCGGACTATATCCAAGGTGTCGTAAATCACCTTGGTTCAAAGAAGTTTGAAGGAGTTTAGCCGAGCTGCCGGAAATGCCCTCTATGGAGCCAGCCACTAGCGCCCGAGCTTTATGTCGGGCTGCTTCCGAGGTGGTGCACCACCCCGAATGTGGGCCGATTTTCGTGAATATTTTTGATTGGTGCAATTTATTCTCTGCCGAGATATATAGCCAGTAGCCCTCATGGTGTGTATCGGTCTAAAATCCGAGATGCACCTAAAGGATGACGTAAGACCGTAGATCCCAGTAGCCGCTGAGACTCAGGTTGATTTACAAAATCGGCCTGAGGATCAAGTCCAAGCTCGGCAGAATACGTCGGGACACTAAAAGCGGTGTGCTCAGTCCTCGAGACTCAGGTTGGGTGCGGCCGACCAACCTAAGGATCAAAATCTCCTCGGAAACTATATTGCACATAAAATTTTCTGCATTGGTCAAGCAATGCAGTAGCCCCCGAGACACTGGTCGGGTGGCAACACCAGATCAGGGGATCGATGTGCCCCTTTAATATTTGTAAATAATAAGACCGAAGCACAGTAGCCCCCGAGCCTTAATGTGGGCACGGGTGGCCGAATTAAGGATAAATATCTGTAGTAAAATCACAAATTATGTGTAATGACTCTATGTACCCAAGTACTTTACGTCATTTAATGCTTGGATCCGCATTGTACAAAACTTTGTTGACCGACCATCGGCTTCCACCTCCTCGGCCAGTAACCAAGGAGTGTTTGTCTTACTTTATAAGGCCTTTATGAGGGCAAAGATTTACGACAAACAAGGCAATCTGGCCATACGGTTTTATAAACAAAGGTACATGGAGAGATATGTTATATTACTGTTTAACATAAGAAATGTCTTCCAAAGAAAATAGTCCTGCTATCGGTCCCTTTCTTTGGGTTATCATGCTAAGCATGATCATGAAACCTCAGCTCTAACGTTAGAGCAAAATATTGAGGATTTTAGTTTGGGAGGCCAGTTACTGGCCCCCAGTAGTGTTCGGCGACAGTCGAGGTGAAACCGTAAACACTTCGGCCATTGTTATGAATGGCCCGTCATTTAACACTGTCATCGATCGCTGACCAGTTTACGCTTATTGTGACAGTCAGTTTTCGGCTTTCTCCACTGAGGTGCTTAACCATGTGAGCTGGAAGCACAATCGCAGTGGTTCTCCCTTTGCACACCTAGCCGAACAAAGCGGAACGTAGGAGGCAAGCGCAGGAGCCGGGCAACCCAACTATTGACCGAAGACACAATTCGAAACCGATGCATATATAGCAATATCTGAGAATGTTTTTGCCGAATCCCTAAAGGTGTCCGGCGTTGCACTGCGAGACTAATGCTGGAAAAGCACAAATAGTTTAAAAGTGCCAAAAAGCTTGGAAAACCAAGAAACGTCAGTAAAAACATGACGTCCGAACAAGAGCAAGTGTTCGGTGCCAATCCGAAAATTGGTCTTAGAAAAAGGAAGTGCTTCTGTCGTGCTTTAACATGATACATCCTATCTCAAGAATTCGAGCGGGTCAGCCTACGGCTTCAACCTCCTATCCCGAGGGCGGACTACTTCTCATTAGGCCAGTTTAGCAAACTAAACTCTAGCGGCTTGGAGAGAGAAATTAGGCTCCCCGGCTAGTGACCGCACACTCGCGTCGAAAAAAGGAGTGATAAATAATAATAATAAAACTTTGCAACGACTAAGAAGAAGAACACTTATTATAAAACGGCTCAAATAAATTTAAGAGCCCCCAAGTGACTTGGGTAAAAGAATGATTGCATGTACCGAAGTGCTTATATCATATCTATGTTCAACCGAACTTTAAACGCGTCTTAACCGACCGTCGGCTTCTCCCTCTTCGGTCAAGGACCGAAAAGTGTTATGTATTCCACATGTCGAGAATATCGATGGTGTTTCCAATAACTAGGCAATCAGGTCATAAGGCTGTAACAGACAAAGCGCGCTCAGGGAACTTATGCTATATTACTGCGAAGTGTAAGAAGCATCTGTTGGGGAACGTAGCAGAAATTCAAAATTTTCCTACGTGTCACCAAGATCTATCTATGGAGAGACCAGCAACGAGTAGAAAGAGAGTGCATCTACATACCCTTGTAGATCGCTAAGCGGAAGCGTTCAAGTGAACGGGGATGATGGAGTCGTACTCGTCGTGATTCAAATCACCGATGATCAAGTGCCGAACGGACGACACCTCCGCGTTCAACACACGTACAGCCCGGTGACGTATCCCACGCCTTGATCTAGCAAGGAGAGAGGGAGAGGTTGAGGAAGACTCCATCCAGCAGCAGCACAACGGCGTGGTGGTGGTAGAGGAGCGTGGCAATCCTGCAGGGCTTCGCCAAGCACCGCGAGAGAGGAGGAGCACTTGGGAGAGGGAGGGCTGTGCCAGGGGCAAGGGTGAAGCTCCCATGTGCCTCCCCACTATATATAGGGGTGGAGGGGGCTGGTTTCTTGCCCTCCAAGTCCATTGGGGCGTTGGCAAAGGTGGGAGGAAAGAAATCCCATCATTTCCTTCCCCACCGATTGCTATCCCCCCTTTTTAGGGATCTTGATCTTATCCCTTTGGGATATGATCTTATTCCTTCTAAGGGGGGATCTTGGTGCGCCTTGACCAGGGGTGTGGGGCCTTTCCCCCACTACCCACGTTCATGTGGGTCCCCCCATGCAGGTGGGCCCCACTCCGGAACCTTCTAGAACCTTCCCGGTACAATACCGAAAAATCCCGAACATTTTCCAGTGGCCAAAATAGGACTTCCCATATATAAATCTTTACCTCCGGACCATTCCGGAACTCCTCGTGACGTCCGGGATCTCATCCGGGACTCCGAACAACATTCGGTAACCACATACAAACTTCCTTTATAACCCTAGCGTCATCGAACCTTAAGTGTGTAGACCCTACGGGTTCGGGAGACATGCAGACATGACCGAGACGTTCTCTGGTCAATAACCAACAGCGGGATCTGGATACCCATGATGGCTCCCACATGCTCCACGATGATCTCATCGGATGAACCACGATGTCAAGGACTTAATCAATCCCGTATTCAATTCCCTTTGTCTATCGGTATGTTACTTGCCCGAGACTCGATCGTTGGTATCCAATACCTTGTTCAATCTCGTTACCGGCAAGTCACTTTACTCGTTCCGTAACACATCATCCCGTGATCAACTCCTTGGTCACATTGCGCATATGATGATGTCCTACCGAGTGGGCCCAGAGATACCTCTCCGTTTACACGGAGTGACAAATCCCAGTCTCGATCCGCATAAAACAATAGATACTTTCGGAGATACCTGTAGTGCACCTTTATAGTCACCCAGTTACGTTGTGACGTTTGATACACCCAAAGCACTCCTACGGTATCCAGGAGTTACACGCTCTCATGGTCAAAGGAAGAGATACTTGACATTGGCAAAGCTCTAGCAAACGAACTACACGATCTTTATGCTATGCTCAAGATTGGGTCTTGTCCATCACATCATTCTCCTAATGATGTGATCCCGTTATCAACAACATCCAATGTCCATAGCCAGGAAACCATGACTATCTGTTGATCACAACGAGCTAGTCAACTAGAGGCTCACTAGGGACATATTGTGGTCTATGTATTCACACGTGTATTACGATTTCCGGATAATACAGTTATAGCATGAATAAAAGACAATTATCATGAACAAGGAAATATAATAATAACACTTTTATTATTGCCTCTAGGGCATATTTCCAACAGTCTCCCACTTGCACTAGAGTCAATAATCTAGTTCACATCGCCATGTGATTAACACTCACAGGTCACATCGCCATGTGACTAACACCCAAGAGTTTACTAGAATCAGTAGTCTAGTTCACATCACTATGTGATCAACACTCAATGAGTTTTATGTTTGATCATGTTGCTTGTGAGAGAGGTTTTAGTCAATGGGTCTGAACCTTTCAGATCCGTGTGTGCTTTACAAATCTCTATGTCATCTCCTAGATGCAGCTACCACGCTCTATTTGGAGCTATTCCAAATAACTGTTCTACTTGGAGCTATTCTAAATTGTTGCCCCATTGTACGTATCCGGTATCTCTACTTAGAGCTATCCGGATAGGTGTTAAGCTTGCATCGTCGTAACCTTTACGACGAACTCTTTTACCACCTCCATAATCGAGAAAATTCCTTAGTCCACTAGTTACTAAGGATAACTTTGACCGCTGTCCTATGATCCATTCATGGATCACTCTTGTACCCCTTGACTGACTCATGGCAAGGCACACTTTCGGTGCGGTACACAGCATAGCATACTGTAGAGCCTATGTCTTAAGCATAGGGGACGACCTTCGTCCTTTCTCTCTATTCTGCCGAGGTCGAGCTTTAAGTCTTAACTTCGTACCTTACAACTCAGGCAAGAACTTCTACTTTGACTGATCTATCTTGAACACCTTCAAGATCATGTCAAGGTATGTGCTCATTTGAAAGTATTATTAAGCATTTTGATCTATCCTTATAGATCTTGATGCTCAACGTTCAAGTAGCTTAATCCAGGTTTTCTATTGAAAAATACCTTTCAAATAACCCTATATGCTTTCTAGAAATTCTACATCATCTCTAATCATCAATATGTCAACAACATATACTCATCAGAAATTCTATAGTGCTCCCACTCACTTCTTTGGAAATACAAGTTTCTCATAAACTTTGTATAAATCCAAAATCTTTGATCATCTCATCAAAGCGTACATTTCAACTCCGAGATGCTTACTCCAGTCCTTAGAAGGATCGCTGGAGCTAGCATACCTTTTAGCATCCTTAGGATCGACAAAAGTTTTCTGATTGTATTGCATACAACCTTTCCTTACGAAAACTGGTAAGGAAACTTGTCTTGACATCCATCTGCCAGATTTCATAAATGCAGCTAATGCTAACATGATTCCGACGGACTTTAAGCATCGCTACGAGTGAGAAAATCTCATCGTAGTCAACTCCTTGAACTTGTCGGAAAACACTTCGCCACAAGTCGAGCTTCATAGATGGTGACATTACCATCCACGTCCGTCTTCTTCTTAAAAGATCCATTTATCTCAATGGATTGCCGATCATCGGGCAAGTCCATCAAAGTCCATGCTTTGTTCTGATATATGGATACTATCTCGGATTTCATGGCTTCTAACCATTTGTCAGAATTCGGGCCCACCATCGCTTCTCCATAGCTTGTAGGTTCATTGTTGTCTAGCAACATGACCTTCAAGACAGGATTACGTACCACTCTGAAGTAGTACGCATCCTTGTCATCCCACGAGGTTTGGTAGTGACTTGATCCGAAGTTTCATGATCAATATCATAAGCTTCCACTTCAATTGGTGTAGGTGCCACAGGAACAACTTCCTGTGCCCTGCCACACACTAGTTGAAGAGACGGTTCAATAACCTCATCAAGTCTTCACCATCCTCCCACTCAATTCTTTCGAGAGAAACTTTTCCTCGAGAAAGTACCTGATTCTAGAAACAATCCCTTATTGCTTTCGGATCTGAGACAGGAGGTATACCCAACTGTTTTGGGTGTCCTATGAAGATGCATTTTATCCGCTTTGGGTTCGAGCTTATCAATCCTGAAACTTTTTCACATAAGCGTTGCAGCCCCAAACCTTTAAGAAACGACAACTTAGGTTTCTCTAAACCATAATTCATACGGTGTCATCTCAATGGAATTACGTGGTGCCCTATTTAAAGTGAATGTGGTTGTCTCTAATGCCTAACCCATGGACAATAGTGGTAATTCGATAAGAGACATCATGGTACGCACCATATCCAATAGGGTGCAACTATGATGTTCGGACACACCATCACACTATGGTGTTCCAGGCGGTATTAATTGCGAAACAATTTCCACAATGTCTTAATTGTGTGCCAAAACTCGTAACTTAGATATTCACATCATAGACATTTTATCCTCTTGTCACAATGATCTTCTACTTCACTCTGAAATTACTTGAACCATTCAATAATTCAGACTTGTATTTCATCAAGTAAATATTCTCAACATCTACTCGAATCATCTGTGAAGTAAGATCATAACGATATTCACTGCATGCCTCAGCACTCATTGGATTGGACACATCAAAATGTGTTACTTCCAACAAGTTGCTATCTTGTTCCACCTTACTGAAAACGAGGCTTTTCAGTCATCTTGCCCATGTGGTATGATTTGCATATCTCAAGTGATTCAAAATCAAGTGAGTCCAAACGGTCCATTTGCATGGAGTTTCTTCATGCATATACACCAATAGACATGGTTCGCATGTCTCAAACTTTTCAAAATGAGTGAGTCCAAAGATCCATCAACATGGAGCTTCTTCATGCGTTTTATACCATTATGACTTACATGGCAGTGCCACAAGTAAGTGGTACTATCATTACTATCTTATATCTTTTGGCATGAAAATGTGTATCACTACGATCGAGATTCAATAAACCATTCAGGTTTAATACTGATCTTGATGGTAGAGGGAGCGTGCGATGTTTGATCATATCAAACTTGGAAACACTTCCAACACATATCGTCAGCTCACCTTTAGCTAGTCTCCGTTTATTCCATAGCTCTTTATTTCGAGTTACTAACACTTAGCAACCGAACCGGTATCTTATACCCTGGTGCTACTAGGAGTACTAGTAAAGTACACATTAACATAATGTATATCCAATATACTTCTATCGACCTGGCCAGCCTTCTCATCTACCAAGTATCTAGGGTGGTTCCGCTTCAGTGTCCGTTCCTCTCATTACAGAAGCACTTAGTCTCGGGTTTGGGTTCAACCTTGGGTTTCTTCACTAGAGCAGCAACTATTTTGCCGTTTCATGAAGTATCCCTTGTTACCCTTGCCCTTCTTGAAACTAGTGGTTTTACCAACCATCAACAATTGATGCTCCTACTTGACTTCTACTTTCGCGGTGTCAAACATCACGAACACTTCAAGGATCATCATATCTATCCCTGATATGTTATAGTTCATCACGAAGCTCTAGCAGCTTGGTGGCAGTGACTTTGGAGAAACATCACTATCTCATTTGGAAGATCAACTCCCACTCGATTCAGGTCATTGTTGCACTCAGACAATCTGAGCACAAGCTCAACGATTGAGCTTTTCTCCCTTAGTTTGCAGGTTAAGAAAATCGTCGGAGGTCTTATACCTCTTGACGTGGGCACGAGCCTGAAATCCCAATTTCAGCCCTCGAAACATCTCATATGTTCCGCGATGTTTCAAAAACGTCTTTGGTGCCTCTACTCTAAACCATTTAACTGAACTATCACGTAGTTATCAAAACGTGTATGTCCGATGTTCACAACATCCACAAACGACGTTTGGGGTTCAGCACACTGAGCGGTGCATTAAGGACATAAGCTTTCTACTGTCCGCATAATTTCTACTTTCAACTTTCAACTATATTTTCTCTAGGAACATATCTTAAACAGTAGAACTAAAGCGCGAGCTACGACATAATTTGCAAAAACTTTTTGACTATGTTCAAGATAATTAAGTTCATCTTATGAACTCCCACTTAGATAGACATCCCTCTGGTCATCTAAGTGATCACATGATCCGAGTCAACTAGGCCGTGTCCGATCATCACGTGAGACGGATTAGTCATCATCGGTGAACATCTTCATGTTGATCGTATCTACCATATGACTCATGCTCGACCTTTCGGTCTCCGTGTTCCGAGGCCATGTCTGCACATGCTAGGCTCGTCAAGTTAACCCTAAGTGTTTTCGCTGTGTAAAACTGTCTTACACCCGTTGTATGTGAACGTAAGAATCCATCACACCCGATCATCACGTGGTGCTTAGAAGCGACGAACTATAGCAATGGTGCACAGTTAGGGGAGAACACTTCTTGAAATTGTTGTAAGGGATCATCTTATTTACTACCGTCGTTCTAAGCAAACAAGATGCATAAACATGATAAACATCACATGCAATCAAATAGAGTAGTGACATGATATGGCCAATATCATATAGCTCCTTTGATCTTCATCTTCGGGGCTCCATGATCATCTTGTCACCGGCATGACACCATGATCTCCATCATCATGATCTCCATCATCGTGTCTTCATGAAGTTGTCACGCCAACGACTACTTCTACTTCTATGACTAACGCGTTTAGCAATAAAGTAAAGTAGTTTACATGGCGTTCTTCAATGACACGCAGGTCATACAATAAATAAAGACAACTCCTATGGCTCCTGCCGGTTGTCATACTCATCGACATGCAAGTCGAGAATCCTATTACAAGAACATGATCAATCTCATACATCACATATCATTCATCACATTCTTCTTGGCCATATCACATCACAAAGCATACCCTGCAAAAACAAGTTAGACGTCCTCTAATTGTTGTCGCATGTTTTACGTGGCTGCTATGGGTTACTAGCAAGAACGTATCTTACCTATGCAAAACCACAACGTGATATGCCAATTGCTATTTACCCTTCATAAGGACCCTTTTCATCGAATCCATTCTGACTAAAGTGGGAGAGACTGGCACCCGCTAGCCACCTTATGCACCAAGTGCATGTCAAACGGTGGAACCTGTCTCACGTAAGAGTACGTGTAAGGTCGGTCCGGGCCGCTTCATCCCACAATACCGTCGAAACAAGATTGGAAGAGTAACGGTAAGCATATTGAACAACATCAACGCCCACAACTACTTTGTGTTCTACTCGTGCAAAGAATCTACGCAATAGACCTAGCTCATGATGCCACTGTTGGGGAACGTAGCAGAAATTCAAAATTTTCCTACGTGTCACCAAGATCTATCTATGGAGAGACCAGCAACGAGTAGAAAGAGAGTGCATCTACATACCCTTGTAGATCGCTAAGCGGAAGCGTTCAAGTGAACGGGGATGATGGAGTCGTACTCATCGTGATTCAAATCACCGATGATCAAGTGCCGAACGGACGGCACCTCCGCGTTCAACACACGTACAGCCCGGTGATGTATCCCACGCCTTGATCCAGCAAGGAGAGAGGCAGAGGTTGAGGAAGACTCCATCCAGCAGCAGCACAACGGCGTGGTGGTGGTGGAGGAGCATGGCAATCCTGCAGGGCTTCGCCAAGCACCGCGAGAGAGGAGGAGCACTTGGGAGAGGGAGGGCTGTGCCAGGGGCAAGGGTGAAGCTCCCATGCGCCTCCCCACTATATATAGGGGTAGAGGGGGCTGGTTTCTTGCCCTCCAAGTCCATTGGGGCGTTGGCAAAGGTGGGAGGAAAGAAATCCCATCATTTCCTTCCCCACCGATTGCTATCCCCCCTTTTTAGGGATCTTGATCTTATCCCTTTGGGATATGATCTTATTCCTTCTAAGGGGGGATCTTGGTGCGCCTTGACCAGGGGTGTGGGGCTTTTCCCCCACTACCCACGTTCATGTGGGTCCCCCCATGCAGGTGGGCCCCACTCCAGAACCTTCTAGAACCTTCCCGGTACAATACCGAAAAATCCCGAACATTTTCCAGTGGCCAAAATAGGACTTCCCATATATAAATCTTTACCTCCGGACCATTCCGGAACTCCTCGTGACGTCCGGGATCTCATCCGGGACTCCGAACAACATTCGGTAACCACATACAAACTTCCTTTATAACCCTAGCGTCATCGAACCTTAAGTGTGTAGACCCTACGGGTTCGGGAGACATGCAGACATGACCGAGACGTTCTCTGGTCAATAACCAACAGCGGGATCTGGATACCCATGATGGCTCCCACATGCTCCACGATGATCTCATCGGATGAACCACGATGTCAAGGACTTAATCAATCCCGTATTCAATTCCCTTTGTCTATCGGTATGTTACTTGCCCGAGACTCGATCGTCGGTATCCAATACCTTGTTCAATCTCGTTACCGGCAAGTCACTTTACTCGTTCCGTAACACATCATCCCGTGATCAACTCCTTGGTCACATTGCGCATATGATGATCTCCTACCGAGTGGGCCCAGAGATACCTCTCCGTTTACACGGAGTGACAAATCCCAGTCTCGATCCGCATAAAACAATAGATACTTTCGGAGATACCTGTAGTGCACCTTTATAGTCACCCAGTTACGTTGTGACGTTTGATACACCCAAAGCACTCCTACGGTATCCAGGAGTTACACACTCTCATGGTCAAAGGAAGAGATACTTGACATTGGCAAAGCTCTAGCAAACGAACTACACGATCTTTGTGCTATGCTCAAGATTGGGTCTTGTCCATCACATCATTCTCCTAATGATGTGATCCCGTTATCAACAACATCCAATGTCCATAGCCAGGAAACCATGACTATCTGTTGATCACAACGAGCTAGTCAACTAGAGGCTCACTAGGGACATATTGTGGTCTATGTATTCACATGTGTATTACGATTTCCGGATAATACAGTTATAGCATGAATAAAAGACAATTATCATGAACAAGGAAATATAATAATAACACTTTTATTATTGCCTCTAGGGCATATTTCCAACAGCATCTTCGAAGAAAATAGTACCCCCACCGATACCTTTCTTCGGTGCTCATTGTTATTATGAGACTTATGCAATAGATTTTTTGTACTCATGAGTTCCGTTGTGTGCTGACTATCATTGAAAACTATAAGAGTGCTAGCTTTCAGCTTCACCCAGTCTGAGGTCCGGCTCGGGTGACCCGATCATGACAATCGCAGAGTAGCTCCCTTTACTCCCTAGCCGAACAATCGGGAACGTAGGGGTAAACACAGGAGTGAGGCAACCCAGCTTGCAAATCGCTTAAGTCAATATGGTGCATATTGTGGCGTAATACACGAACAAGGAACGAAGCCGTACAAGTATACTCATATGCAACAGGAAAAGCTTCATAAAGGAAGCCCCCAAGTAAACGGGGTATTTGAATTTATGCGTCACAAACAAAGTTTGGACAATGAAATTTTTTACAAGCAACTTTTTTCCAAAAAAGTATAATGCTTGGTCGAACCAAGCACAAGTTAGAAATTAAATCTTTGAGTATGAGAGCGACTTAGCTGGTTAATGTGTTCGGTATTGATGACGCGGTCCGAGCTTGATGCGGGGCAAGGTTCCATCCCCCGAGCCGGTCCCGAGGTGGCGGAGCGGAGAGCTCGACACGCCGAAGTGGTGACATAGCACGGTCAATGCAGACCGGCAGAGTGACGCCGAAGTCCCAGGATCATTTTCCTGTGCACAAAAAATAGTGCAAACCGGAGATAACAGTAATAATGATAATTAAAAAAAATCGTTGCATAATAAATAATTTATGCAAAGTGAGTAATAAAAGAAATATGGCCTGGCACCAAAGTCAATGTCGATGCAGGGCGTCGGCGTGATGCGGTAAAGGCGTGGAAAAGCCTGAATTCGCAGGTCGGTCCGAGCTCCGGATGCGGCGTACGCCGAACTACGTACGGAAACTGACCGAACCACCATGCGACTGTTGTTAATGCGGCCACCATTTGATAGACCTGGTTTATTTGTTGTAGCAATCCGAAGGAAGGTGATTCCCAAAATTGGGACTCGCTTCGCACACCCATTGCCTGATGGGCGATAAAACGACGGCATGGCAATGCTGGTAAAGGTTGGCTCACCGCGGCAAAGCCCTCGGCCTAGCTTACGTGATGGAGCTGGTCGGCTAGTGACGCCGAAGTGTCCGGAGTAGCTTGATGAAGAGATGGCGAAGCCCCCGGTCCAGCCGAGATGTCAAAGCCTCGATGTCAGCCGATGAGTCAAAGTTGGTCGACGTGATGGACACCAGCTTGAAGAAGCAATAGTGCGGCTCTGTCGATGCAGGTTGTGACGTGGTTGATGCCGGCTTGATGAAGCGACTGTGCGGCGATTCCGATATGCCCGCTCCATGTAATCCGTGGGGCGGCGATGTTGGTGATGGTTTATACTTCGCGATGCCGGACTCTTGTTCGGCTTGCCGAGATGATGATCCAAAGAAGTTGAGCTCGGCTCAACAAAGTGACGCCGTGTCTAGCGCAGGTCGGCAGCCGTGAAGTAATATTGCTGGACTGGTTTGACACCAGCATGATGTTGAAGATCATGTTCAAAAGATCTTAAAGTTAATGGGATGTGTTCGGGAACAAATCAGAATGCCCCATACAAAAATTCCTTCAAAAGGGATGTCCAAAATCCCGTTCATAAAAAAGATGAACTTGGGTTGGATTCGTTTTCACGCAGAAAACAGATCCGAAAAGTGATGCACTAATCGGAAGGTTCCCGGAGTTTGGACGGTCGGATTGAGCTGAAATTTTGAGAGGTGGTAGATATAGGAATTCCACAGCCAATAAATGGTTGGATCTTCCAAAGGACGTCTGAGCTAGAAGCTGGACACCACACCCTAAACTCATCCAAATTCCCGTCCAGATTTGACAGGGCTCCGGTATATCGTGGATTGCCAGAGATTCCTCCATTGGAACTCGACGAAATTTTCCAGGGTTATTGTAGACCCAATTCCGCACAATTCCACCAAAGCGATCGTCAAAGCGATACTCGAGGAGGTGGTGGCGGCAGATACGAGTTCGATGTCCAGAAAAACAGCACGATCGCTTGAGGGCAATGTTGACGTTGAGCCCCCGAGCTCCATGGATGATTCCTCCATGATCTTGATAGAGATCGGAGTTGATGTTTGATGAAGGCCCTCGTACGAACATGGTGATCCGAACACGGGGCACAGTTCTTGGTTGAACCAAGGTGACCAGCTGAGCTGGTGACGAAGATGCCAAAGTTGCAGTTGATCTGCAGGCGAGTCATCGATCCTTTTGTCGATCACACAACGGAACTCTCAATGAAAGCACCAATGTCAGTGTCAAAACCGGAGGATCTCGGGTAGGGGGTCCCGAACTGTGCGTCTAGGATCGATGGTAACAGGAGGCATGGGACACGATGTTTACCCAGGTTCGGGCCCTCTTGATGGAGGTAAAACCCTACGTTCTGCTTGATTAATATTGATGATATGGGTAGTACAAGAGTAGATCTACCACGAGATCAGAGAGGCTAAACCCTAGAAGCTAGCCTATGGTATGATTGTATGTATATATGATCTATCGACTAACCTGGCCCTGGTTTATATAATGCACCAGCGGCCTAGGTTAACAAGAGTCCTAGCCAAATACGCCGGTGGGGAGAAGTCCTTGTCTTGATCGCCAAGTCTTGTGGAATCTTCCTTGTATGTGGCAGCTATCTGAACTGGCCCATAAGTATACGGCCACGGGGGTCCTCGTCCCAATCTATCAGATCGGGAGATGACGTGTTGAGTACCCCCTAGTCCAGGACATCGTCAGTGCTGGTGAAGATGTTGATGGAGATTGACCCCCTCCCAATGAGAGGATCATTGGTGATGACCATGGTGTTGATTTCCCCCTCCCGGAGGGAAGTTTCCCTGGCAGAACAGCTCTGCTGGAGCCCTAGATTGGTTTCGCCAAGGTTCCGCCTCGTGGTGGCGGAGTTTCTTCCCGAAAACTTGCTTGTGATTTTTTCTCAGACGAAAGACTCAATATAGCCAAAGATGGGCATCAGAGGGCCACCAGGGGGCCCATGAGGCAGGGGGCGCGCCCCCCACCCTCGTGCCTGGTGGGTGGCCCCCCTCTGGTACTTCTTGCGCCAAATATTTTTTATATATTCTGAAAAGTGCTCCCGTGGAGTTTCAGGACTTTTGGAGATGTGCATAATAGGCCTCTAATATTTGCTTCTTTTCCAGCCCAGAATTCCAGCTGCCGGCATTCCCCCTCTTCATGTAAACCTTGTAAAATAAGAGAGAATAGGGATAAGTATTGTGACATAATGTGTATTAACAGCCCATAATGCAACAAATATCGATATAAAAGCATGATGCAAAATGGACGTATCAAGGGCGCCTGGAGGGACCAGCCTCGCGAGGACCATCCACAGGGCACCCCTGGTCTTCCTCCGCCGCCGCCGCCACCAAGGTGGAATGACAACCACCAATAGGACGAAGGGGCCGGGGGCTTCCAGGAGCCGCGCTTTATTGGCTGCATCTTGGGTGGCGCTTAGGGCCCAGCCTCCCAGTGCATCTTCAAGCAATTCTCTAGCGAGGTGAATGCATCCCTTCCCAAGCTCGAGGCCATGCACCCGCTAATATGGTCCAAGTATGCTATCAGCCTTAGCTCAGTGGACCAGCTCAAATGCGCGGCAACCGCCAGCGTCCTCCCGATGCTTTGTTCACCCATCATCAGCAATGTCCAAGTCACCAAGACCCTCATCGGCGGTGGCGCAGGGCTCAGTGTCCTGTCCGTCGAGACGTTTGACAGCCTTCAAGTGCCCTACGATCATCTCCATCCCACCAAGCCTTTCTCAGGAGTGACTAGCGGCTCCACCACACTGATAGGGCAAGTTCATCTCCCTGTCACCTTTGGTCAGCATGACAACTACCACACCGAGCTCCTCGACTTTGACGTCGCCCATGTCCGCTGCCGTACAATGTCATCCTCGGGTACCCACCGCTAGCCAAATTCATGGCAGTCACCCACCATGGCTACAATGTCCTCAAGATGCCGGGAAGCGGCGGAATCATCACAGTCCCCTGCGAAGAAAGAGACGCAGTGTGCTCCCTCGATCGCGCCTTCCAAGCTGTATCAATCGAAGACCCTGACAGCTAATACGTCTCCAACGTATCTATAATTTTTGATTGCTCCATGCTATATTATCTACTGTTCTGGAGTATATTGAGCTTTATTTTCCACTTTTATATTATTTTTGGGACTAACCTATTAACCGGAGGCCCAGCCCAGAATTTCTGTTTTTTTTGCCTATTTCAGTGTTTCGGAGAAATAGAATATCAAACAGAGTCCAAACGGAATAAAATCTTCGGGAACGTGATTTTCTCACCGAACGTGATCCATGAGACTTGGACCCTACTCCTAGGAGTCAAAGAGGAGGTGTAACACCCCGGATGTAACTTTTCCAATTTGTACTCCAACTCTTGCCGTTTCCGGCGTTAAGTTATTTTATTTTCTCGGGTTCGGGTCTTTGTCTCCGTGTGTTGTTATCATTGTCATGCATCTCATATCATGTCATCATGTGCATTGCATTTGCATACGTGTTCATCTCATGCATTCAAGCATTTTTCCCGTTGTCCGTTTTGCATTCCGGCGCTTCGTTCTCCTCCGGTGGCCAATTCTAGCTTTCTTTCGTGTGTGGGGATTAAACATTTCTGGATTGTACCGAGACTTGCCAAGCAGCCTTGGTTTACTACCGGTGGACCGCCTGACAAGTTTCGTATCATTTGGACTTCGTTTGATACTCCAACGGTTAACCGAGGGACAGAAAAGGCCTCGTGTGTGTTGCAGCCCAACACCCCTCCAATTTGGCCCAAAACCCACCTAACTCTGCTCCATGTCCTAGAGCGTTCGATCACGATCGCGTGGCCGAAAATCGCACCTCATTTGGACTCTCCTATCTCCACTTATGCCTATAAATAGAACCCCCATTTTTCGGATCTCCTCCCCCCCTCGAAACCCTAAAAAAAAGATCCCCGTGCGCCGGACACATCCGCCCGGCGCCGGACAGAATTGCCGCCGCCGCCTCAGCCTATCGTCGCCCGCCACGTGGCCACCGCCGTCCGCCTCCCGCCGCGGCCCGCTCAGCCCGGGGAGGGCCCCCGAGGGCCCGAGCCGCCCCGTCCCCTCCACGCCTCGATCGCTGCCGCCTTCATCGCCTACGGTGGCCGGCGCCGCCGCGCACCACCACCGCGCCGCCGCCGCGCACCACCACCGCGCCGCCGCGGCCGCCTCTCCGCCGCCCGGCCCGAGCCGGAGCTCGCCGCGTCACCGCCGCCTCGTCGACCACCGCCGCCACCCGGCCGGCCTCGCCTCCCTTCACCTCGCCGGAGCCGCCCACCTCGCCGGAGTCCTCGAAATCCGCACCGATGAATAGTGCATGAACAGTGCACGTCACCAGATCCAGATCCAAAAAAACCTAGGGGTTGACATTTTCCCTCCGAACCCTAATTTTTATGCGATCTTTGACCTGCTGTAACTTTGCATCCGTAGCTCCGTTTTGGATATATAGTATATCAAAATGTTCGTCTCGACGAGTACATCATTTCATTCCATTGCATCATTTTCATTTCTGTTCATCTTGATGCCCTAAATGCTGTTAGAAGGAGGCTTCGTGAGTTAATTGTCAGATCTGCTAGTTCATCTTAGAATTTTGTCATTTTTGCCATGATTGTTGTGTGCATGTTATGCCTGTGAGTCCTTCATATGTTTTGTTAGGGATTTTGTTATCTTTCCAGAGGTGCAACCCATGCATTTTTAGGATGTGTGTGGTGACTTGTGCAAGCTTGCAAAGTGAGGCACCCGGTAAATCTATTTTCAGGGACTTAGTAGTTTTCACTAAGTCTGGGATTGTTTAGTTCATGATGCCATATGTTCCTGTTGTTTCCTAGTGATCCGTGCCTCTTTTGAGGATGATCAGTAAGGAAGTTTTGCTAATCTTGTAGTGCTTTATCCATCCATGTCCTTGTTTGCATTTATGGAGCAACCTAGCTTGAGTCAATCGATCTCTACTTTTGCTTCGTTGCGAATCTGGGCAGATCGTCAACTTGTTTGCGATTTTGCCGATGCTATTGTAGTTGATCCGTGCATGCTATGCCATTGTTCTTGCCATGTCTAGCTTGTATTTTATGCCTTCTTAAGGGATGTATGCTTGCCTTTCCAAGAATTTCACCGTAGTGAGTGCATCGAGCTCGTTTACATGCTTTCGTGAGTTAAATTTCAGCATGTCCCAGTTTTCACCAAGTCTGAAAACTGATTGTGTTTTTGCTATGTTCGTGTGCTTGTTAGTATATTTTGTGATCCCTTTTGGCTCAAGGTCACTAAGGGACTTTTGTTAAGCTTGTTGAGTAGCTCCATGCCATGTATTTTTTGTCATGTTCAGGTCCTGTAGCATGTTGTTTTGATGCTCCGAAGAGGGCGTCATGATCTGAAATTTCAGACAAGTGTTAATTTCACTAAGTGTGAGATCTGTTTTGCATTTGCGTTTTTGCCATGCTTGTTTGAACCTCATAATGGATGTTTTCGCCGTAGCTCAGTGCTAGACTTTTGTTAAGCATCTTGTGAGCATCCCTGCCATGTATTTTGCTGTCATGTTTGGTGGCTGTAGCATGTTCATCTCATTGCATTTAGATGCCTACTTGCTGTAAATCGCAGACCGGTGTCATTTTTGAATCGCTTGCCATTTCCAAACCGTAACTCCGATTCCGGCGTTCTTTATATCGTTTTCAAGCGATTTCATCTCATTTTTCCAGTGGCACCCTTGGAATTCCAACTTGAGGCCAGGTTCATGCATTTTCCTGTCATATCTTGCATTTTTGCATCCCGCATCGCATCCCGCATAGCATATCATCTTTGCATTGTGTTGTTTGAGTTTGCACATGGTTGATTGTGTCCTTGTTGCTTGTTTGTCTTGTTTGGGTATAGCCGGGAGACGAGTTCGCTAACGAGGAGCCCGTTGAGTTTGCTTTTGAGGATCCAGTCAACTCTGACAACTGTGCAGGCAAGATGATCATACCCTCGAAATCACTACTATCTTTGCTATGCTAGTTTGCTCGCTCTTTTGCTATGCCATTGCCACGATGCCTACCACTTGCTTGAAAGCCTCCTAAATTGCCATGTCAAACCTCTAACCCACCATGTCCTAGCAAACCGTTGATTGGCTATGTTACCGCGTTGCTCAGCCCCTCTTATAGCGTTGCTAGTTGCAGGTGAAGATTGGAGGCCGTTCCTTGTTGGAACATTTATTTACTTGTTGGGATATCATTATATTGCTATGTTATCTTAATGCATCTATATACTTGGTAAAGGGTGGAAGGCTCGGCCTCTCGCCTAGTGTTTTGTTCCACTCTTGCCGCCCTAGTTTCCGTCATATCCGTGTTACGTTCCCGGATTTTGCGTTCCTTACGCGGTTGGGTTATAATGGGAACCCCTTGATAGTTCGCCTTGATTAAAGCTTTTCCAGCAATGCCCAACCTTGGTTTTACCATTTGCCACCTAGCCTTTTCTTTCCCTTGGGTTCTGCAGACTCAAGGATCATCTTATTTTAACCCCCCCGGGCCAGTGCTCCTCTGAGTGTTGGTCCACCTGTCAGCTGCCGGTGGCCACCAGGGGCAACTCTGGGCTGGTCTACCCGTACCTAAGACAATCTGAGTGTGCCCTGAGAAAGAGATATGTGCAGCTCCTATCGGGATTTGTCGGCACATTCGGGCGGTGTTGCTGGTCTTGTTTTAACCTGTCGAAGTGTCTTGAGTTACTGAGATACCGAGTCTGATCGGAACGTCTTGGGAGGAGGTCTATTCCTTCATTGACCGTGAGAGCTTGTCATGGGCTAAGTTGGGACTCCCCTGCAGGGTTTGAACTTTCGAAAGCCGTGCCCGCGGTTATGGGCAGATGGGAATTTGTTAATGTCCGATTGTAGATAACTTGAACCTTAATTAATTAAAATGAATCAACTGAGTGTGTTACCGTGATGGCCTCTTCTCGGCGGAGTCCGGGAAGTGGACACGGTGTTGGAGTAATGTTTGCGCAGGTTGCTCTCTAGTTTCTCGCTCGTGCTTTGCCTCCTCTTCTCGCTCTCTTTTGCGAATAAGTTAGCCACTATATCTGCTAGTCGCTTGCTGCAGCTCCACTTATATTTTACCTTGCCATACCCATAAACTTAAATAGTCTTGATCGCCAGGGTGCGAGATTGTTGAGTCCCCGTGGCTCACAGATTACTATTACACCATATGCAGGGCCTGATGATTCCGCTCTAGGAGATGCGTATGAGCTCAAGTGGGAGTTCGACAAAGACTCTCAACGATACTATGTTTCCTTTCTCGACCATCAGTAGTGGTGCCCAGTTGGGGGTGAACGGGACCATTGTCGCATTTTGGGCTCTCTTTTATTTTGGCGCCGTAGTCGGGCCTTGATTGTATGGATGATGTTATGTTATTTATGTAATTGATTGACGTGGCGAGTGTAAGCCAACTATGTAGCTACCCTTATATTATTACATTACATGGGATGTTTGTGAAGATTGCCTAACTTGCGACATATGCCTTCAATGCGATTATGTCTCTAAGTCGTGCCTCGACACATGGGAGCTATAGTCTCATCGAGGGTGTTACAAGTTGGTAATCAGAGCCTTCCCCGACCTTAGGAGCCCCATTGCTTGATCGTTTTTAGCGGCCGAGTTGTGTCTAGAAAAATGTTTTGAGTCTTTAGGAATTATATATCGGAGAGTTTAGGAATTCTTTTTTACTTCCCAGTCTCCTCATCGCTCTGGTAAGGCATCCTGATGTAGAGTTTTGACTCTTCTCTTCTCTAATTTCACTAAAAAAAATTTAGGATCACGCGAGTATCTTGGAATCGTTCCGATGGCTTATGATGAGAACATTGTCTTGGTGCCTCCTGTCAGGGGTTTAGTGGAAGTGTCCCTGGGAGTTGAGCTCTGAGGTGTTGTCATCATAATTTTATCGTTGCAATTTTGGAATACTTGAGATATTTTCGCCGACATCGAAAATATCTTTTATGCAGTTCATTGGTGAGATAACCTCGACGCCACCCAGTACTGTGGCGGGAGTTCGGGAGTATCGCCATAGCTTGTATAACGGATGATTTTCGAAGGTTGAGGTAGATGGTTTCCGAAGGTTTCTTGTTTATGTGTTGAAGGATGGATACAGCTGGATGTAGGATTTGCTAGTTTGGGTGAGATTTATGCTTCCCCTGTATCCCCAACACCTGATTGCATAACCGGAAAGGTTCGGAAGTTTCATAGGTGGGAATTCTAGTAGCTCTAGTTCTTCTTCCACGGATATTGGTTTGAGATTGGGATTTCTTACCGATTATTCATTCTTGATCCGTACCTTGTTGATTTATTTCTCTACCTTAATTCTACGTGGCTTCTCAATTTATGGATATGTGACCATTTCAAGAGGAATGCATTCGTTCATTTTGTTCGGATGTGAAGACTATATGTTGCAATTTTTGATTCCGTTGGATTCAGCTTCTGCCGCCGCAAACCTAATTCCACCGCCGCATGTTTCGGAGCTCCGCCAGAAGAGGGCCTTCATCACGAAGGGCTTCTCCATCATCATAGCCTCTCCGATGAAGTGTGAGAAGTTTACCTCAGACCTTCGGGTCCATAGTTAGTAGCTAGATGGCTTCTTCTCTCTTTTTGGATCTCAATACAAAGTTCTCCCCCTCTCTTGTGGAGATCTATTCGATGTAATCGTCTTTCTGCAGTGTGTTTGTTGAGACCGATGAATCGTGGGTTTATGATCAAGTCTATCTATGAATAATATTTGAATCTTCTATGAATTCTTTTATGTATGATTGGTTATCTTTGCAAGTCTCTTCGAATTATCCGTTTGGTTTTGCCAACTAGATTGGTAGTTCTTGCCATGGGAGAAGTGCTTAGCTTTGGGTTCGATCTTGCGGTGTCCTTTCCCAGTGACAGAAGGGGCAGCAAGGCACGTATTGCATCATTGTCATCGAGGATAACAATATGGAGTTTATTTCATATTGCATGAATTTATCTCTCTACATCATGTCATCTTGCTTAAGGCGTTACTCTGTTTTTAACTTAATACTCTAGATGCATGCTGGATAGCGGTCGATGAGTGGAGTAATAGTAGTAGATGCAGAATCGTTTCGGTCTACTTGTCACGGACGTGATGCCTATATACATGATCTTGCCTAGATATTCTCATAACTATGCTCAATTCTGTCAATTGCTCAACAGTAATTTGTTCACCCACCGTAGAATACTTATGCTCTTGAGAGAAGCCACTAGTGAAACCTATGGCCCCCGGGTCTATTCTCATCATATCAATCTCCATCACTTTAATCTTGCTTTGCTTTTTACTTTGCCTTTAGTTTTTGCTTTGCATCCTTATACCAAAAATACCAAAAATATTATATCTATCAGATCTCACTCTCGTAAGTGACCGTGAAGGGATTGACAACCCCTAATCGCGTTGGTTGCGAGTAGCTATCACTTTGTGCAGGTACGAGGGACTTGAGTGTGGCCTCCTACTGGATTGATACCTTGGTTCTCAAAAACTGAGGGAAATACTTACGCTACTCTACTGCATCATCCCTTCCTCTTGGGGAAAAACCAACGCAAGCTCAAGACGTAGCAAGAAGGATTTATGGCGCCGTTGCCGGGGAGGTTCGCGCAAGTCAAGATTTGACTCCCGACAATGAGCCATTTCTGGCGCTGTTGCTGGGGAGTCTACGCAAAAAGTCAACATACCAAGTACCCATCACAATCCCTATCTCTCGCATTACATTATTTTCCATTTGCCTCTCGTTTTCCTCTCCCCCACTTCACCCTTGCCGTTTTATTCGCCCCCTCTCTCTCTATCCTCCCTCTCTATTTGCCTCTTTTGCCTATTTGCTCTTGTTTGCTCGTGTGCTAGTTTGTTTGCTTGTTGTCATGGCTAGTCCTCTTTCTGCTCCTTTGTCCCTGAGTTTGAAGTCCTTCACTTTAAATAAAAAGCAAGGAGAAAACTTAAAGGATGCTTGGTTTAGAATGATGGAATCTTATCGTAAATGCACCCTAGAAGTAAATTTCAGAATTTTGCTTCGCAACTTTTATGTTGGGCTTAATATGTCTCATAGACAACTTTTGGATTGTGTTGCCAAAGGCAATTTTATTGAAATTGATCCCAGTATCGCGCATGAAATTATAGAAGGTATAGTAGGAACTTTACCTCAACAAAAGGGGCCCCATCATACCCAAGAGAAAATGCAAGTTTTTGAGAAAATTTGCGAAGTAACTAATATTTTACAGAAATCTCTTGAACCTCTTAAGAGCGTTAGCGTAAATCTTCACCGCATGAATATGTTGATTACTCTTTGCAATAAGCAGTTGGATTCTTTAGATATCAAGATCTCTGAATATGAAGGGAAACGTAAGGAACCTCCCGGATTCGAGCATAACATCGCTAAAAGAATTAAGAATCAAGAGGACAATACTTAGATCTATCCTCGCTTTTATGCCTAGCTAGGGGCGTTAAATGATAGCGCTTGTTGGGAGGCAACCCAATTTTATTTTTATTCCTTGATTTTTGCTCCTTCTTAGTAATAAATAAATTATATAGCCTCTGTTTTGGTTGTGTTTTTTGTGTTTAATTAGTGTTTGTGCCAAGTAGAACCGTTGGGAAGACTTGGGGAAAGTCTTGTTGAACTTGCTATAAAAAACAGAAACTTTAGCGCTCACGAGGACTTCTGTCATTTTTATTTGAAGAGTGATATTGTAACACCCCGGATGTAACTTTCCCTATTTGTACTCCAACTCTTGCCGTTTCCGGTGTTAAGTTATATTTATTTTTCCTCGGGTTCGGGTCTTTGTCTCCGTGTGTTGTTGTCTTTGTCATGCATCTCATATCATGTCATCATGTGCATTCCATTCGCATACGTGTTCATCTCATGCATTCGAGCTTTTCCCCGTTGTCTGTTTTGCATTCCGGCGCTTCGTTCTCCTCCGGTGGTCATTTCTATCTTTCTTTCGTGTGTGGGGATTAAACATTTCCAGATTGGACCGAGACTTGCCAAGCGGCCTTGGTTTACTACTGATAGACCGCCTGTCAAGTTTCGTACCATTTGGACTTCGTTTGATACTCCAACGGTTAACCGAGGGACCGAAAAGGCCTCGTGTGTGTTGCAGCCCAACACCCCTCCAATTTGGCCCAAAACCCACCAAACTCTGCTCCATGTCCTAGAGCGTTCGATCACAATCGCGTGGCCGAAAACCGCACCTCATTTGGACTCTCCTAGCTCCCTCTATGCCTATTTAAACACCCCCCCCCATTCCAAATCCCGGGTCTCCTCCCCCGAAACCCGAAAATCTCAGATCCGCCGCCGCTGGACACATCCGACGGCGCCGAACACGTCCGACTTACCCTGCCGCCGCCACGTGTCGCCGCCCTGTTGGCCGCGCCGCCGCCCCACATCCCCGCCGGCCCGGGAGCCCAAGGCCGGCCCCCGGGGCCCATCTC
>NC_041382.1:270316673-270326134 GCF_002162155.2 Triticum dicoccoides | reverse complement strand
GTCGCCGGCCTCCGCCACCGCGTCGCCGGCGCCGCCCGCACCGCCCGCCGTCCGCCGCTCGTCGGAGGCCTCGCCTCGCCGGAGCTCCGGCCGGGTCCGATCTGGTCGGGTTGATCAGATCCACTAGTTCAGCGATCCAAACGCAGCCCCGCCGCCCGGATCCCTCCGTCCCGGGATATCCTCGTCCCATTGACTTTTGCAGGGTATAAATTTCGTCCAAGTCCTGAAATCTGCAGATCCAAGTGCCTCTGTTCGCGGCTCCGTAACTTTGCATCCGTAGCTCCGATTCATGCATATAGCATATAAAAATGTTCATCTCAGAGAGTACATCATTTCATTCCATTGCATCCTTTTCATTTGAGCTCATCTTGATGCCCGAAATGCTGTTAGAAGAAGGCTACTTGAGTTAATCGTCAGATCTGTTACTCCGTTTAGCACTTTTGTCATTTTCGCCATGATTATTGTGTGCATGATATGCCCGTGAGTTCTACATATGTTTTGTTAAGGGTTTTGTCATCTCTCTAGAGGTGCAACCCATGTATTTTTAGGATGTGTGTGGTGACTTGTGCGAGCTTGCAAAGTGGTGCACTTGCTAATTCTGTTTTTAGGGACTTAGTGATTTCACTAAGTCCTGGGATTGTTTAGTTCATGATGCCATATGTTCATGTTGTTTTCTACGGATCCGTGCCTCTTTTGAGGATGATCGGTAAGGGAGTTTTGTTAATATTGTACTGCTATATCCATCCCTATCTTTGTTTGCAATTATGGAAACCCTAGCTTGAGTCAATCGAGCTCTACTTTTGCTTCGTTGCGAATCTGGGCAGATCGTCAACTTGTTTGCGATTTTGCCGGTGTTATTGTAGTTGATCCGTGCATGCTATGCTATTGTTCTTGCCATGTCTAGCTTGTATTTTGTGCCTTCTTTATGGGTGTATGCTTGTCTTGCCATGACTTGCACCGTAGTGAGTGCATCGAGGTCGTAAACATGCCTTCGTGAGTTATGTTTCAGCATGTCCCAGTTTTCACTAAGTGTGAGAACTGATTATGTTTTTGCTATGTTCGTGTGCTTGTTACTATATTTTGTGATCCCTTTTGGCTCAAGGTCACTAAGCGACTTTTGTTAAGCTTGTTGAGTAGCTCCATGCCATGTCTTTCTTTGTCATGTTCAGGTCCTGTAGCATGTTGTTTTGTTGCTCCGAAGAGGGCTATATGATCTGAAATTCCAGAAAAGTGTTAATTTCACTAAGTCTGAGATCTGTTTTACCATTTGCGTTTTTGCCATGCTTGTTTGAACCTGTTAATGTATGAATTGGCCGTAGCTCAGTGCTAGACTTTTATTAACCATCTTGTGTGCATCCCTGCCATGTATTTTGTTGTCATGTTTGGTGGCTCTAGCATGTTCATTTTGTTGCATTTAGATGCCTACTTGCTGTAAATCGCAGACCGGTGTCATTTTTAAATCGCTTGCCATTTCCAAACCGTAACTCCGATTCCGACGTTCTTTATATCGTTTTCAAGCGATTTCATCTCATCTTTCCAGTGGAACACTTGGATTTCCATGTTGAGGCCAGGTTCATGCATTTCCTGTCATATCTTGCATTTTGCATCCCGGATCGCATCCCGCATAGCATATCATCATTTCATCATATTGCTTGGTCTTGCACGTGGTTGATTGTATCCTTGTTGCTTATTTGTCTTGTTTGGGTAGAGCCGGGAGACGAGTTCGCTAACGAGGAGCCTGATGAGTTCGCTTTCGAGGATCCAGTCAACTCTAACAACTGTGCAGGCAAGATGATCATACCCTCGAAATCACTACTATCTTTGCTATGCTAGTTTGCTCGCTCTTTTGCTATGCCATTGCTATGATGCCTACCACTTGCTTGAAAGCCACCTAAATTGCCATGTCAAACCTCTAACCCACCTTTGTCCTAGCAAACCGTTGATTGGCTATGTTACCGCTTTGCTCAGCCCCTCTTATAGCGTTGCTAGTTGCAGGTGAAGATTGGAGGCCGTTCCTTGTTGGAACATCTTTTATTTACTTGTTGGGATATCATTATATTGCCATGTTATCTTAATGCATCTATATACTTGGTAAAGGGTGGAAGGCTCGGCCTCTCGCCTAGTGTTTTGTTCCACTCTTGCCGCCCTAGTTTCCATCATATCGGTGTTATGTTCCCGGATTTTGCGTTCCTTACGCAGTTGGGTTATAATGGGAACCCCTTGATAGTTTGCCTTGATTAAAGCTTTTTCTTTCCCTTGGGTTCTGTAGACTCAAGGGTCATCTTATTTTAACCCCCCCCCCAGGCCAGTGCTCCACTGAGTGTTGGTCCAAACTAGAGCCCCTTGCAGCGCCACCTCGGGGAAACTCGAGGGCTGGTTTTAGTTGTACGGATTGCTTATCTGACTGTGCCCTGAGAAAGAGATATGTGCAGCTCCTATCGGGATTTGTCGGCACATTCGGGCGGTGTTGCTGGTCTTGTTTTAACCTGTCGAAGTGTCTTGAGTTACCGAGATACCGAGTCTTGTCATGGGCTATTGTCTTGAGTTATCGGGACGTCTTGGGAGGAGTTCTATTCCTTCCTTGACCGTGAGAGCTTGTCATGGGCTAAGTTGGGACTCCCCTGCAGGGATTGAACTTTCGAAAGCCGCGCCCGCGGTTATGGGCAGATGGGAATTTGTTAATGTTCGGTTGTAGATAACGTGAACCTTAATTAATTAAAATGAATTAACTGAGTGTGTTACCGTGATGGCCTCTTCTCGGTGGAGTCCGGGAAGTGGACACGGTGTTGGAGTAATGTTTGCGCAAATTGTTCTCTCGCTTCTCGCTCGTGCTTTGCCTCCTCTTCTCGCTCTCTTTTGCGAATAAGTTAGCTACCATACTTGCTAGTCGCTTGCTGTAGCTCCACTCATATTTTACCTTGCCATACCATAAGCTTAAATAGTCTTGATCGCGAGGGTGCGAGATTGCTGAGTCCCTGTGGCTCACAGACTACTATTACACCAGATGCAAGGCCTGACGATTCTGCTCCAGGAGACGCGTATGAGCTCAAGTGGGAGTTCGACGAAGACTCTCAACGATACTATGTTTCCTTTCCCGACGATTTGTAGTGGTGCCCGGTTGGGGGTGAACAGGACGTTGTCGCCTGTTGGGTTCTCTTTATTTTTGCGTCGTAGTCGGGCCATGAGTGTTTGGATGATGTAATGTTATTTATGTACTTGATTGACGTGGCGAGTGTAAGCCAACTATGTTATCTCCCCTTTATTATTCATATTACATGGGATGTTGTGAAGATTGCCTAACTTGCGACATATGCCTTCAATGCGATTACGTCTCTAAGTCGTGCCTCGACACGTGGGAGCTATAGTCGCATCGAGGGTGTGACAAGTTGGTAATCAGAGCATTCCCCGACCTTAGGAGCCCCATTGCTTGATCGTTTTTAGCTGCCGAGTTGTGTCTAGAAAAATGTTTTGAGTCATTTAGGAATTATATATCGGAGAGTTTAGGAATTCTGTTTACTTCCCAGTCTCCTCATCACTCTGGTAAGGCATCCTGACGTAGAGTTTTGACTCATCTCTTCTCAAATTTCACTAAAAAAAATTTAGGATCACACGGGTATCTTGGAATCGTTCCGATGGTTTTATGATGAGAACATTGTCTTGGTGCCTCCTGTCAGGGGTTTTGTGGAAGTGTCCCGGGGAGTTGAGCTTTGAGGTGTTGTCATCATAATTTTATCGTTACAGTTCTGGAATACCTGAGTCTAGTACGCCGACATCAAAAATCTCTTTTATGCAGTTCGTTGGTGAGATAACCTCGACGCCACCCAGTACTGGGGCGGGAGTTCGGGAGTATCGCCATAACTTGCATAACGGATGCTTTTCGAAGGTTGAGGTAGATTCTTTCCGAAGGTTTCTCGGTTATGTGTTGAAGGATGGATACAGCTGGATGTAGGATTTGCTAGTTTGGGTGAGATATTATGCTTCCCCTGTATACCCAACACCTGATTGCATAACCGGAAAGGTTCGGGAGTTTCATAGGTGGGAATTCTAGTAGCTCTAGTTCTTCTTCCACGGATATTGGTTTGAGATTGGGATTTCTTACCGATTATTCGTTCTTGATCCGTACCTTGTTGATTTATTTCTCTACCTTAATTCTACGTGGCTTCTCAATTTAGGGATATGTGACCATTTCAAGAGGAATGCATTCGTTCATTTTGTTCGGATGTGAAGACTATATGTTGCAATTTTCATTCCATTGGATTCAACTTCAATATTTATCTGTCAATGTGCTAATGGTGGTCAACCTCTTCAGGATGGCTCCTCCAACGCGCACGACTCCGAATCCTGATCCGCCACCACCTCCACCTCCTCTAGAGGCATGGCAACCTGTGATGGCTGCAACCAATGCAAACACACAGCTGATCATGCAAATTCTTCAAGAGCGCAATCAAGGCAGTCAAGGGAATCAAGGCAGCAATCAGAGTCACTTTGCTACACTCAACCAGTTCCTTGCTAACGGGCCAAAGACTCTCAGCAATTGTGTTGAGGCAACCGATGCTGACGATTGGCTTGTGGATCTGTGCAAGCATTTCGAGTGCAGCAACGTCAAGCCTGAGGACTTTGTGAAGTTCGCTTCCTTCCAACTCAAAGATCAAGCTGCAGAATGGTTCCAGCAGTACAAGGATTCCAGAGGTGGACGAGTTATCACTTGGGATGATTTCCGTCGAGATTTCTGAGCTCATCATATTCCGCAGAGCGTGGTTGAAAGCAAGCGTGAGGAATTCCGCAATATGAAGCAAGGCTCTTTGTCTGTCTATGACTACAACAAGTTGTTTCAGAAGCTCGCCCGCTTTGCCAAGCAGGACGTGCCTGATGAGAAGAGCATGATATATCAGTTCAGGGGTGGTCTCAGAGAAGATATCCAGCTCGCTCTTGTCCTCTTCGAGCCCTTGAGGTACGATGAGTTCTACAACATGGCACTGAAGCAAGAGGCTGCTCAGTTGAGGTGTGATGCTTCCAAGAAGCGACTCAGAGACGTTATTCCTTCTTCCTCTACTCAAGTGGCCAAGCAGCAGAAGTTTTGGCTTCCTCCTCCTCCTTTCCGTCAGCTGTTTCAGCAGAAGAGTAAAGGTGGCAGTGGTTCTTCCCACCCACCCAACCCTGGCTTTCAGAACAAGACTTCGTATCAAGCTCCAAGATCGAGTGCTCCGTATCACCGTCCGCTTTCAGAGGTCACGTGCAACAAGTGCTAAAGAAGGGTCACTATGCCAACAAGTGTTTCAACCAGAGGCGTCTTCCTCCTCCTCCTCCTGTCAGATCGGTAAGTACAGCTGTGGTCAAGCATAACCCCAAGCATGCCAAGGTCAATTTGATGAATGCAGCTCAGGCAGAGGACTCGTCAGATGTGATCATGGGTAATCTTCTTGTTAATGATATTCCTGCAAGAGTTCTTTTTGACATGGGTGCATCGCATTGTTTCATCTCGAGACCTTTTGCATCTAAGCATGATTTTGTTACACAAGTGTTACCAAAGCCGTTGGCTATCGTCTCTCCGGCCCGTCAAATGACATCTCGAGTATACGTTCCGGATGTTACTATCACTTTGGGTGACTATAAGTTCTTGTCCTCTCCAAATGTTCTTGGTGACTCGGATATTGATCTTATTCTCGGAATGGATTGGCTTTCTAAGCACAAGGATCAGCTTGATTGTGCAGCCAGGCAGATTCAATTGACTCATTCGTCTGAGGATGTAATTGTCTTTGCCGCTCGTGATGATACTATCCGTCTGTTTTCTCTCAATGAGAAGGGTGAATTGGATGCCAGCTCGCAAATTCCAGTCGTTTGCGAATATCAAGACGTCTTTCTAGAAGACCTTCCAGGAATGCCTCTGCACCGGCCAGTTGAATTCGTTATTGATCTTGAGCCTGGCACGGAACCTGTGTGCAAACGTCCTTACAAGCTCGGTCCTGAAGAGTTGAAGGAGTTGAAGAAGCAACTCGATATGCAAGAGAAAATGGGTCTCATCCGGCCTAGTTCTTCTCCGTGGGGTTGTGGTGTTCTTTTTGTGAAGAAGAAGGATGGAACAGACCGACTTTGTGTTGACTACCGTCCAGTGAAAAAGAAGACCATCAAGAACAAATATCCACTTCCCAACATCAATGAGCTGTTCGAACAACTCAAAGGTGCCCAAGTATTCTCCAAGCTTGATCTCCGTATGGGCTATCATCAGATTCGCATTCGTGAAGAAGATATTCCCAAGACAGCATTCAGAACAAGCTTTGGTTCATATGAATACACTATCATGTCTTTTGACCTCGCCAACGCTCCTCCGACGTTCTCTCGCATGATGAACTTCATCTTCAATGCCTACACCAATGACTTCGTTTTGGTCTGTCTCGACGACATTCTGGTTTTCTCGAAGAACAAGGAAGATCATGCCAAGCATTTGCGTTTGGTTCTTGATAAGCTCAGAGAACATCAGTTCTACGCCAAGTTCTCCAAGTGTGAATTTTGGCTCGATGAGGTTCTTTATCTTGGTCATATCATCTCTGCCAAGGGCATTGCCGTGAATCCTGAGAAGGTGTCTGCAATTGTGAATTGGGAACCTCCTCAGAACGTGAAGCAACTCCGCAGTTTTCTTGGTCTCGCAAGCTATTGCCGAAGATTCGTTGAAAACTTTTCTAAGATCGCGAAGCCTCTCTCTAATCTTCTCCAGAAGCACGTCAAGTACGTTTGGTCTCCGGAGTGTGACATTGCTTTCAACACTTTGAAAGAGAAATTGATCACTGCTCCAGTTCTGACTCCGCCTGATGAATCCAAGCCGTACGAGGTCTGTTGTGATGCCTCTCTCCAAGGTCTTGGTGCAGTATTGATGCAAGAGAAGAAAGCTGTTGCTTATACCTCTCGCCAGTTGAATCCTAATGAGAAGAACTACCCCACTCATGATCTCGAGTTGGCGGCAGTTGTGCATGCTCTTTTGACTTGGAGACATCTTCTATTGGGAAGAAAAGTGCACATTTTCACTGATCACAAGAGTCTCAAGTACATCTTCACTCAGCCTAATCTCAACCTCAGGCAAACTCGATGGGTCGAAATGATTCAAGAGTATAATCCGAGTATCGAGTATACTCCAGGCAAGGCCAATGTGATTGCTGACACTTTGAGCAAGAAGGCTTACTGCAACAGTCTGATTCTTAAGCCTTATCAACCCGAGCTTTGTGAAGCTTTCCGCAAACTTAATCTGCAAGTTGTTCCTCAAGGTTTCCTCACCAACCTTCAAGTCTCTCCTACCTTAGAAGAACAGATTCGCCAAGCCCAGCTTCTTGATGCTATGGTGAAAAAGGTGAAGATTGGGATTGCCAAGAGTCAATCCAAGTACAAGTGCTACTGCCTTGATGACAAGGACACTCTCTATTTCAAGGATCGTATTGCTGTACCCAAAGGTAACCTCCGTAAAGTGATCATGAACGAGGCTCACAATTCTCTCGTCTCCATCCACCCTGGGAGCACGAAGATGTATCAGGACCTTCAGCAAGCTTATTGGTGGACTCGAATGAAGCGCGAGATCGCTCAATTCGTGAATGAATGTGATGTCTGCAGAAGAGTGAAGGCAGAACACCAAAGGCCAGCAGGTCTCCTCCAACCTCTTGCCATTCCAGAATGGAAGTTTGACCACATTGAAATGGACTTCGTGACTGGGTTTCCAAAGTCCAAGCGTGGCAATGATGCTATATTCGTTGTCATCGATAAACTCACCAAAGTGGCTCACTTTCTGCCTATCAAAGAGTCGATCACTGCAGCTCAATTGGCGGAACTCTATACCTCTCGCATTGTCTCTCTGCACGGTATTCCTCAAGTGATCTCTTCAGACCGTGGCAGCATCTTTACCTCGATGTTTTGGGATTCTTTTCAGAAGGCCATGGGCACTAACATCCACTTCAGCACAACTTTCCATCCTCAAACAAGCGGTCAAGTCGAGTGTGTCAACCAGATTCTTGAAGATATGCTCAGGGCTTGTGTGATCTCCTTCGACATGAAGTGGGAGGATTGTCTTCCTTATGCTGAATTCTCCTACAACAACAGTTTTCAAGCAAGTTCGGGCAAGGCCCCTTTTGAAATTCTGTATGGCAGGAAGTGCCGTACCCCTCTCAATTGGTCTGAAACCGGTGAACGTCAGCTTTTGGGTAATGACTTAATCACAGAGGCAGAAGAAATGTGCAAAGTCATTCGTGATAACCTCAAAGCAGCCCAATCCCGCCAGAAGAGCTACTATGATAGTAAGCACTGTGATTTGGCTTTCGAGATCGGAGATCATGTTTACCTCCGTGTCTCTCCTCTGAAAGGTACTCATCGCTTCGGTATCAAAGGGAAGCTTGCCCCTAGATATGTGGGACCTTTCAAAATTGTCAGCAAGAGAGGCGACCTCGCCTATCAACTCGAGCTTCCTTCAAACTTTGCAAATGTTCATGACGTGTTCCATGTCTCTTAGCTTCAAAAGTGCTTCAAGACTCCTGACCGCTCCATCAACTTCGAGGACATTGAGCTCCAAGAAGATCTCTCTTATCATGAGCACCTAGTTTCTATTCTTGAAGAGACTGAACGCAAGACTCGCAACAAGTCAATCAAATTTCTCAAAGTCAAGTGGTCACACCATTCCGACCGTGAAGCTACCTGGGAACGCAAGGATCACCTCCGTTCTGAGTACCCGGCGTTCTTTCAGTCCTAGATCTCGGGACGAGATCCTTTCGTAGTGGTGGAGTGTTGTAACACCCCGGATGTAACTTTCCCTATTTGTACTCCAACTCTTGTTGTTTTCGGCGTTAAGTTATATTTATTTTTCCTCGGGTTCGGGTCTTTGTCTCCATGTGTTGTTTTCTTTGTCATGCATCTCATATCATGTCATCATGTGCATTGCATTCGCATACGTGTTCATCTCATGCATTCGAGCTTTTCCCCGTTGTCCGTTTTGCATTCCGGCGCTTCGTTCTCCTCCGGTGGTCATTTCTATCTTTCTTTCATGTGTGGGGATTAAACATTTCCAGATTGGACCGAGACTTGCCAAGCGGCCTTGGTTTACTACCGGTAGACCGCCTGTCAAGTTTCCTACCATTTGGACTTTGTTTGATACTCCAACGGTTAACCGAGTGACCGAAAAGGCCTCGTGTGTGTTGCAGCCCAACACCCCTCCAATTTGGCCCAAAACCCACCAAACTCTGCTCCATGTCCTAGAGTGTTCGATCACGATCGCGTGGCCGAAAACCGCACCTCATTTGAACTCTCCTAGCTCCCTCTATGCCTATTTAAACACCCCCCATTCCAAATCCCGGGTCTCCTCCCCCGAAACCCTAAAATCTCAGATCCGACGACGCCGGACACGTCCGACGACGCCGGACACGTCCGACTTACCCTGCCGCCGCCACGTGTCGCTGCCCCGTTGGCCGCGCCGCCGCCCCACATCCCCGCCG
>NC_041382.1:270266439-270316394 GCF_002162155.2 Triticum dicoccoides | reverse complement strand
CCGCTGCCGCCCCGGCCGCCGTCCGTCGCTCGCCGGAGGCCTCGCCTCGCCGGAGCTCTGGCCGGGTCCGATCTGGTCGGGTGGATCAGATCCACCGGTTCAGCGATCCAAACGCAGCCCCGCCGCCCGGATCCCTCCATCCCGGGATATCCTCGTCCCGTTGACTTTTGCAGGGTATAAATTTCGTCTAAGTCCTGAAATCTGCAGATCCAAGTGCCTCTGTTCGCGGTTCCGTAACTTTGCATCCGTAGCTCCGATTCATGCATATAGCATATCAACATGTTCAACTCAGAGAGTACATCATTTCATTCCATTGCATCCTTTTTCATTTGAGCTCATCTTGATGCCCGAAATGCTGTTAGAAGAGGGCTACTTGAGTTAATCGTCAGATCTGTTACTCCGTTTAGCACTTCTGTTATTTTCGCCATGATTATTGTGTGCATGATATGCCCGTGAGTTCTACATATGTTTTGTTAAGGGTTTTGTCATCTCTCCAGAGGTGCAACCCATGTATTTTTAGGATATGTGTGGTGACTTATGCAAGCTTGCAAAGTGGTGCACTTGCTAATTCTGTTTTCAGGGACTTAGTGATTTCAGGGATTGTTTAGTTCATGATGCCATATGTTCATGTTGTTTCCTAGTGATCCGTGCCTCTTTTGAGGATGATCAGTAAGGGAGTTTTGTTAATATTGTAGTGCTCTATCCATCCATGTCTTTGTTTGCTATTATGCAGCACCGTAGCTTGAGTCAATCGAGCTCTACTTTTGCTTCGTTGCGAATCTGGGCAGATCGTCAACTTGTTTGCGATTTTGCCGGTGTTATTGTAGTTGATCCGTGCATGCTATGCTATTATTCTTGCCATGTCTAGCTTGTATTTTGTGCCTTCTTTATGGGTGTATGCTTGTATTTCCATGACTTGCACCATAATGAGTGCATAGAGCTCGTAAACATGCCTTCGTGAGTTATGTTTCAGCATGTCCCAGTTTTCACTAAGTCTGAGAACTTATTATGTTTTTGCTATGTTCGTGTGCTTGTTACTATATTTTGTGATCCCTTTTGGCTCAAGGTCACTAAGGGACTTTTGTTAAGCTTGTTGAGTAGCTCCATGCCATGTCTTTCTTTGTCATGTTCAGGTCCTGTAGCATGTTGTTTTCTTGTTCCGAAGAGGGCTATATGATCTGAAATTCCAGACAAGTGTTAATTTCACTAAGTCCGAGATCTGTTTTACCATTTGCGTTTTTGCCATGCTATTTTGAACCTGTTAATGGATGAATTGGCCGTAGCTCAGTGCTAAACTTTCGTTAAGAATCTTGTATGCATCCCTGCCATGTATTTTGTTGTCATGTTTGGTGGCTGTAGCATGTTCATTTCGTTGCATTTAGATGCCTACTTGCTGTAAATCGCAGACCGGTGTCATTTTTGAATCGCTTGCCATTTCCAAACCATAACTCAGATTCCGGCGTTCTTTATATCGTTTTCAAGCGATTTCATCTCATATTTCCAGTGGAAAACTTGGATTTCCAAGTTGAGGCCAGGTTCATGCATTTCCTGTCATATCTTGCATTTTGCATCCCGGATCGCATCCCGCATAGCATATCATCATTTTATCATATTGCTTGGTCTTGCACGTGGTTGATTGTATCCTTGTTGCTTGTTTGTCTTGTTTGGGTAGAGCCGGGAGACGAGTTCGCTAACGAGGAGCTCGTTGAGTTTGCTTTCGAGGATCCAGTCAACTCTGACAACTGTGCAAGCAAGATGATCATACCCTCGAAATCACTACTATCTTTGCTATGCTAGTTTGCTCTCTATTTTGCTATGCCATTGCTACGATGCCTACCACTTGCTTGAAAGCCACCTAAATTGCCATGTCAAACCTCTAACCCACCTTTGTCCTAGCAAACCGTTGATTGGCTATGTTACCGCTTTGCTCAGCCCCTCTTATAGCATTGCTAGTTGCAGGTGAAGATTGGAGGCCGTTCCTTGTTGGAACATCTTTTATTTACTTGTTGGGATATCATTATATTGCCATATTATCTTAATGCATCTATATACTTGGTAAAGGGTGGAAGGCTCGGCCTCTCGCCTAGTGTTTTGCTCCACTCTTGCCGCCCTAGTTTCCGTCATATCGGTGTTATGTTCCCGGATTTTGCGTTCCTTACGTGGTTGGGTTATAATGGGAACCCCTTGATAGTTTGCCTTGATTAAAGCTTTTCCAGCAATGCCCAACATTGGTTTTACCATTTGCCACCTAGCCTTTTTCTTTCCCTTGGGTTCTGCAGACTCAAGGGTCATCTTATTTTAACCCCCCCCCCCCGGGCCAGTGCTCCTCTGAGTGTTGGTCCAAACTAGAGCCCCTTGCAGCGCCACCTCGGGGAAACTCGAGGGCTGGTTTTAGTTGTACGGATTGCTTATCTGACTGTGCCCTGAGAAAGAGATATGTGCAGCTCCTATCGGGATTTGTTGGCACATTCGGGCGGTGTTGCTGGTCTTGTTTTAACCTGTCAAAGTGCCTTGAGTTATCGAGATACCGAGTCTGATCGGGACGTCTTGGGAGGAGGTTTATTCCTTCGTTGACCGTGAGAGCTTGTCATGGGCTAAGTTGGGACTCCCCTGCAGGGATTGAACTTTCGAAAGCCGCACCCACGGTTATGGGCAGATGGCAATTTGTTAATGTCCGGTTGTAGATAACTTGAACCTTAATTAATTAAAATGAATCAACTGAGTGTGTTACCGTGATGGCCTCTTCTCGGCGGAGTCCGGGAAGTGGACACGGTGTTGGAGTAATGTTTGCGCAGATTGTTCTCTAGCTTCTCACTCCTGATTTGCCTCCTCTTCTCGCTCTCTTTTGCGAATAAGTTAGCTACCATACTTGCTAGTCGCTTGCTGCAGCTCCACTCATATTTTACCTTGCCATACCATAAGCTTAAATAGTCTTGATCGCGAGGGTGCGAGATTGCTGAGTCCCTGTGGCTCACAGATTACTATTACACCAGATGCAGGGCCTGATGATTCCGCTCCAGGAGACGCGTATGAGCTCAAGTGGGAGTTCGACGAAGACTCTCAATGATACTATGTTTCCTTTCCCGACGATCAGTAGTGGTGCCCAGTTGGGGGTGAACGGGACGTTGTCGCCTGTTGGGTTCTCTTTATTTTGGCGCCGTAGTCGGGCCATGAGTGTTTGGATGATGTAATGTTATTTATGTACTTGATTGACGTGGCGAGTGTAAGCCAACTATGTTATCTCCCCTTTATTATTCATATTACATGGGATGTTGTGAAGATTGCCTAACTTGCGACATATGCCTTCAATGTGATTATGTCTCTAAGTCGTGCCTCGACACGTGGGAGCTATAGTCGCATCGAGGGTGTGACAGATATTTAGTTAATTCTTTTTTCATATGATTAATAGATAAATTCCTCACGTCCAGCAATTTATTTTAGAATTTTTGGGGTTCCAGATCTTGTGCTAGCTACAGATTACTGCAGACTGTTCTGTTTTTGATAGATTCTGTTTTTCGTGTGTTGGTTGCTTATTTTGATTAATCTATGGTTAGTAAAATAGTTTATAATCCATAGAGAAGTTGGAATACATTAGGTTTAACACGAATATAAATAAATAATAGTTCATTACAGTACCTTGAAGTGGTCTTTTGTTTTCTTTCGCTAATGGAGCTCACGAGTTTTCTATTTTGAGTTTTGTGTTGTGAAGTTTTCAAGTTTTGGGTGAATTCTTTTTATGGATTATGGAACAAGGAGTGGCAAGAGCCTACTCTTGGGGATTCCCATGGCACCCCCAAGATAATCCAAGGACACTAAGAAGTCAAATCTTGGGGACGCCCCGGAAGGCATCCCCTCTTTCGTCCACTTCCATCGGTAATTTACTTGGAGCTATATTTTTATTCACCAACATGATATGTGTTTTGCTTGGAGCGTCTTGTATTATTTGTGTCTTTGTGTCTTAGTATGCTAAAATCATCCTTTCTGTACACACCTTTTGAGAGAGCCATACATGAATTAAAATTTGATAGAATACTCTATGTGCTTCACTTATATCTTTTGAGCTATGTAATTTTGCTCTATGTGCTTCACTTATATCTTACGAGCGTTATAATTTTGCTCTATGTGCTTCACTTAGATCTTTTAGAGCACGGTGGTGGATTTGTTTTAAAGAAACTATTAATCTCTCATGCTTCACTTAAATTATTTTGAGAGTCTCTTAATAGCATGGTAATTTGCTTAATAATAATATGCTTGGTATTCAAGATTTGTGAAACTTTCTTTTGAGTGTGTTGAATACTAAGAAAAGATTGAAGCTTGATAATTGTTTTGAGAATGGAGGTGATAATATTAAAGTCATGCTAGTTGAGTAGTTGTGAATTTAAAGAATACTTGTGTTAAAGTTTGTGATTCCCATAGCATGCACATATGGTGAACCGTTATGTGATGAAGTTGGAGCATGATTTATTTATTGATTGTCTTCCTTATGAGTGGCGGTCGGGGACGAGCGATGGTCTTTTCCTACCAATCTATCCCCCTAGGAGCATGCGCGTAATAATTTGCTTTGATAACTTATAGATTTTTGCAATATGTAGATGAGTTCTTTATGACTAATGTTGAGTCCATGGATCATACGCACTCTCACCCTTCCACCTTTGCTAGCCTCTCTAATACCGCGCACCTTTCGCCGGTATCATACACCTACCATATACCTTCCTCAAAACAGCCACCATACCTACTTATTATGGCATTTCCATAGCCATTCCGAGATATATTGCCATGCAACTTTCCACCATCTAGTTCATCATGACACATTCATCATTGTCATATTGCTTAGCATGATCATGTAGTTGACATAGTATTTGTGGCAAAGCCACCATTCGTAATTTCTTCATACTTGTCACTCTTGATTCATTGCATATCCCGGTAGACCACCGGAGGCATCCATATAGAGTCATACTTTGTTTTAGAATCGAGTTGTAATCATTGAGTTGTAAATAAATAAAAGTGTGATGATCATCATTTAATAGAGCATTGTCCCAAAAAAAAGAGAAATGCCAAAGAAAAAAAGAGAAGGCCCAAAAAAAGAGAAAATAAATAAAAAGGGGCAATGCTACTATCCTTTTACCACACTTGTGCTTCAAATTAGCACCATGATCTTCATAGTAGAGAGTCTCTCATGTTATCACTTTCATATACTAGTGGGAATTTTACATTATAGAACTTGGCTTGTATATTCCAATGATGGGCCTCCTCAAGTGCCCTAGGTCTTCGTGAGCAAGCAAGCTGGATGCACACCCACTAGTTTATTTTGTTGAGCTTTCATACACTTATAGCTCTAGTGCATCCGTTGCATGGCAATCCCTACTCACTCACATTGATATCTATTGAGGGGCATCTCGATAGCCCGTTGATACGCCTAGTTGCTGTGAGACTATCTTCCCCTCCTTTTTGTCTTCTCCACAACCACCATTCTATTCCACCTATAGTGCTATATCCATGGCTCACGCTCATGTATTGCATGAAGATTGAAAAAGTTTTGAAAAAGTTAGAGTATGAAACAATTGCTTCGCTTTTCATTGGGGTTGTGCATGATTTAAATACTTTGTGTGGTGAAGATAGAGCATAGCCAGACTATATGATTTTGTAGGGATAACTTTATTTGGCCATGTTATTTTGAGAAGACATAATTGCTTTGTTAGTATGCTTGAAGTATTATTATTTTTTATGTCAATATAAACTTTTGTCTTGAATCTTTCGAATCTGAATATTCGTACCACAATTAAGAACATTTGCATTGAAATTATGCCAAGTAGCACTCCGCATCAAAAAATTTCTTTTTATCATTTATCTACTCGAGGACGAGCAGAAATTAAGCTTGGGGATGCCTGATACGTCTCCAACGTATCTATAATTTTTGATTGCTCCATGCTATATTATCTACTGTTTTGGACTACATTGGGCTTTATTTTCCACTTTTATATTATTTTTGGGACTAACCTATTAACCGAAGGCCCAGCCCAGAATTGCTGTTTTTTTTGCCTATTTCAGTGTTTCGGAGAAACATAATATCAAATGGAGTCCAAACGGAATAAAATCTTTGGGAACATGATTTTCTCACCGAAAGTGATCCAGGAGACTTGGACCCTACTCCAAGGAGTCAAAGAGGAGGTCACGAGGGTGAGGGCGCCCCCCTAGGGCGCGCCCCCTGCCTCGTGGGCCCCTCGGTGCTCCACCGACGTACTCCTTCCTCCTATATATACATATGTACCCCCAAACGATCAGAAGAGGAGCCAAAAACCTAATTCCACCACCGCAACTTTCTGTATCCACGAGATCCCATCTTGGGGCCTGTTCCGGAGCTCCGCCGGAAGAGGGCCGTCATCACAGAGGGCTTCTACATCATCATAGCCTCTGTGATGAAGTGTGAGTAGTTTACCTCAGACCTTCGGGTCCATAGTTAGTAGCTAGATGGCTTCTTCTCTCTTTTTGGATCTCAATACAAAGTTCTCCCCTCTCTTGTGGAGATCTTTTCGATGTAATCTTCTTTTTGCGGTGTGTTTGTTGAGACCGATGAATTGTGGGTTTATGATCAGGTCTATCTATGAATAATATTTGAATCTTCTCTGAATTCTTTTATGTATGATTGGTTATCTTTGCAAGTCTCTTCGAATTATCCGTTTGGTTTTGCCAACTTGATTGGTAGTTCTTGCCATGGGAGAAGTGCTTAGCTTTGGGTTCGATCTTGCGGTGTCCTTTGCTAGTGATAGAAGGGGCAGCAAGGCATGTATTGCATCGTTGTCATCGAGGATAACAAGATGGGGTTTATTTCATATTGCATGAATTTATCTCTCTACATCATGTCATCTTGCTTAAGGCGTTACTCTATTTTTAACTTAATACTCTAGATGCATGCTGGATAGCGGTCGATGAGTGGATTAATAGTAGTAGATGCAGAATCGTTTTGGTCAACTTGTCACGGACGTGATGCCTATATACATGATCATGCCTAGATATTCTCATAACTATGCTCAATTCTGTCAATTGCTCAACAATAATTTGTTCACCCACCGTAGAATACTTATGTTCTTGAGAGAAGCCACTAGTGAAACCTATGGCCCCCGGGTCTATTCTCATCATATCAATCTCCATCACTTTAATCTTGCTTTGCTTTTTTACTTTGCCTTTACTTTTTACTTTGCATCTTTATACCAAAAATATTATATCTATCAGATCTCACTCTCGTAAGTGACCGTGAAGGGATTGACAACCCCTAATCGCGTTGGTTGCGAGTAGCTATCGCTTTGTGCAGGTACGAGGGACTTGAGCGTGGCCTCCTACTGGATTGATACCTTGGTTCTCAAAAACTGAGGGAAATACTTACGCTACTCTGCTGCATCATCCCTTCCTCTTCGGGGAAAACCAACGCAAGCGAAAGACGTAGCAACAACGCAGGTGTGCAGTACCCTCCTAAGGCCAACCCCAAGAAGAAGAAGCAGCTACTCCGCACTGGGCCTCAGGGGAGCGGCACCACCTCAGGATCGGCGCCCGCACGTGGGGAGCCTCCCTCCCTTGCATAGGGAGGCGCGCCCAACGCCCTCCTTGGGCAGGGCTTGGGGGCTCTCTTCTGGAGGGCCTCAGACCTGGCCAACATCACGAGGGAGGCGATCGGGCACCACGTGGAGGCATGCTTCGCGGCACGTTTCCCTCAGGAGGGCACTGGGCGAGGAGTGCCTGGCGCTCAGGAGTTCATCGTCGAGACCACTCAGGAGCTACACGATGCAAGAGCCATGCATGGCGACCGCCGCCCACCTGGCGCTGCTCCCCACCCAGGCGAGGGTGGTGAGCTACGCGTCTGCTTCGACATCCCAGGGCTCAACAGGGCTCAACAGGGAAGCATCTCAGGAGCGCTTCTGACCTTCACATGCTGGCCGGTGTGAGGATCCACCTCACAGCTACGTTCGCATGTCGTTCGGCCTGCCCAGCGTGGCAGCTACCTTCCAGCGCTACCTGCGGATCATCCTGGCAGGTCAGGAGGCAAGGCTTCACACAGTCCTGGTGGAGATGGAGACGGTCCTCAGGAGGCCACCTAAGCCTCCAGAGCCTCCCGAGGCTCTAGGCCTCGACGGCTCGTGAGGAGCGACTTTTTCAGCGTGCATCTTTAGCTACCCTAACACTCCTTTGACAACCAAACCAGGTGACATTTTCCAAGCACATTTAGCTGGGAGCACTCCCTGGGCTGCATCATTCCTAGACCACGTGGTTCTGTCCCTGCGGCATGTATCCACTTGCATCTTTAGTTCACCCTGCTAGGGGCGCCACTCAGGCTGCATCATGCCCAGGCCGCTTGGGTCCGACCCAGTGGCATGTATCGTTCTTGCATTTACCTAAGCCAGTTTGCTTTTCATGCATAATCTATCTGTGGTCATCACAGCCTGCTTGATTATCGCCCGCCACGGGAACCTCCCATGTCGGCACGACACTTGTGCTTGGGTCCGTCCCTGCAATGCTGACAAATCTGAGCGGTCGAGCTCCAGCTCGCGGCATGCCCGTGCACGTCACCTCACCAGACCCTCAGTGCCTTCACCTCCTTGTGAAGCAACCAGTGGCGGACCGGCAATCACCATGGTAATTTGTGCCCTTCCTTGTGCTAACTTGTAGGAAGCTCCTGAGGACTACAGCAGGCGGTACCACGGGCTCTCTCTTCTCCCATGCAATTCGCGTGCACGTTAAAAGGGGGGCTCCTGAGCATTGCGACTAAGGAGCTCTTACTGGCTCTCCAGCCCTCACCCCTAGCCTTGACCACGGCACCGCGACTTGGTATACCCTTGGCAGCTGAGCTCGCTCGAGGGCCAGGAACTGAGGACGCAGAGCACACGGAAGAGCATGGAAAAGAGGGGGAGGCTCGCACGGCCCTAACCTATCTACCCAACAGTGGTCGATGCCCAAGTCTGGCGCAACACAAGGAACCAGCTCCAGAATGCCAAGATAGGTCTCGTGCCTGGATCGACCCAGTGCTACAGCATAGGATCCTCACCTGTGGCAGCCTTGTTACGACAACATCGCCACCCTTTCCTTCCTCTCGGTAGTTTCTTGAGTGCCAAAGGGGACCTCTTGAGCATCGCGCCTCAGGAGCTTTTATCGGACCTCGGGCCTCTCACCTCCTGGCCTCGACCACGGCATCGCGACCTGGCATACCAGCAACAACTGTAGCCTACCTGGGGACCGGGACCTGTCGGTGTAGAGCACCAAACTGACGTGGGGTTGGAACGGGGAGACCGAGCCGAAACAAGACATGCGATCGCAAATTTTTATAATAGGGATAACATGAACAGAAGACATTACATACCCATTACACGCCCCCACGGGGTCCGTTTCGATTCCTCGCAGGGAACAAAAAGAAGGGAGTTCCTAGGAGCTCTATCTACACGCACCGGGGCAACCAACGCCATCATCAACAGTGGGCCACGGGAGGCCGGCACCAACCCAATCTAGACCAGCGACGGCCGGACGCTGCAGCCTTACTCCGGGCCCGGCGAGAGCTCGGGGGCACGTAGCTGTCATCGCTTGTCTTCGGAGTGTCGGCAAGCTCGGGAGAATTGTTGGACCACCAGGAGTCACTGTTAGTGTCAAAACCAGCGGATCTCGGGTAGGGGGTCCCGAACTATGCGTCTAAGGCGGGTGGTAACAGGAGGCAGGGGACACGATGTTTTACCTAGGTTCGGGCCGTCTTGATGGAGGTAAAACCCTATGTCCTGCTTGATTATTCTTGATAATATGAGTAGTACAAGAGTTGATCTACCACGAGATCAGAGAGGCTAAACCCTAGAAGCTAGCCTATGGTCTGATTGTATGTTGTCCTACGGACTAAGACCCTCCGGTTTATATATACACTGGAGGGGGCTAGGGTTACACAAGGTCGGTTACAAAGGAGGAGATATACATATCCGTATTGCCTCGCTTGCCTTCCACGCCAAGGAGAGTCCCATCCGGACACGAGACAAAGTCTTCAATCTTGTATCTTGATAGTCCGACAGTCCGGCTGGCCGGAGACCCCCTAATCCAGGACTCCCTCAGTAGCCCCCGCACTAGGCTTCAATGACATCAAGTCTGACACGCAGTATTGTCTTCGACATTGCAAGGCGGGTTCTTCTCCAAATTTTGAATGTTTGTTAAGCAGTGTCTGGCCTCATAAATGTTGGACCTCTTGGCTTCTGCGCCCAATAATGGCAATCTTCCACGCGTCGAATGAATACGAGGAGCCAGGGCATTTTTACATTCGCCCCCTAGCCAGATAAATAAATTGTCTATTAAAGGGATGGGGATTCTTAGATCCAATCCATATCATCCTCCCCCAGCGAGAATCCATTGGAGCGCGCTTCGGAAAAATCCACTCCAGCATGGCCGACAACCGCAGCTCCTCCTCCCGCCCCCGTAGCCCCAAGCCCGGTGATTGGGAGAGGTGTTCTGTCCCACACAGTCGATTAGTCAAACTACAGACTAAGGGATTTCTCCCTCCAGCGTATATTGTTCGGGACCGAGCCGGGCTTGCCACCTACAATGGCGGGGAGCAAGCGGAGAGCTTCCCCAGTCCCTCTATAGGGGAGCGGGTATGCCTTGTTCCTTACTTATTAAGGGGACTCGGATTTCCAATTCATCCATTCCTCCGCGGGATCCTGGAGTTTTACGGCCTCCAACTGCATAATTTCACCCCTGCTTGCATATTACACATCGCCGGCTATGTTGCCCTCTACGAGTTATTCCTAGGCTGCGAGGCTCATTTTGAGCTGTGGAAAAGGTTATTTTGCCTCGTCCCCTGCACACAGAAGGGGTCACTGAGGGAGTCCTGGATTAGGGTGTGTCCGGATGGCCGGACTATACCTTCGGCCGGACTCCTGGACTATGAAGATACAAGATTGGAGACTTCGTCCCGTGTCCGGAAGGGACTTTCCTTGGCGTGGAAGGCAAGCTTGGCGATACGGATATGTAGATCTCCTACCATTGTAACCGACTTTGTGTAACCCTAACCCTCTCCGGTGTCTATATAAACCGGAGGGTTTTAGTCCGTAGGACAACATACAGAACAACAATCATACCATAGGCTAGCTTCTAGGGTTTAGCCTCTCCGATCTCGTGGTACATCTACTCTTGTACTACCCATATCATCAATATTAATCAAGCAGGACGTAGGGTTTACCTCCATCAAGAGGGCCCGAACCTGGGTAAAACTTCGTGTCCCTTGCCTCCTGTTACCATCCGGCCTAGACACACAGTTCGGGAACCCCTACTCGACATCCGCCGGTTTTGACACCGACATTGGTGCTTTCATTGAGAGTTCCTCTGTGTCGTCACCGTTAGGCTTGATGGCTCCTACGATCATCAATAGTGATGCAGTCTAGGGAGAGAGCTTCCTCCCCGAACAGATCTTCGTCTTTGGCGGCTTCGCACTGCGGGCCAATTCACTTGGCCATCTAGAGCAGATCGAAAGCTAAGCCCCTGGCCGTCAGGTCAGATTTGGAAGTTTAAACTACACGGCTGACATCCGCGGGGACTTGATCTTCGATGGATTCGAGCCACTGCCGAGCGCGCCGCACTGTCACGACGAGCATGATCTAGCTCTGCCGCCGAACAGAGTCCTGGAGGCCGCACCCGCATCGGCTTCGACCCTTAATTTGGAGCCAACTACGCCGATCGAGGATGGGTGGTTGGACACCGCCTCGGGGGCTGCGATCCCAACGGCGATCGAGCCGAACACCAGCCCCGCACTCCGCGAGACTCGTGACTCCAAGGAGCCGGACTCCTCTCCGGACTCCGAACCCTCCACGCCACTGCTGATCGAATCCGATTGGGCGCCGATCATGGAGTTTACTGCCGCGGACATCTTTCAGCACTCGCCTTTCGGTGATATTCTGAAGACACTAAAGTCTCTCTCTTTATCAGGAGAGCCCTGGCCGGACTACGGTCAGCAAGGTTGGGATACGGACGATGAAGAAATTCAAAGCCCACCCACCACCCACTTTGTAGCCACTGTCGACGATTCAACCGACATGCTCGACTTTGACTCCGAAGACATCGACGGTATGGACGCCGATGAAGGAGATGATGAAGAAGTAGCGCCTATTGGGCCCTGGAAAGCCACCTCGTCATATGACGTATACATGGTGGACGCACCAAAAGATGACGACGAGGAGCGGAAGGACGCACCGAAGGCTTGTTCCCTCGAGAAGCAATCAAAGCGGCGACGCAAGCGCCGCCCCAAATCCCGCCTCGACAGAAATAATGATCACACAGACCCAGCGCTGGCGTAGGGCGAACCGCTGCCGGACAACGGCAATCTGGATAATCAAACCGAGCAAACAAATTCTATCAAGGATAATGGTTCGGACGACATAACGCCGGACAGGCATCCGGAGCAGTAGAATGCCCGTAAAAGGCTTGTTGCCACCGCGAGTAGTCTTAAAAAGCAGAAGCAAAGGCTCAAGGCTGCGCAAGAGACACTCCAAATCAGATGGAGTAAAATACTCAACACAGCAGCGAGGTACGGCGACAATCGCCCCTCCAAGAGCTACCAAAGCGGAAGCTGCTACCTGAATTCGATGAGGAGGCCTCAGACCCCCCACAACCAAATATCAAAGCAGCCACCTGGCCGGATAGACGACCCCTTTGCCAACACAGAGCGGCATACAACGCCACTCACAATACAACACGCGACCCATGCGAGGGCTCGCACCCAAAGGACGGCGCAACAAGATCCATCTATGGACCACGCAAGCGCGCCCCAGCATACAATGCAACACAACAAACATCTGAACAACGCGGTACACCCAGCTACAGGGGTGCTGCACACCCCCTATGTTTCATCGATGAGGTGCTGGACCATGAATTTCCAGAGGGATTCAAACCCGTAAACATAGAGACATATGACGGAACAACAGACCATGGGGTCTGGATTGAGGACTACATCCTTCATATCCATATGGCTCGAGGAGATGATCTCCACGCCATCAAGTACTTACCCCTCAAGCTCAAAGGGCCAGCTCGTCACTGGCTTAAAGGCCTCCCCGAAAGCTCCATTGGAAGTTGGGAAGAGCTCGAAGACGCCTTTCAGGAAAATTTTCAAGGGACTTATGTCCGACCTCCGGATGCGGACGATTTAAGTCATATAACTCAACAGCCCGGAGAGTCAGCCCGAAAGCTTTGGAACAGGTTTCTTACTAAAAAGAACCAGATTGTCGACTGTCCGGACACCGAAGCCTTGGCAGCTTTCAAGCATAGCGTCCGTGACGAATGGCTCGCCAGACACCTCGGCCAAAATAAGCAAAGAACGATGGCTGCATTAACAAGCCTCATGACCAGCTTTTGCGCGGGTGAGGACAGCTGGCTAGCCAGATGCAGCACCAGCGACCCCAGTACATCTGAAGTTAGAGATGGAAACGGGAAATCACGGTGCAACATCAATAACAAACACCGAAATAAAGAAGACAACACGAAGGGCATGACAGTAAATGTCGGATTCTAAAGCTCTCAGCCAGGTCAGCAAAAGGCGCCCTCTAAAGGCACCATGGATGAACTGTCCAGCCTCAACAAAAATCTGGACCAAGTATGTCAGATCCATAGTACCCCTGGTAAACCTGCTAATCATACCCACAGAGAATGTTGGGCTTCAAGAAGTCCGGCAAGCTCAACGCCGTACACAAGGGGGAGGATACACCAAGTGAAGACGAGGACGAGCCTCCCAAGCAAGACACTGGGGAACAAAAGAAATTTCCACCAGAAGTCAAAACAGTAAACGTGTTACACGTGATCAAGGGAAAAAACAACACGGCACTCCCAGGAAAATATACCCAAGTGCCTGTCACCGCGAAGTCCTGCCACTGGTCGTTTCAACCGATCACTTTCGACCATCACGGTTACTCAGCAAGTATCCGACGCGTAGGATGGGCTGCCCTGGTATTAGACCCAGTAATTGACGGATATCACTTCACACGAGTCATGATGGATGGTGGCAGCAATCTAAACCTAATATATCATGATACAATCCGCGGGATGGGGTTAGACCCAACAAAAATTCACCATAGCAATAATACCTTTAAAGGAGTAACGCCAGGCCCAAGGGCTCGTCATACGGGCTCCCTCCTACTAGAAGTTATATTCGGCTCCCCCGATAACTTCCATCGTGAGAATTTAACCTTCCACATCCCTCCGTTCCAAAGTGGCTATCAAGCACTGCTCGGACGCGAAGCTTTCACTCGCTTTAATGCAATACCACACTATGCCTCCCTCACACTCAAGATGCCCGGTCCACGTGGCATCATTTCAGTGAACGTAAATATCAAGCGATCTCTGCGTGCCGAAGAGAGTGCGGCTGCCTTGGCAGCCGCACACTAAAGACGGCCGGACTAGCGAAAGCATCCAATAGGTCGTCAAGACCTCAGACACAACTAATCAAGTCCGGCGCCACTATTTAGACCGAATAAATGGTCACACCCCTATTTGTCAATACAAGGGGCTCAACGCGCGCAGACAAGTGGCAATTTCTTCTCATCTTGAATTATACATGGTTTCTTTAAAAACTATCTTTTTCCACGACAACTTTTTCACCTAAATTCCTCTCTTTTACAGACGATCATCGTGCTAATGCCGTCCAGGATACGGCACAACGGAGACACGGGCGCAGACGTGCAGCAGGGACCCTCTCCAAGGATTCTTTTTAGATTAAGACCCTGCGTAAACCTTTTTTACTGTCTCTTGTTGATACATATCCACCGTTGAGAAGGATGCTGACATCTTGGCATGTGGCCACGCCAGAACAATGCACGTACCTGGACACAAGGGGCTTCTTACAAAGGCCATTATTTAGGCCCGGTTTATACCACAAAGACCAAATACCTTAGGGAGTGTTCGGCGTCGCGAGTTTGGCCTTATATGCATCAGCTCCGAATCATTGTCTTTGGTCAAATGTTGGGTTTGCCCGGCTCCTGTGTTTTGGTGCCTTACGTTCCGCTTTACCGGCTAAGGTAGCACTAGGAGAAGTACTGCGATTGTGCCCTGGTTCATCCGGACGAGCACCTCAGTAGAGAAAGCCGAAAACTGACTGTCATGATATAGCGTGAGACTGGTCAACCACTCGATGACATGTTGGAATGTTAGAATTCCTCCGCCTTAACAAAGGGCCGTTTTCTGGCCAGGCATGTACGCACCCCAGGATCGGGAGAGTGCGGAGCCACCAGGGGCTATCTAGTACCCCCACTGTCAAACTCCTATGGCTAAGTGAAAGTGCTAAAGCATTATAGTCCGGTTGCCTCGCTCGCTCCGCTATCACCTCCTTAATAGGACGTTGGGTTAAGTGTGAACGCGTGTTTTTTGCGAGCACCTCCGCATTATATGCGTGGGGGTTGAAGCCGACGGCTGCAATCTTTCAGGTTATACACATGTATACATACACGGCCGCCCAGGAGGCATCATATTACTTTTAGGCAAAAGTATAAAAATAGCCTTATAAAAATTTATAAAAGAATTTTGATTATAATGAGATTACATATCACTCAAACATAATATCTTTTGAGCACTGGGTCTCTATCAAACGAGCACCCTCAAGAACTTCTTCAAAGTAGTGCTCAGTAGCCATTCGACCTATGGCCGAATCCGCGCTGCAGCAGTGGTAGCATCCATCTCCGCCCAGTATGCTTTAACGCGGGCAAAGGCCATCCTTGAGCCCTCTATGCACGCCGACCTCTTCATCGCATTAATGCGCGGCACCACGTCAAGGAACTGCTCCACCAAGCTGAAATAGCTGTTCGGTTTTGGCCTTTCCGGCCATAGCTGATCCACAACAGACCTCATGGCGAGTCCGGACAACCTATTCAGTTCGGCCCATTCGGCTAATTGGTCAGTCAATGAAAGCGGACGCTCGGGAGAATGGAATTGTGTCGAAAACAGCTGGTCCACTTCACGGTTCGTCTGACCCTAGAAGTACTTGTCCGCATCGGCAGCGCTCGCCGCCAAATCCATATACACATCCTTCGAACTCCACAGCCGATCTAGAGAGGCATACCGTGGATCTCCGAACTTCCTCCGTAACATAAAGGATTTCCCAGCTACAATATCCCCGACTTCCCACAGCTCCTCCTTCTTCGCCCTCATAGCAGAGCGGATGTCTTTGCTCGTCGCAGCAGCCTTCTCAAGGTCCGACGCCTTCGCTAGGTTTTCCTTTTCAAGAACCCGGCAACGGTCGGCGGCGGCTTTTAATTCTATGGCCATCTTGGCCATCTTATCTCGGATCTCTCCATGCGCGACCTTCTCGGCTTTCAACTCTTCGGCCGCCTTCAAAGCAGCCGCATTACCAAACCTCACTTGTTCCTTGGCTCGGGCAAGTTCTGCCCGCAAGGCTTCAACAGTGGCAGCTCCATCTGCAGTCACAACATATTAAAGATACTGGCATCATGCTGCTCTTACTATGTGGCGTTTACCAGATAATGACACTAACCCTGTGCCTCGTCAAGCCTTTTGTTAACAAGCTCGATGTCGGCGTCTGCCGCATCCAACTGCCGTTTTAAATGGGCAAACTCGCTAGTCCGGCTAGCCACCGGAGCTTCCATCACCTGCACATAGAGGCAGTATGGCTATTACCTGGGAATATGATCCTCTGTTCGTCGTCGTTTCCGACGACAACCAGAGTCTCAGGGGCTACTATCTACACAGGGCACACCTAGCATGTGCAGGACTATCATACATTATTTTACGTACCTCAAAGCCTGTCAGTAGACTCATAAAAGCTTCATGCAATCCGCTCTCGGCGGACGAGATTCTCTCCATCACCGTATTCATCAGCATACGATGTTCATCTGAGATGGCCGCTCGCCCCACCAACTCGCTCAGAACATCCGATCGCACACCAGATGGTGCCGGACTCTTTTGTCTGCTCTCTTTGGGAGCCGGACACTGGGAGCTTCAGGGGTCAATGGGATTATCTTCTGGCCTCACCAGACTCGGAGAGGCCCTCCGCGACGACACTTCGGGGTCGCCCGCTTCCGGAGCGGAGGAGTCTGGAGGAGGCGTTTCGCTCTCCATCATCTCTGGAAGAAGATCCCCCGAAGACGAGCTCATTTGAGAGGGGCCAAGGCCCGAACTGCAAAGATATATGCGGTGGTTATTTTCTCAGAAGGAAAAGATGGCATACCTGTACTATTAAAGTATTTTGGGTCACTTATGACTCGCTGGAGAATTGATCCCCCCACGGACTTTGTGCGGCAAAAGCACCCCCCAAGGTAGGACCCTCTGTGGGATACTTCTTCTCCTGTTTGGAAGCTTCGGCGTCCGAATCCCCGGGTGTAGTCCTTTTCCTCCTCAGGTCGTCTTCCTTCATGGAGACGTTCGCTCCCTCGGTTAGAATGGGCAGCGTTGGGGGCCCGCGTCCGCCCGTATTATCCTCCCAAGTATCTTCCTTCAAGGGCTCCGGGCAAGGTGCGACCTGGAGCATCTTTTCCAATATCGGATTGTCCAAACCCTCAGGGAGGGGGGCTGAACACCGAATCAACTTCGCCTTTGTTAGCCAGTCCTGGTCAAAAAGCAAACTCTCAGAAATAACTTCGTAACAAATGAGAGATAGTATGTTCGGCCGGAAGATTCCTTACCTGTTGGGCGGCGCGGTTACTGCTTAGGCCCACGTCCTCGGTGATTTCCGGACACTCTACCTGAGGTCCAAAGAATGACTTGTACATCTCCTCGTGCGTCAGGCCAAGGAAATTTTGAATGACACGCGGTCCCTCGGGATTGAACTCCCACAAGCGAAGGGGCCGGTGTTTGCAAGGCTGGACTTGACGAACCAGCATAACTTGTATTACCGCAACCAAACTAAAATCTCCATTGAAGAGATCTCGTATGCGGCTTTGCAGTATAGGCACGTCCTTGGCTGGACCCCAGCTCAGACCTCTGCTGATCCATGACATCAGTTGTGGTGGTGGGCCCGAGCGGAAAACAGGGGTGGCCACCCACTTGGCACTTCTAGGAGCCGTGATGTAGAACCACTCCTGTTGCCACAATTCAGACACCTCTGGAATGGAACCTTTGGGCCATGGAGCTCCCATCATCTTGCATATTGAGGCACCTCCACACGCTGCATGTTGCCCCTCGATTATCTTCGGCTTTACTTCAAAGGTCATGAGCCACAGGCAAAAGTGAGGGGTAACCTGGAGGAAGGCCTCACACACGACAATAAATGTCGTGATATTAAGAAAGGAGTCCGGAGCTAGATCATGGAAATCTAGCCCGTAATAAAACATCAAACCCCTGACGAAAGGATCCAGAGCAAGGCCTAGACCTCGGAGGAAGTGGGAGACGAACACGACGTTCTTGTTGGGTTCGGGGGAGGGGACAGCCTACCCTCGGGCAGGTAGCCGATGCAAAACCTCGGCGGTCAGATATCTGGCCTCCCTCAACTTTTTGATGTCTTCTTCCGTGAAGGAGGAAGGCACCCATCGGCCTTGAAGGCTAGATCCGGACATGATTGAAGGTTCGGAGCACCTGACCTGAACTTTGGGTGTTTGAGCTTGAGGTGGGGGAAGGATTCGATTGAGCACGGGAGGGAAAAAATAAAAGCCTTGTCCCTTTATAAAGAGGGTGAATATCAAGCGTCCTCTCCGTGGCCGTTTGGACTTGCCTATAGTCTAGGAGTCCTAGAAGCGGTTGGGTTACCCACGCTCGTATTGATGAGAATCTCGGAATAAGGGGACACGATCTCTGCTTCGACAAGACGTGCCAAGGAAACCGCCTCGCATGACACACTGAGGTGGGACAATAAAATGGTTCGAATGAAGGCTTGGCCGTGGTGCGATGTCACACTATGGAATACGTCAGCAGATTAGATTTGTGTAAATATTATTCTCTCTATGGCAATATGTGGAAACTTATTTTGCAGAGTCGGACACTATCTTTGTGTTCAAAATCTTCTATGAAGTACTTGGAGGAGGAACCCGCCTTGCAATGCCGAAGACAATCTGCGCGTCGGACTCGTCGTCATTGAAGCCTGGTTCAGGGGCTACTGAGGGAGTCCTGGATTAGGGGGTGTCTGGATGGCTGGACTATACCTTCAGCCGGAGTCCTGGACTATGAAGATACAAGATTGAAGACTTCGTCCCGTGTCCGGAAGGGACTTTCCTTGGTGCGGAAGGCAAGCTTGGCGATACAGATATGTAGATCTACTACCATTGTAACCGACTTTGTGTAACCCTAACCCTCTCCGGTGTCTATATAAACCGGAGGGTTTTAGTCCGTAGGGCAACCTACAGAACAACAATCATACCATAGGCTAGCTTCTAGGGTTTAGCCTCTCCGATCACGTGGTAGATCTACTCTTGTACTACCCATATCATCAATATTAATCAAGCAGGACGTAGGGTTTTACCTCCATCAAGAGGGCCCGAACCTGGGTAAAACTTCGTGTCCCTTGCCTCCTGTTACCAGCCGGCCTAGACACACAGTTCGGGACCCCCTACCCGAGATCCGCCGGTTTTGACACCGACAGTCACTTTATCAAGTGGGCGGAGCCGAAATATGGCGCATCGCCGAAACCGGATACCTGTCCGGTACTCTGAAAAAGACGTCCAAAGAATGGCCTTCGGAATGGTTTTATATGGAGGACGTCCCCCTTCCGGACCCTGTTCGGCGGGTCTTCCTGAGTTCAACAACTCTCCTCTGAAGAAACGCCGAAGTTGGCGCCCACCAGCCTGCGGGGGGAAGACAACGGAGAAGTCCTTTACCTGATGAACCGGATTAAAGCGCTGGCTCAATCAGGATTGACAGTAATCGAGGTTATGTCAATATGCATAATGCGGGGAGTGCAGCCACTTCAATATCGAGGGCACCCCCTGTGGTGTTTTACCGGGGAAGATGATGCCACCCGTTGCGGGCGTAAGTGTCCGGACAACGCTGCTGCTTTAGCAAAAATTCTTTCCGAGTTGTTCAAGGGGGAGGAAGAGGAGTTCATCCGCATCAAGCCATAGGATGGATTCTCCATGTACAACCCTCCAAGCTGGGTGAGTTATATCTCCTTACTCCCATTCTTCCCGCATTCTTTGTCATAGGTACTCACCTTGCCATTTTGCGGCAGGAACTGCGAAAAGCCATAAGGGAGGTCAAAAGCCCATCCCCACAACCAGAGGACCCTGATCGGGCCCTCTGTCCCGGACTCGAAGAAGATCCGGACATATTCGTGGAGCTGATAGACCAGCAGTTCTATCAATTAAGATGTGATGACGCCATGGTGGCCATTACGGCCGACTATCCCGGACTGCTTCCTGTGTCGCACGTAAGAAAAACCAAAAATCCCAACTCCAAAAACTAGGATCCGCTTTTAGACACTTCACCTACCAAATACATATGGTGTTTTACAGGGAAGCCCTTCAGGACGCCGTGCCGAACCCGCAGCTACTCGCCAACAAGAGGCACCGAGGCCGGGCAGGCCAAAAAGGAAGGCGGTCAGGACGGAGATGCCGATGCAGAGGTATGAAAAAAACCCCGCTCCGTGGTTGTCGTCTTTCTCAAAAGTAATGACGTCCATGTTTCTTTAATAGAAAAAAACGCTCACCGAAATATGTCCGGTGAAGCTGCCGATCATGCTTCCACCAGCCGGGCTCCAGGACCGGACATAGAGGCGAAAGCCGACATGGGGCGGACGTCGGATACTCCCCCTACAGAGGATATGGATAGACTATCCGCTACAAATTCAGAAGTGGAGAGTGCCATGAATCATAGGCATCGCCGGGCCATACTCCGTGACGCTTGCTTCTCACCGGAGGCATTTGATGCCTTCAATTCTGGAGACGCGTACCTCCGTGCTGCTCAAAATGTTCTAGCCAAACCCACGGACCAGTATGGAAGGGATGTACGGGTAAGCAAATCTGACGATTATATGTATCAGTAGCCCCTGATACTTGAAACAGTTAGCGGAACTGATTTAAGGATCATCTATTGTGCAGGTTCTTACATAGAAGAATACTCGACTGTCACAGGAGCTGGAGGAATGCAAGACCCAACTTCGGGCCGCCGTTGCCGCATTGAAGGAACCCAAAAAGTTCCCAGCTGGTAACATTTGTTTCTAACAATGATAGGTACCATATAGCATGCGGTGTGGCTGCAGATCTAACAATAGATATTGCAGATGAATCCAGAGAGAATCTGGAGGACTAGCATATCGTACGATAGCTAAATGCTAGTGAATGCGTGCTGACTGAGGTCAGGCGGGAGAAAAACAATCTCCAAGATGCCAATACCAAGCTGAGCATCGAACTGAAAGATGTTCGAGCCCAGCTTGCGGACTCCGAGAAGGAGAATAAGCGGCTTCGACGCGACATTTTTAGTAAGTGCTTGAATGAACCCTTAAAAAGGGGTAGGCGGAGAAGACGGCTAACAGAGTTATGTCTGAAGGTATGCTGATAGGTCGTCCCGCGGAGGAGATTCCCGGGTCTGCGGGTGATCTTCTATCCGAGCTCTCACAACTGCATGAACAAGTACGACAGGTGATGCAAGGTATTGCCCAGGCCTTGTGGCCATCCATCTCCCTGCCAGAAGGCATTGGAGAGCTTGCGGAGAAGCTCAAGGGAGCACAGCGGCACTTCCGCTTATGGAAGATATCGGCCTGCCGTCAAGGTGCCACGGAAGCCTGGGCCATGGTGAAGACATGGTATAGCAAGGCTAACCCAAACCACATGGCCGAGGTCAGACCTATTTGGCCCGATGGGAAAGAGATCCCCGTTAGCTTAGTCTATGGGCAAGTAGAATTAGCCGCAAAGTATTCCCAACAGGATTGTAGGCTAGACCGCCTGTTGGATGGTATAGAAGAGGAATTTAGTCAGTCTACATGACTATGTAATTAAAGTGACATGTATAATGCCTTCTAGCCGGATTGTAAATCATTTGTCGTGACGGACCTTTTCGCGTCAACCTCGGGACCCGATAGTCCGGAGTGTGTCCGAATACCCGCTTAGTTATATAAGAACCGGGTTATGCATGGAAACCAGGCATAGGGGTCATTAGTGCTTGAACAGACAAGTACCCAACTAGTTATGTTATATTACATGGGTAGTAAGAAACATCTTCCAGGGAGAATAGTTCCGTTAGGGGTTCCTTTCCATTGGTACGCATGCCCTAAAGTGCATGTCCGGACTGCGAGTGGAGACGCAGGCAAAAACATCTAGGGGCATATATGGAAAATAAATAAAAATCATATTTTGTTCGCCGACCGAATATTCCCTTAAGAACGCTAGCTTTTGGCTTCACCCAGTCTGAGGTACACATCCGGCTGACCCGGCAATAACAATCACAGAGGTGCTCCCCTTATGCCCTAGCCGAATTAACGGGAACGTAGGGCATAAATACAAGAGCCAGGCAACCCAGCTTGGCCAAAACTTAAGTCATGTGGATGCATATAATGGCGAAGAAAAGGTACATGCGGAAGAATAACACGTGTGCGGGGCATGAAGCCCAGATAGATAATTAAGTTTCCGTGTAAGAAGCCCCCAGGTATAATGAGCGCGGTTAGCGCGTCTATAGTGTGCAAGCAAGGCACAAGTTGGCCCTTGAAGGCCTTGAGAAAGAAAGAGAAAAAAGACAGATAATGTATATGCAAAAAATGGACAGAGGAAGGGGACGAACATAGAGTCCGGCGTTAGGCGTAGAATCTTCGGAGCCTGGCTGCGTTCCATGGGTTCGGCTCAAGTCGATTATTTGATGCATCCCGTAGACGGTACGCTCCACCGGCCAGAACTTGGTCAATAATGAATGGACCTTCCCATTTGGGCTCGAGCTTGGTCTTTTTCTTCTCCGACAGGCGTAGAACTAACTCGCCAACGTTATAAGTTTTGGCCCGTACTTTGGGAGCTCTGAACCGATGATCGATATGGTTTCCTAGGATGAGAACTATGGTTTACTACTTGAAAGAAAGTTGTTTTATCTTTTTTTCACTTTTTGAGGTGTTTTGCCTAGTCTGAATTTCCCCTTCTTCTATTTGATCAAGATGGATAGCAAAAAAGCATGAATAGGCCTACTGGGATGGAAGGAGAGAAGGACTGAACGAGAAAAGGAAATACCTCTTTGTTTACCTTGGAATGAATTGCTCATCTCTGCTTTGGTATCTGCGAGCCTATTGCCGATAGAATGCGGAACGGGCTTTTGCCACGTCGCGCTCCTCCTCCAGGGTGTCCAGACTGTACTGTCGATCGAGCTCGGCTTCTCTTTCTTCGTACATGCGCACTCGAGGTGAGTCATGAATTATGTCGCAGGGCAAAACTACTTCTGCGCCGTACACCATAAAGAAGGGTGTATATCCGGTAGTACAATTCGGCGTGGTCCGCAGCCCCCAGAGTACGGAGTCGAGCTCTTCTACCCAGTGCGTGTTAGAATCCTTTAAGGACCTCACTAATCTGGGTTTACTGTCGCTCATGATAAGACCATTTGATCACTCAACTTGGCCGTTGGTTTGTGGGTGATAGACGGAAGCATAATCGAGCTTGATGCCCATGTTGCTGCACCAGAGTTTTACCTCGTCGGCTGTGAAGTTCGTGCCGTTGTCAGTGATGATGCTGTGGGGGACGCCATAATGGTGTACAACCCCGGATATGAAGTCTATCACCGGTCCGGAATCGGCTGTTTTAATAGGTTTGGCTTCTATCCATTTGGTGAATTTATCCACCATGACAAGTAAGTATTTTTTCTTATGGGTTCCCCCTTTAAGGAGTCCAACCATGTCAACCCCCAGACCGCGAAGGGCTAGGTAATGGGGATTGTTTGGAGGGCGGTGGGTGGTATGTGGCTTTGGTTTGCAAAAAGCTAGCAACCGACGCAGTGTTGGACCAAGTCCTGTGCGTCTACCCGGGCCGTGGGCCAATAAAACCCTGTACGGAAGGCCTTGCTTACAAGGGCCTGGGCTGCGGCATGGTGTCCGCCGAGTCCGGCGTGAATTTCTGCAAAAAGCTTCCGCCCTTCCTCTTCGGAGATGCACCTTTTAAGGACTCCGGTAGTGCTTTTTTTATATAGCTCTCCCTCGTGGACCCTATAGGCTTTAGATCGCCGCACTATGCAGCGTGCCTCATTTTGGTCCTCGGGAAGTTCCTGCCCAGTTAGGTAGGCCAGGAATGGTTCTATCCACGGGGCAAAGATGGCCATTATTACGTGGGCTGAAGGTGTTATTTCGGTGGCAGAGCCTCTGATTATGTCAGAGTATTCGGTATCGGGCATTTTGGCTAGGTCCGGACTGTTGTTACCGGTGTCCCCTTCCCATACCACGAATGGCTTAAACAACCTCTCCAAAAAGATGTGGGGGGGGACCATATCGTGTTTTGCACCGATGCAGGCGAGGATATCTGCAGCCTGATTGTTTTCCCGAGCCACATGGTGAAATTCGAGCCCCTCAAACCGAGTTGACGTCTTTAGGACGGCGTTTCTATAGGCCGCCATCTTCGGATCCTTGGCATCGAAGTCTCCATTTATTTGGGATATTGCGAGGTTCGAATCCCCACGCACCTCCACACGTTGAATGCCCATGGAAACTGTCATCCGAAGACCATGTAGCAGGTCTTCGTATTCGGCTGCGTTGTTGGAGTCTGTATGCAGTATTTGCAGTACCTATTGAGCTATATCTTCAGTTGGGGACGTCAGGACGATGCCAGCCCCTAGACCAGCCAGCATTTTGGAGCCGTCGAAGTGCATGATCCAATTGGAGTATGTGCCGTACTCTTTAGGGAGTTCGGCTTCCGTCCATTCGGTGACAAAGTCGGCCAATACTTGCGATTTAATGGCTTGCCGAGGTTTGTATGTTATGTCGAACGGGAGGAGCTCAATGGCCCATTTGGCAATCTGGCCCGTGGCGTCGCGGTTGTTTATAATATCATTAAGTTGCACTTCCGAGGCTACTGTAATCGAACACTCTTGAAAGTAGCTTCCGGGATGCCATGAATACCGCATGGGCTATCTTTTGATAATGTGGGTACCGTGATTTGCATGGAGTGAGGATAGTGGATACATAATATACCGAATTTTGAAGAGGGAATTTATGTCCGTCCACTTCTCGTTCGATGACGAGCACTTCGCTTACAACCTGATGAGTTGCCGCAATGTACAACAGCATTGGTTCGCCGATGTTTGGCACGGCCATGATTGGGTTGGTTGCCAGTATGGCTTTTATTTCTTCCAATCCGGCTGTGGCAGCGTCCGTCCACTCAAAGTGTTCGGTGCACCGAAGGAGGCGATAAAGGGGTAATGCCTTTTCTCCTAAGCGGGAGATAAAGTGGCTTAGAGCCGCCACACATCCAGTTAATTTCTGGATTTGTTTGAGGTCCGTTGGGATAGCCAATTGTGACAGAGCTCGGATTTTGGTCGGATTAGCTTCAATTCCTCTACTGGAGACAATGAAGCCCAGGAGCTTTTCCAGCTGGTACGCCGAAAACACATTTTTCCGGATTGAGCTTGATGTTGTATGTTCGGAGGTTGTCGAATTTGAGCCTCAAGTCGTCTATTAGAGAGGCGACGTGTTTGGTTTTGACGACCACATCATCTACGTATGCCTCTATTGTTTTGCCGATCTGTTTCTCCAGACATGTTTGAATCATGCGCTGATATGTTGCGCCGGTGTTTTTGAGCCCCAAAGGCATTGTGTTGAAACAGAAGGGGCCGTATGGTGTGATAAATGTCGTTGCGGCTTGGTCGGACTCTGCCATATTGATTTGGTGGTAGCCGGAGTATGCTTCGAGGAAACACAATGACTCGTGTCCTGCGGTAGCATCGATAATTTGATCAATGCGGGGGAGGGGGAAGGGATCCTTTGGGTAAGCCTTGTCGAGGTCCTTGAAATCGACACATAGGCGCCAGGATTTTTCCTTCTTTGGTACCATCACCAGGTTTGCTAGCCAGTCCGGGTGTTTTATTTCTCTAATGAATCCGGCCTACAATAGCTTGGCTAGTTCCTCTCTCATAGCTTGTCTCTTAGGTTCAGAGAAATGCCGAAGTGTCTACTTGACCAGCTTGAATCCCTTTAGAATATTGAGGCTATGCTCGGCCAGCCTTCGTGGGATTCCTGGCATGTCTGAGGGGTGCCATGCGAATATGTCCCAATTCTCGCGCAGGAACTCTTGTAGTGCGGCATCCACGGCGGGGTCCGTTGGGTGGACTTGGAATTTGACTATTTCATCCGCTGGTTTAAAAGATGTGGACTTGGATCTCTTGTCAAGTATCACGTCGTCCCTGTCCACTTTGGAGCGTAGCGCGGTTAATTCCTCGGCCGAAAGGGCTTCGGATAATGCCTCGAGGGCCAATGCGGTTGTTTTGTTTTCGGCGCGGAGTGCTGTGTCCGGATCACTAGCAAGAGTGATGATTCCGTTGGGCCCGGGCATTTTGAGCTTCATGTACCCATAATGGGGTATGGCTTGGAAGATCGTGAACGCCTCCCGTCCTAAAAGGGCGTGGTATCCACTACAGAACGGGGCCACTTGGAATGTAATTTCTTCGGACCTATAGTTCTCCGGCGTGCCGAATACCACATCTAGTGTGATTTTGCCAGCACAGCGTGCTTCCCGACTGGGGATGATTCCTCTGAAGGTTGTGCTGCTTTGCTCAATGCGGTTCCAGTCTATTTCCATTTTTTGAAGAGTTTCCTCATAGATGAGGTTCAATCCACTGCCGCCGTCCATGAGTACTTTGGTGAATCGAAAGCTGTCCACAATTGGACTGAGGACCAGTGCAGCTGGTGCTCGGTTTGTTCGGAATTTAGGTTCATCACTAGCGTTGAAGGTAATAGCCGTGTCACTCCATGGATTCATTGCTGCCACGTGGCAGATTTCGGTGAGGCTGCGGAGTGTTCGCTTGCGCCTATTATTTGATGCGAAGTTTTCAAAGTCTGTGAATATCGTATTGTTATCCTCGGGATGGTGCTCTGAGGCATTTGGGATGAGAAGATCCTCACCACTTTTGGCCACCTGCCGGAGTATCCAACATGCTCTAAGACTGTGTGTTGGTATGGTATCCGCTGTACTATGCATTTTCTAGGTCCGTTAAGCCATCCCTCCAATACGGTTCCATGCCCTGTAGAGGGTTTTTGTTTCTTTGTAACTAACTCGGGTGTCTTATGATAGTGCACCCTTTTACTTCGGATTGGGTGTATATTCCGAGCCGGATTATCCCAAAATTTCGTTTCGGTTTTCCAGACGCTTTCCATCGCACAGTACTTTTGTACTATGGACGCCAAGTCAGCGAAGCGTGATATGTCACGGAGACTTAAGGCGTTAAGGATTCCCTTGTCCATGCAATTATTGCAGAAAAATGAGAATGCGTTTTCCTCGCGACAGTCCTTAACCTTGTTCATCACAAGGAGGAATCTGGCCCAATAATGATGTACTGTTTCATGGGGCTCTTGCCTGATGTGGGAAGGATCGTTTATGTCTGGGTGGGTGGGTGGATTTGAGTCCGAACCCCTACCCGATCTGAGACCCAGGGGCCGAGGAGTTTCCAATCTTGGAAGTTCGAATTCCGGAGTGTTGCCCGATAAGTTTGGCCCGCTGCCTGACTCTTGGTTCAGGGCTTGGGTGATGTCCTCCCGTAAACGGGTATCCGGCTCGGAGAGCTCAGGAATCCGAACATAGTTAGTCCTCAAGATAGAGGAAGAATCGCCGCATTGTTCCTCCACCACCGCAATATGATGGGTGACCGGTGGAGAGTTAATCTCCCTTTGATCGGGTTTAAGCCCAATCCGATCATAGTCTGTGGCGACTCCCAAGGCGGCGACACGATCCAAGAGCTCGTTTAGGGAAGAGAGCTCCATTGGATCCATCTGCTCGGCGAATTCTGAGCCAACATCGAGGCTGTTTTTGATGACCCGAGAGGTCATCGTCGGTGCAGCGGCTGAGTTGGCGGTCATGATGAAACTGCCAAGCCGGAGAGTTTGGCCAATAGCCAAGGCTCCCCCGGCGGTAATGTTGTTTTTAACAACGAGACGAGGCATCCTTCCTTACGGTGACGTCATAGTGGAACTCTCAATGAAAGCACCAATGTCGGTGTCAAAATCGGCGGATCTCGGGTAGTGGGTCCCGAACTATGCGTCTAAGGAGGATGGTAACAGGAGGCAGGGGACATGATGTTTTACCCAGGTTCGGGCCCTCTTGATTGAGGTAAAACCCTACGTCCTTCTTGATTATTCTTGATAATATGAGTAGTACAAGAGTTGATCTACCACGAGATCAGAGAGGCTAAACCCTAGAAGCTAGCCTATGGTATGATTGTATGTTGTCCTACGGACTAAGACCCTCTGGTTTATATAGACACAGGAGGTGGCTAGGGTTACACAAGGTTGGTTACAAAGGAGGAGATATACATATCTGTATTGCCTAGCTTGCCTTCCACGCCAAGGAGAGTCCCATCCGGACACGGGACGAAGTCTTCAATCTTGTATCTTCATAGTCCAACAGCCCGGCCAACGGATATAGTCCGGTGTCCGGAGACCCCCTAATCCAGGACTCCCTCAGTCACCATTGGCGCTGGAGGAGCTGCTGGCGATCCCAGCGGCAGGCTCGGCGTTGGCCGCTGCGCTATCCTGACGACCCCCTTCAGGGCAGCACTCCAAACGGTGGCCTTCCTCGTCGAAGACCTTGAAGAACATCGTGGACACTACAAAAAAAATACACTTCCATGATGATACATGTTTTTCACATTAGGTCACTTTTTTGTAATGCATGTACATCCATGACAAATTTATGATAGAATCAAGATAGTCATACCTGTGTTGTCGTAGAAGTGTTCCATGACATTACCAAAATTATCATCACGGAAGTGTCCACTTCCATGACGATAAATCGCACGTCACAGAAGTGCTTTCGTCAAGGGTGACCGACACGTGGCATCCACCGTAACGGAACGCCATTAAGCTACCAGGTCGGGTTTTGGATCCGATAACCCATTAATAGCCCCGACCGATGGGAAATTTCCACGTGTAAAATTCTTAATGGCCGGACGAAACACGTGTCAGCTCGTCAGTGGGTCAGATAGGCGCCTATGATACGTCGACACGTGGCACGTCCCAATAGAGGCCCATTCCTGTGTAAAGCTCGGCCCGTTTTACTTGGTCAAAAGCTGGCGGGCCGGCCCATGGAAAGCCTGTTAACGGCCTGTTCGAATATAGCCCATTTACAGCCCGCTAACCCAAGGCCCATTATGCCCTATCCGAATTAGGCCCAATAGCATCATCTGGGCCATCCAATATGATTCCAGCCCGTTTTCACTTCTGGCCCATGTATGGCCCATGACGTCTTTCGGCCCATATGAGGCCCTATGTAACTCTTGGCCTACTAACGGCCCGTGGTGAAACTGGCCCATAATGAACAGTGTATCACTTTACACCCATTACCGCCCCGTGGTGAAACTGGCCCGTGATGAACAGTGTATCACTTTATACCCATTGACGGCCCGTTATTCTATTGGGCCATTTCCAGCCCATGTTATCTTTCGGCCTTCTCAGAGCCCATTTATTCTTGGGCTCATTTCTAGCATTCGTTTACTTATGGCCCGTTACTGTCATTTTCTGCTTGTGGGCCAAATTCAGCCCGTGGTTACAGTCGGCCCGTTTGTGGTCCGTTAATTCATTGGGCCGTTTTCATAGCGTCATAAAATACGGCCTATTAACGATGGCCCGTTATGGTCGGCCCATGAACGGGCGATTCCAACTCTAGCTCGTTTACGGCCATAATGAGGCCTATTATTGGCCCATGTTTGGCCAATCGATCATACGGCCCGTATAAGGCCCATTGATGATATGGCCCGTAGAAGGCCGATTGTTTCTACGACCCGTAGAAGGCCTACTGTTTCTACAGCCCGTAGAAGGCCCACTGTTTCTACGGCCCGTAGGAGGCCCAGTGTCACTACAGTAAATATTAGCCCATGGTTATTGTAGCCTAGTTTTAAAAAATAGGTTATTGCAGCCACTAGCAAACCGAGGAAAATGAACTGTACTGACTACAAGCAAACAAATAAACAAAACAAGGAAATAAATAAGCGAGCAACTTATGCTAGGCTATCACGGCTATTACACATATTACATCCACTGGGCATCAAAGTTCGCCACTAGTGCAAATATAGGGAACACACCAGCATATAAACGCCGCAGCAAAACAAGTCTAGAACTGAAACCACTTTAGAAGAGCTCAAGAAACAATATCCTGGGTACCCATAATGCTGGCAAGATGCTTAGCAAGCTTATTAACTTTCTCTTGTTTGGCTCTTAAATCCTCCAGCGCTTGCTGTTGCACAAGAAAGTATGCATATGAATTCTGAAGGGACTTCCTCGGTCCTTCGGCTTCTTGCCGCAGCACAGCTGACTGATGCCTTTCAGCTTGTAGCTGAGACTGAAGAAGCCGAAGTGATTCAGGCAGCGAGTTGGAAGAGATTGTGCCGGCGGTACTGGCCAGTAACTCGAACACTACATCAACGCAGGACTGTGGGGTTTTCTCACTGTCTACAAGATCATTTTTATCACCTTTCTTGGAGACTAACATGGTTGTCTCACTATCTTGAACCTTATCTGCATTATTTTCTCTACCATTTCATAGTGGGGTGCTCTTCTCCAATATTCTGTTTGCATACTACAAGAGAAACAAGCAGACACATCACAGGTTTAGCTTGTAGTATACGAAACTCATTTTGGTAAACCGGTTTAGTAGTAAGGTGGACAGGATAACAACATGAAACAAACATATATCTATGTACTATGGTCACTGTATTGTCCATATCATTCTAGTTTATGTTCCCTAATCAAGATAGAGATACAATTCAACTCATATATTTTTAAGACACAACAGCATAGACAGAATATAAGTGTGAGAAACTACACAATATTGGCAGCACTTGTAATGTGCATCACATGAGAACATAACTGTTTATGCAACTTAAACTGAAATCAACATAGAGCAAGAAGTTAGAACAGCAATCCGGTTAAAGAAATAGGTTTAAAACATACCTGTTGCGCCATTGGAGTTTCAATTGGATCCTTCAAATTCGAAAGTAGTTGGTATGAGTAAATACAGTGATGCAACAGCAAAGGAGTATGGACCATAGCTACGGAATTTGACCTAAGAACAGTTGCTCTTCTGCTTTAAACATGGAGTTTGGGTTAGCTGTGGTGGTCTTCGTGCTTTGGGCACTGCAGTAGCTTTACAAACTGCTCGTGTGGGGGTACTCTGTGGTGGACATGGTGCTTTGTCAACTATAAGTGGGTTACTATCCGCTGGGGTTGCGGTTAGATGGGTTGTAGCTGGTTCTCTGCCCAACGGTGTAAGTGTGCAATCTGGAATAGTCTCGATTATGTGTGGTGGGGCTAGTTTGTGGGCCAGTACAACCATGGTTCTATCTGCATCAACGTGTAGCACTGTCTTTTGTGAAGAATGGGTTTTTGCTCCCTTAGATACTGCCGACACCCCCTCCAATTCAAATGGCTGATAAACAAGAAAAGAAATTGAACGTACAGACATTGTATGATAGACAGATGTGGTAATTCACATGTATGTTGTCTAACCAAACAGGACAGCATGACAAAATTTCACATATATGATGCCTAACTAAACAGGATAGCATGACACAGTTTCAGATATATGATGGATAACTTAACAGGATATAATGTCATAATTCAACATATGGTGAGTACCTAAATAGGATGACATGACAAAACTATATGATGTCTTTCTAAAATAGGTTGGGATGAAATAATTCACATACATGTTGTCTAAGTATATAGGATGGCATGATATACTTGACATAATTGATTCATATACTAAGCAACTGGCACTCGCATGTATGATCTCTAAACTAAGCAGATAGAATTCAATAGTGTGCATATGATGTCTAAACTAAGCAATGCAAGACACCATATGCATCATATGAGAAATATAAATATTGCAAATTAGAGCATACACCTCAGGTGGGATATAGGACTGGTCATATGTCTCTGAATCCTCCTTTGAGGAGCTCCCTGTAACCATCGAGATATATGCTTCAACGGCTACCATTGCCTGCTCTGAAGACCTTGTTTTCACTCTAGATTTTTCCATAACCGGCTCAAATGGCTGATACATGTGAAGAGTAGTTCAATATACACAGATTGTCGACAAATGGAATACATAATGAAAAAAAAGATGGCATGAGATAATTCACATATATGATGCCTGGCTCCATGGCGGTGCATAATTCACATATACGATACTGGCTGAAAAACATGGCATTGCATAATTCACATATCTGATATAGAAAGCAAACAGGAGGCATTCACACAAAGCATGTCTAATCTAAGCAGATGGCATGGCAATGCAAGATATGCAAGATATGAGTAATATAACCCAGCCAAGTTAGAGCATGCACCTCGGGGGGAGGGGAATACGACTGGTCATCTCTCTCTAAATCCTCCTCTGAAGAGCTATCTGTAACCAGCAAGAAATCTGCATCGACAGGTAGCACTGACTGCTCAGAAGACCTTGTTTTCACTCCAGATTTTCCAATGACCAACTCAAATGGCTGATGCACAGGAAGAGTAGATGAATGTATAAACATTGTTGACAAATGGAATACATTATGGAAAATATGGCACGATACAATTCACATATACGATTACTGGCTAAACAGGATGGCATTGCATGATTCACGTATATGATGCCTGGCTAAAGAAGATGGCATTGCATAATTCCCATATACTCCCTCCGTTCCTAAATAATTGTCTTTTTAGAGATTTCAAATGGACTACCACATACGGATGTATAAAGACATATTTTAGAGTGTAGATTCACTCATTTTGTTCCGTATGTAGTCACTTGTTGAAATCTCTAAAAAGAAAAATATTTAGGAATGGTGGGAGTATGATATAGAAACCAAACAGGTGGCATTCACACAAAGAAAATCTAAACTAGGCTGATGACATATAAGATGTATAATGTAAGCAATGCAAGGCGCCATATGCATGATATGACCAACATCAGCATGCCAGGTTAAAGCAAACACCTCAGGTGGTAAATAGGCATGGTCGGCTCCTTTTGAATTTCCATCTGGACAGTTATCTTCCTCTGGAATACAATCTGAAAATGTAGGAGGGGGGGGGGGCACTTCGCCCACCATGGAGCGGCGTCTGCATGACATTATATTCGCACGCAACGGTCTTCTCTTTTTCTCTACATGGTCAGTACAATTATGTACAATATCTGACATGCATAATAAAAAAATAGTTAGATTTTGTAAGGCCTAAGGGGTGCATGCAAAAATCAAGACTGATGGTAGCAAACGAGTGGATGGATCCAAAACTAATGATACCAGGTAGATTATAGCTTCAGTTTAAAAAGATAGACAATGGATCATCTATTGTTTGTTGCCCACCCAACATGAACCACATAGAAGACCCCAGATGAGCCAGATAGTAGACAGATAGTATTCGTTGCTGGCTCGATATGAGACCCTTGGGCAATTCAAAACTCAAGATTGAACGATAAAGTAGCAGGTAATAATAACCGATGTATAACGTAAGCAAACACGAAAGACTGCGACCTCTCTTCCGGAACTGTGTAGTCCTCAGGTTCATCTGCTCAGTCGGTGATGGTAATGCGGTTGGCGGGGCTGCCGGCAACGGGGAAGATGATCTGAGGCGGCGAAAGGAAGTCTGCAGGGGGATCTCTGCTGCAGTGAACACTTCTGTCGATGGTGCACCTCAGGTGGGGTGGATGACGGCACGGCAGGAGCAGGACATAACACACGGAGTTTTCTTTGACGCATATCTGAAAATGAAGTAAATCAATAAGGGCTCCTTAGAATTGGAGGATTCTATAAACGCAGGGACAGGAAAAACACATGAATATGATAGGAATGCACGTGCAAAACAGAGCATTTGGAAACATAGGATTTCAGTCAACCTGTGTGCTTGGGTCACATGAATTGGAAGAACAGAGGAATGGAGAAACAAAGTGACGCGACAAGTGTACAACCTCTTTGGCATAGCCTTGTGGACCTCAGCATCATTGGGTTGGATGTGGAGGATGGTGATGATGCTGGTTTGACTGTTGGAGGCGGGGAAGAAGATCCGAGGCCTCTGGAAACGGCGCTGAGGGTACTGCTCCGCTGTGATGGACGGTTCCGTCGTTGGAGCAGCTCCTCTAAGGTGTACGGCAACGAGGTTGAAGCATGACAAGACAGACAACGTTAATCTGAAGTGGGACCCTAATATCATCTGCAATAGATGATGTAAAATACATCCCCAAAAAGTGCTAGATGTAAAACGCATCAGCCGCGCCACGACTGCTCCGACAGATGCTGTAAGTACTGTTCACTCTGAACTTAACTGAAGAAAATGACTTCATAGTCGAAACTGAATTTTACTATCGAAACTGATTGAACTAGTAACAGAGCATTGCAATAGATGTTTAGGGCATTCGAGCACTAGTAGCAGAGAAGCAGTGATCTAAATCAGCAGACGCTCGAGCAGGGAACGCACTAGCAGAGAGCAAGTCGTGCAGTAGTACCGCGAGCGAGTGCTAAAGCAGCAACTCCTGTAGCTGCCGGAGGTCGTGCAGCAGCAGCAGCAGCGCAAGCAAGAGCAAGAGCAGAGCAGCGACACGGACGAAAGCAGGAGCAGTGCAGCAGCGCGACCGACAGCAAGAACAGAGCCGCAGCGCGAGCGAGAGCTGGAGCAGCTGCAGCTAGTGCCGTTGTGGAAGTCGCCGCCGAGGAAGCAACGAGATGGGGGAGAGACACCATGGATGATGTGGCCGGCGACGGTGCCATCGATGGAGACACGCCATGTCTGCTCGGTATCAAGCACCAGCAGCCCTGTGAGATTGAATAAAAGATAAAATGCAGCGGTGAGTGCAGAACCTCCTTGGTTGTGCCGAGTTGGCCTCAGTTCATCGGAGGAATTGGTGAGGGTGTTGCGGTTCCGGTGGGGCAGGTCAAGACGGCGCTATGGGGATTGAGGTGGCGCCATAGACGAGGTGAACATCGGGGCAGCTCCTTGGAGGTGGAGGACGGGGTGGCTGATCCGGTGGGACGACGAGATCGACAACAGATCCTCGGCCGATGCGGTGGATGAGGGACGACGAGTTGTTGCGGTGGACGACGTAGTCGGGGAAGAGTCTCCGGCTGGGCGGCGGTCGGGAGGCCGACGGAGGAGCGTGGGGTTTCGTGGGTTTTGGCAGCCTCGGTGTATGAATGGGGGCGAAGGGGGAGGGGGGAGCCAAGCTTAGGGATGCGCTTGTCCGAAATGTAGGGTAAGTTACCAGCGTACCCCCACCGGTTTTGACACCGCGACGTGGAGCTTCATTTCCGGCTGAGGGGTAGAAGGGGAATTTCGCCTGTCTGGGCTGCGGGAGCGATTTTGGATAAGGAGGGAGTTCTCGCGCGTCCAAATTTCGGGATAACAAGGCGTGTCGCGGGTTGAAGAAGCGGGAGTTTCAAAGCAGGTGAGACAAAAGATACTCGAGCTTGAAAATTTCGGGATAACAAGGTGCGGATTCCTTGTTCGGCAGAACAAACTTAACATGTAAAAAAACAATTCATACAAGACACAAGAGAGTCATGTCCCCTTTTAATATATTGCTATAGATGCCATTGGAAAAACTACAAGAAAAATGTAAAAAATGGGAGAACAAGATTACCCTGGACAGTACCAAATCGATTCGCACTTCCCTCAACAAGAACAAAAAAAAATCAATTCCCACCAAAGAAAGAGTAATGTCACTTCTAATATGATTACAGATGCCATGATCTCGAATTTCAATTTTTGAATCCACGTTATGTTGAATTCGAATATATCGTTAGGTGACCTTGCGGTTTATAATTGATGTAGTCGTACATTTTGATCTTCCATCATATATGAACATTTTACTCCACCATGTGAACATATATATTGGCGTCTACCATATGGACTAAATTTGAATCAATTTTCCTTATTTGAATACGATTGTTGTCAAGTTATACAATAATTTAAATATTATCTTGATAACAAAAAACATACATATAGCAGTAATCATATTTCACTATGAACTACATGTACCATACGCTCTCCAATTCAAATATTTGTATCCATTTTATGTTGAATTCAAATCATAGTACATTTTTGGTCTAGGTAGCGAGATGTCTGGGATAATCTAAACCCTGTTTTCGTACATATAATTTTTGGCTGAATTGGGACAAGTTTTCGTATAAGCCTCTTGCAAAACCGGAGATTCTCTCAACAAGCCTCGTGGTTCCGAGAGGGAACGTGTCACCTTTGTTTGCGAAACGATATATGCTGCCTCCCCCTGATTTTATTTACAGAGGCAACATAGAACTATATGAGTGCCCTGTTAAATTTTGGAATTATTTCAGGTTCATTTGGCCTTTTTATACATTAATTGAGTTTCTGGACTTTTAATGTGCATAATCTAAATATGAATTGCATGCACATGCTCCGGTGCACCAAAGTGGGTTGAAAAATCACATGTGTGTCCTTGGTTGAATTTCTAGGTCCCATGGAAGAAATGAGAATGAAATTCAAACATCTGGGCGTCATGACTCGGCCGAGAGCATCGAGAAACTTTGATTTTAAATTCATGTAAATCCAAAACTCGCCTGGAAATCATGAAACTTGCCATGGTGTCATGTCATGGCACTAACATGTTGTGGTAAAAAATTGGGCCGATTTGGAAGCTCGTGGTTCTAAGAGGGAACGTGCCACCTTTGAGTGTGAAACGATATATGTTGCCCTCACTTTGAGTTTAACAAAGGCAACATAGAACTACATTAGTGCCCTATTAAATTTTGGAATTATTCCGGGTTCATTTTTCATTTTTCATACATTAATTGAGTTTCTGGTCATTTAATGTGCATAAGTCAAATTTGAACTACAAGCACATGCTCTCGTGCACCAAAGTTGGTTGAAAAATCACATTTGTGTCCTCGGGTGAATTTCTAGGTCCCATGCAAGAAATGAGAATCAAATTCAAATATCTGGGCATCGTGGCTCGGCCGAGAACATTGAGAAACTTGGTTTTAAAATTCTTGTAAATCCAAAACACGTCTGAAAATCATGAAACTTGGCGTGGATGTCATGTCATGGTACTACCATGTTGTGGTAAAAAAATTGGCCGCATAGGAACATATTTTGGTATAAGCTTCTTGCAAACCCAAGCTTCTCTCAAGAAGGCTCGTGGTTCTAAGAGGGAACGTGCCACCTTTGAGTGCGAAACGATATGCGTTGTCCCCCTTGAGTTTATTTACAAAGGCAACATAGAACTACATGAGTGCCCTGTTAAATTTTAGAATTATTCCGGCTTCGTTTGGCCTTATTTACACATTAATTGAGTTTTTGGTCATTCAATGTGCATAATTCAAATTTGACCTACAAGCACATGCTCCCGTGCACCAAAGTTGGTTGAAAAATCACATTTGTGTCCTCGGGTGAATTTCTAGGTCCCATGGAAAAAATGAGAATCAAATTCAAACATCTGGGCATCGTGGCTCAGTAGAGAACATTGAGAAACTTGGTTTTAAAATCATAAAACTTGGCATGGTGTCATGTCATGGTAGTACCATGTCGTGGTAAAAAAATTGGCCGAATAGGAACAAATTTTGGTATAAGCTTCTTGTAAATCAGAGCTTCTCTCAAGAAGGCTCGTGGTTCTTGGAAGGGAACGTGTCACCTTTGTGTGCATAATTCAAATTTGAAATACAAGCACATGTTCCAGTGCACCAAAGTTGGTTGAAAAATCACATGTGTGTCCTCGGGTAAATTTCTAGGTTACATGCAAGAAATGGGAATGAAATTCAAAATTCTGGGCGTTGTGGCTGGGTTGGAAACATTGAGAAACTTAGTTTTTAATTCCTGTAAATCCAAAACACGCATGAAAATAATGAAACTTGGCTTGCTGCCATGACATGGCACCAACATGCTGTGGTAAATTTGCAGTCCGATTTGCGAAGGCGCACACATTAACAATCAACAAAGTCATTTTGGAACAAGTGTTGTCACGTTACAATCGGAAACACAAGTATAGTTGAAACCATGGGCGTTCTACTTACTAGCACCATTTACATGCCGGCACGCATCCCCATTTTTTATTAGCTAGGAGGCGCCATACAGGGTAGCTATTTGAGTAGTACGAGAGGCATGCGATCAGACCCCTGCGCGTGCTTATCGGGAGGAGAGCCCTTTAACCTCCATCTGCCGTCCACCTCTCTCCCAAGGTATCCATTAATGGCGCCCGAGCCTCTGTTTAATGGCGTGGCTATGTCTCACTCGACTGAGATTTAAGAGAGAAAAAAGAAATCTGAAAGCACGGATCTTGATGTAAGATCCGACAGACCTATATAGCATCTACTGTGACTTATAGCAAGACTGATGAATATATAAGGACGACTAAATTTTTTTTTGATCAAATAAGGGCTTGTCCCTTCCGATTTTCATTACTGAAAATCACCACAATTCACAAGAAGTTCAGCACAACTCCAGCCTAACACGAAGGACTAAAAGCTACCAGATTGAAATCGCAACATCCCAAGAGGCCAACAAAGGCCAAACATCCGCGCTAGAACCCAACATTACAACCGACGACACAATCCACATCCTAAACCGATTATTACATCAAAAGAAACCAGGAAACTGAAGGAAGTCCAACAGCAACTAGAAGAACAACAACGGCAGGGTCGCCATAGCAAGAGTTTTCTTCATCCCAGCCTCGCAACATTGATCTTCCACAGAAAGATAAGGACGATTAATTGTCTTACATAATTAGAAAGATAACTAAAAAAGCCACATGCGGCTACGCCCAAAATACACAAGGGCGAAAGAAGAAGGAAGACAAGGATCTGGCTTACTGATCTCTACTTTCTTGATGCGTTGCTGCAGGCCGCGGGAACTAGTCTCCGCGGCAAGCAGCGATGAGCTCTTTCGTGTCCTCAAGACGCTGCTTGAGAACATCCACGGATTCCTCCACCAGCCTTTGGCGCTCGTTGCGGAGCATGTCATTCTCGTCCATAAGTTTCTTGACGATGACGCCGGTCCTCTTCAACAAGGCACTGGTCTCCTCCTGCTGGTCTGCACTTCGGACGATCTTCTCCCTCAGTAGGTCGCGCTCGGCCCGGAGCCTCTCATTTCCCTCCCTTAGTGCGCTGATAGCCTGTTTAAACGAGGCTTTCATGTCGTCCTGCAACCTCGCAAAATGGGAGATCTGATCCATCTGGCCATGGACGACCGCATGCATGCGCCTGTAATAGTCGTCGCCTCCACGTGAGAAATTTTCCTAGGCCGCCGCAGCGGGGCGGGACATCTCTGCCGCATTCGTGGTGCGGCGGGACATCTCTGCTGCTTCCGCGGCGTGGCCGGACCTGTCTGCTGCATCGACGATGCGGCGGGACCTCCATGCTGCTTCTGTGGCGCGGCGCGACCTCTGTGCTGCTACTTCCGCACGGCGGGACAAGTCGGCTGCTCTCGCAGCGAGGTGGGACATCTGTCGTGCTTCCGCTTCCATGCTCGCCTCTCCCTGATGGCAATCTCTCGACCCAGAACTCACGCTGGCCATCGCAGACGCAAGGGAAGGATGCTGAATGGCATGTTTGTTTTTGTGGATGAGGAGTTGAGGAGGAATGCGCAGTCATCTTGGCATACTAGTATTTATAACCGAGTACTAATACGCTCCTAAGTGGGAAACCATTTAGGTTGTGATCGGTGTGAACAGGTTTGCAATTCAATATAGCGTGGAGTAATTTGGAATGTGACGAGATGCAAGCTCAAAATTTATTGACGGTTCAAGTTTTGAAGTGAGGCACTATTCCCGGATGGAGTACTTCTTTTTCTATTCTCTCCTTTTCGGTTTTATAGGGATTATCTCAAAATTTTAGTTTTTCCATTTTATAAGGCTCAATTTGGTTGTTCCCCAACACATGTTCAGATTCCAAGGTGCATTAAGTCATTGCATGCAAGTATTAAGAGAAAATTGACCAATGCATGTACTTTATGCATGCATGCATTGCAATTAATGCATTGATAAACATATTTTTTATCGCCACCAAAACCCACCATTTCTTAAGCTAAAGTAGACCAAGGTAATCCCTATATTAGCATATTACTAAGATAAACAGAAGGTACTGTAGAAACATTTAGGATGTGAGCTTGTCAATCTGAATGTGGAGAGATACAAGCTTAGCCCCGGCCAGCAGCTTGGGCGGAACTGTCAAGAAGGTCAGCTCCTGCACGTCGACATCGCCGGGATCCTTGCTGCTTGTCACCTCCATTTCCACCTTGACGGCGTCGGTCGTGCCTTTGGGCTCCCCCGGCGGGCCGTTCGCCCACAGCTTGGCCACGTAGTGCGGCATTGGGGACACCCCCGCTCTGATGCAGACGACCGACACGACGATAGGCGCGCCGATGTCGAGCACGCCGCCGACCAAGAAAAATGCGCGGCGGTCCTCCTCCGCAAACAGCAAGAGTCGTGACTCCGAAAGTGGCACTTGCAGCTGGAGCACCTTGCCGTACTGGATCCTGTGCACGGGCATGGGATGCGCGGTGCTGATGTGGTGGTAGAGCGCCGGCGGCGGGCCTTCGTAGCCACAGACGGGCACGGGGCATTTGCAGGGCGCGAGCGGACACACGCTCTGGTGATCAGCGAGCTTGTGGTAAGTGACGTAGAGCCCATAGCCTTTGTGCGGGCACTCCACCCTCACCGACGATAGGACAGAGTCCACCGCCATGTTCCGCACGTCGAAGCCACCGCCGCGCTCGCACTTCTGGCACTGCCGCTTGTTCCCGGGGCGCTCGACGCGGCAATCCGCGCAGGCCAAGTGCCCTCCCTTGCACTGCAGAAATCAATCGAACAACACATCAATCAAGAAACCTGCATCTTGCTCAATCAACCGAACGGACGAGGTGTATTCGAACCTCATACACTGGAGGCGTCAAGGGGCGGAGGCACAAGGGGCAGTGGAGCACGGTGAGGTCCATCGAGTCCTTAGAGAGCTCCATCGCCGGGTCCTGTTCGGACTGCATGATCTCGCCCTCCTCGTGCACAACCATCTCTCGACTTGGGCCGGGGTATTACAAAGCTTTACCGTCACATATTTTATACTACTTCAAGGTGCATTAAATCAACACATGCAAGTATCAAAAGGAGAGTCACGGCATGCATGCATGCATTGTAATTAATGCATCAGTAAATGCAAATTATTGAAATATATCGAGTGTAGTGCTTTGATGTGCCGCGTCAACTCGTACATCAACGAGAAGTTTGATTATCCTCTCCCTCGCCGACTTAACTGCACCTGCCTTTGGCTGTATGACAGGTTGGCCACACACCTGTTGGGCCCACCTGTCATACACGCAAAGGCAGGAGCATCCCTCCCTCGCCCATGAGCGTGGTGGCTGGCAAGACTAGGAGAAGCTTTCGCTACACGCTCTCCCTCCCGCACGCGGTGGACATGCAGCAGTTCAATCGGTGTCAGATGGCCAGAAGCGTACTGTAGTACTCCTCTAGTGTAGTAGTACTCCATCATTGTTCGACTTCCCAAAGAGGCGAACAGCCAAGCGCGGCCCGGACACTCGTGTGGCAGTTTCATGTGTAGAGTAGTCTAGGATAGCGTGTACCGTGCCTGTAAGCTTAAAATCATTGGGGTCGGCTCCATGCTATGTGGCCGCCAACATCCGGGTCGATGTGTCATGCACCAGATTAGAGCGCGGAACGGAAGGGGGGCATCACCCCGGTCAGAGCGCCAGTAATTCATGACTATAGTGAGTGGTCATATCGCAAGTCTTTCCAGCAGTAACGCACCGTCAAATCGCACAGACCCACTCGCTCACCCTCCTCACCTCTTTGTCAAACCGCCTACCCGAAAACTGCCGCGCGTACTGCCCGGGAAAAGCCCCGCCCTTAACTTTTAACTACGCGAAAATAGTTCGAGCTTGTTCATTCTATATAAATACAGTAAGTATTGTATGTTTATTCACCCGTGGGGTTGTTCAATGAATGGAGGGGCGGGGAGCACAAGTGAACAATACTGCAGTACTACTAGTAGTACTAAGTAGGAGTCGTACAGTAGTCACCTTAAATAGAGAGTTTCTTTTCTTTAATGCCACGTACACAAATTGAAACACTTGTTGTGGAGAGAAAAAATATAATCACTCCACTATATATGGACGCAGGGGCCTGAGCGCTTGCTTTACTAGGGTTGCTCTCTTCATTATCTCATCCTCTCCAGATATAAACAAGACAGCGGTAGCGACATTTTCTCTCTACTCACCGCTGGTCACAGATCCGGCCGCATCCCTTCGGCCGGTGTGTGTAGAGGACTAAAAGGTGCATCGTTCACGCGATCATCGCCGCCGAGGGAGGAAACGCACAGCTGCCGGAGGGGCCCGATCCTCTGCCCATGCCATTCTCTCCAACACAACGCCGGCTCGGGAGGTCCTCCGACCCTTCTTCCTCCCTGCCGTATTGTCCGCAGATCCGACCTGCCGCCGCCGACATCCCGGCGACCCTCAGGTATAAGTTCTTCGAAAGCGGCCTTGCTCTACTGCCCCAGCTCCCCACATGTCTGCATGTGCATATTTTTCTACTCCCATCAGCTCTTCGAAAGCCACCTAAAATTTTAGTATTATTAGAGGTAAAGCTACTTCATGCATTCGAATCTAGGGCTTTGTTCAAACAACGAAGAAAGGGGGGAAAGTTGTAGCATGAATATAGGACTTGATTCAAAGAGGAAATAATATGGTGAAAGTAGTAGAGACCGGATACCCAACCGGTCTCTTGGCTGAAAAGGGAAATAATGGGAAAACGCAGTACAAACTAGATAAGGAACAGATCAATTATTGGTTGAAAAAAGGATAGGAAGTGGCGGCTAGTGGATAAGTCAACAGAGTATGTCCAGGATTAGATTTGCTGCCATCACATAGTAAAAGGTCTCCAGGATTAGATTTGTTGCCATCACATAGTAAAAGGTCTCCAGGATTAGATTTGCTGCTCTCACATAGTAAAAGGTCTCAGGATTAGATTTGCTGCCCTCACATAGTAAAAGGTCTCCAGGATTAGATTTGCTTCCCTCACATAGTAAAAGGTCTCCAGGATTAGATTTGCTGCCCTCACATAGTAAAAGGTCTCCAGGATTAGATTTGCTGCCCTCACATAGTACAAGGTCACCAGGATTAGGTTTGCTGCCCTCACATAGCATGAACAAACTCGACATCACCACTGTATGCCTCCTTGTAGGTACATTGTGCTGATGCGTCCACTGTCGCATGTCCTTATACCAACCTTTTGCTGTTGTTAATGTAAGGGCGCATGTAAAATGAAGCGATCACACTGTTACCTTAGGGACATGTCTAACCAGTGTTATTGTTAATCTAATACCTCCAGTGATAAGATGCAATTAAACTGTGTTACAAATGGCACTCTTGCTGTTTTCCCCAGTATGATAAGTAAGTTGCCCCTTTACGCTGCTGAGTGTCCTGGTGTCCCCACGGTCCCATGCCCTTAAACCAACTCTTTAGCTGCTGTTGATTTCCCGTGTCTCGTAAACAAGCAATGCCACCATTAAAGTAATCCCATATTTGAGGAATCTCATTGTTGATCGTAATGCTTCGGGTAACATGAATCATTGCTGGCGTTTTAAAATTTCTACTGTCCTTGCATGATTGCCATGAACATAATTAAGATGCTTCTTTTCATTTTGTATATGTTTCGTATATTCTTATTGACCAGCAACTGTTTACTTTCTATCTTTTTGTGCAGATAGGGATATCCATTTCACCTTGTTGCTATTGTGACCTTTTGGTGAACTGCACAAAACACTTTTTTTTGGAATGAGTGTCTTGTGCAGTTCAACAAAAATGTGACGTGGGCAACATCTCTCAATTTTGGTGGAACTGCACAAAATGGTGATTGGAGTTTCCAAAATCTCTGTCTAGTTGTGCTGGTAATCTCATGCAACATTTTATTAGCCTTTGCAAGATGAGCCGTCACTGTCACCACAATGGCACTTTATTTTAGTGGAATTGCACAAAAGGATAACAAAATTATAATTGCACCTTACATGAGCCGGACAGCCAACCTTAATGTTCCTCAATTTTAGTGCAACTACAAAAGAAGAACCTGCCAGCTCATGAGAGCAAGTAGTTCTTGCTAGCTGAATGATGCAATCTTTGCTTCATTTCAGGTGAACTGCAGAAAAAGGCACAATAATTGAATCATGGAAGTCCAGGCAGGCTTCATCCGAGTGGAGCTGCAGGTTGAGTAAAGGAGGCCACTTTTAAAGTGAAATCATGCTCTCCTGGTTTGTGCTATGCAAACAGGAATACTCAACTACAGATGTTGTGACGGTCAAGAGCATTCGCCAAGTTATTCGATTGTATGACATGGCTAGCGAAGATGGATTTAATGGGTTGGTTCTTAATCTTGCAAGCTGGGAATCAGTGAGATGTGTAGGCATCTTTGTTGTACTTATTATTTGAATCTTATTTGGGGTTCTGAATCTTGCAAGCTGGGAATCAATGAGATGTGTAGGCATCTTTGTTGTACTTATTATTTGGATCTTATTTGTTGGTTCTGAATCTTGCAAGCTGGGAATCAATGAGATGTGTAGGCATCTTTGTTGTACTTATTATTTGGATCTTATTTGTTGGTTCTGAATCTTGCAAGCTGGGAAACACGGCATGATGATGCAGAGGACAATAACCATAACAAACAGTTCAAACTTGGTAGTATTATCTTTGTGAAAGTGTGACAAATGTGCTGATCGTGTGCGTCCTGAGAATAATAATTCTAATTGTTGTGCATGTTGATCCTATGGCACTGATAGAACGAGCGAATGCATTGCTTGTTTTAAGTATAAATTTCTATTAGAGCTAATTAAATTTAAGTAAAGTGACCACTAACTCCTGTTATTACAGTATGAATACAGACCCGCTCGTGAACCGATGTGTGGCCGAGGGTGCATCTTCTGCCGGGCGTGCAGCGGACGAGGGAGGGGTAGTAACTATTGTCGCATGTACACACTCAGCTTAATGTTGAATCCAGTTCCCCAGGAGCTGAAAAACGAACTGCTGCCGTCGCCTACACACTCGTTCACTCGAAGAGACTCCAATTGCGATCCGAGGGGTGAGCCTGCTGGATATGGACTTCAGCAAGGAGTTCCCCTTTGAGTTCGCCATTCAGTCCTATGGCCGCACCAAGTTGAATGTGATGTACACCAATGATACGGACTCGGTGAAGCTCTGCCTCGCCTCAGTCCTATGGCTGCACCAGGTTCTGGAGCATTCACCCGTTTCATCGGCAGCGCCGACTAGGCCGTTGCTACGGTGGAGAGAAGGAAGAACGCGATGATCCGGCCATCTGGTGCAACAAGCTTGTCGACATCCAGAAGCAATACAAGATCATCAGCAACAGGCAGGAGAAGGACTCCGTGGTTGACCTCGCTGAGACCATCATCGACCCCTGATAAGCCAACATGAAAGATGACGACCTGAACACGTGGGAGGTACCTCTGAATCTAGCCTACCTAACCTATGCGGCAAAGGACGCATACACATGCTACGACATGTACACGCAGATCTTGGGCATGAGGGCGTGTCTGCTTCCCGTAACCGATGAGTACACGGACAGCCGCAGCGTCATGATCAAGCGTGCCAGGAAGGTCTAGATGTTGTACTTTATCTGTTTATAAGCACCTTTATCATCTCAGTGTTTCATGCATTAGCCTATTTGTCGTAATTATCTATTTTGTCCGAAATATTTCTTTTAAGAACCCATTAACCTGATTGCTTTTTTAGTGGCTATTTGCTTATGTATGTAAACTAGTTCACTTGTCCCTAAAAAAACTAGTTCACTCGGCTGCCGTGCTTTGAATCTCCTTCCTCCCAACATATTCCCCTCCTGAGGTGGACCCAGCAGGTCTCTGAATTTTCTCCCACTTTCTTTTTCGATGTAAACTGAGTTTTCTCCTACTACTTTCCCATAGAACCAACTCAACTGTCCCACATCTAGCCTAAAAAATAATAATACCCCACGTACTATTAACTCATCAAATTAAATGATATTTTATTCCGTAAGTTGAAAGTTCTTACAAAATGATAATAATAATTGTTTATATATAACTTGGCAAGTTAACTCCTAGTGATTGCGTACATAAGCTTGCAAAGATTTTACTGACGTGCAATCATGTGTTTATGTTCTTATAACATTTCTCCGTCTAGCCCAACATGATATTTTCACCCAGCACAGCAAGTCCGCGGATTTCGAGAAAAATGCAAATGGGATTTAAACGGGCTGCATAGATGCTACGTCATTGTTTCACCCAGCCCAGCAAGTCCGCGGATTTCGAGAAAAATGCAAATGGGATTTAAACGGGCTGCATATATGCTACATCATTGTTTCACCCAGCCCACCAAATGGACTAAAAAACGTTCCCCCCGCTGACAGGTCGGACCCACCAGCTATATCTTCGCACGCAAGGAAGTGCCTCCTTATTACGTGCAAAATAATGATGTCCATCCAACGGCCGTAGTGCTTCTTCAACCTCTGGTCTTCTTGCTCCAGCCACCCAAAGCAGCGCTGGTCGTGCCGCATGCTCCTGCCTCCCGTGGCCGGCTGTGCTGCCGCGGAGGCCTCACCGCCCCCTACTATTCCCACCGCTGGCCAGGCCCTGCGGCCACGGCAGCCTCACACCGCAGCCGAACCAGTGAACCCTCGTACTCCTCTCCGCGCGGGCTTCCGCTGCCGCGTCGTCCCCTTCCTAGGCCTCGCCGTCGTCCACTACCGTGGTGCATTCCGCGCGGCATGGTCAACGTGGTCAAGGAACGACTTCCATCGGAAGAGTACTGTACGTGCAGAGGCTGATAGCTGGGTCCTCGGCCACACCCCAGTTTTTTTGTGATTTGCCAAGCAAGTCGCTTTGTCAGGTCTGTTGGGCTGCAAATCTTTCAAGACGAGGAGAGCTTTCATTCGGCTGGCCGAGAAAATGGCCCATCAGTAATGAGAAATAGGTTGTACATTTTTAAAACACATCAAACCGGCAATTAGTTTCAAATATCATTTTTTTTCATTTCAATATTTTAAATTACATTAATTTTTATGCATGGACAATTTGTTGGATTTTATATTGATATACATTTATTTTTAAAATCAGTTTGAATGTGAGTCAAAATTTCGGGATCAAAAACAGTTCGGACCACACCAAAATATGCAAAATTTCGTATAATTTTTTAACCGTGGCCACAATTTGGGCTGTAATGCTAACAAAAAGAATATGGGCTCCCCTCCGCGTGGGAAACAAAAACAACGGCCGAGTCTTCCTTGCCTCTGTGTCGTTCCCTTCCTACGCCTCGCCGTCGTCCACCGCCCTGGTGCTCTCGGCGTGGCGTGGTCAGCGTGGTCAATGACTGACATGCATCTGATGTGGACTGTACGTGGAGAGGCTGACAGCTGGGTCCACGGCCGCACGCAAGCAAATGCCTCCTTATTATGCGCAAAATAATGATTTCCTCCACCTGACATCTGGGGCCCACCGAAACGGCCTTTGTATTTCATGAAAAAAACGTTACCGCCGCTGACAGCTCGGACCCACCAGCTATATCTTCGCACGCAAGGAAGTGCCTCCTTATTACCCACAAAAAATGAATACTCCCCCTGCTAGCTGGGACCCAGTATAGTGGGCCTACTAAGTTGACGGGGACGAAGGGCTTTGTCAACTTAGTCAATATGCACAATTCTAGCTCGACTGGTCGTACGATGTCCATCCAACGGCCGTAGTGCTTCTTCAACCTGTGGTCTTCTTTCTCCAGCCGCCCAAAGCAGCGCCGGTCGTGCCGCCTGCTCCTGCCTCTCGTGGCCGGCTGTGCTGCCGCGGAGGCCTCACCGCCCCCATACTACTCCCACCGCTGGCCAGGCCATCCCTCCACTCCACTCACCCACACCCCCTATTATTCTGCAGCGACGGCAGCGCAGCTGAACCAGTGAACCCTCGTACTCCTCTCCGCATGGGCATCCACTACCGCGTCTTCCCCGGCTCCGCGTCGTCCCCTTCCTAGGCCTCGCCGTCGTCCACCACCGTGGTGCTGTCGGCGTGGCGTGGTCAATGTGGTCAACGACCGAATTCCATCGGAAGAATACTGTATGTGGAGAGGCTGACAGCTAAGTCCACGGCAGCCGTAAGGAAGTGGCTCCTTATTACGCGGAAAATAATTATTCCTCCACCTGACAGCAGGGACCCACCGGATGCCCACCAGTATATCGCAAAAAAAACGTTTGCCCCTGACTACTGGGACCTACCCGACGGGCCACCGTATTTCGCAAAAAAAATGTTCCCCCTGCTGTCAGCTCGGACCCATCGGAAATGCCTCCTTATTACGCACAAAAAATGAATACCCCCCTGCTAGCTGGGACCCACCTTGGTGGGAGGCTAACTTGTGGGCCTACTAAGTTGACGGGGATGGAGGGCTTTGTCAACTTTGTCAATATGCATGATTCTAGCTCCAGTGACCGTACGATGTCCATCCAACGGCCGTAGTGCTTCTCCAACCTCTGGTCTTCTTGCTCCAGCCGCCCAAAGCAGCGCCGGTCGTGCCGCCAGCTCCTCCCTCCCGTGGCCGGCTGCGCTGCCGCGGAGGCCTGACCGCCCCCTACTATTCACACCGCTGGCCAGGCCCTGCGGCGATGGCAGCCTCACACTGCAGCCGAAAGAGTGAACCCTCATACTCCTCTCCGCGTGGGCATCCACTTCCGCGTCTTCACCGGCTCCGCGTTGTCCCCTTCCTAGGCCTCGCCGTTGTCCACCGCCCTGGTGCTCTCGGCGCGGCGTGGTCAAGGAACGACTTCCATCGGACGTGGACTGTAGGTGGAGAGGCTGACAGCTGGGTCCACGGCGGCAGCAAGGAAGTGCCTCCTTATTACGCGGAAAATAATGATTCCTCCACCTGACAGCAGGGACCCACCGGACGGGCCACCGTATTTTGCGAAAAAAATGTTTCCCCCCTGACTGCTAGGACCCACCAGCTACACCTTCGCACACAAGGAAGTGCCTGACAGTCGGGACCCACTTGGTCGAAGCATAAGTAGCGTTGTCATTCTGGCCGCGAACGTGTACGTACATATATACTGGTGGATGTAGAGGCTTGCATGTGTCGTAGTAGAGGCGTCCAGGGTGCAAGAAAGAAAATATGGCCATGTATGTGTACATATGGGCGCGGTCTCGAACGCCTACTCGCGCATACGTACGGCGAGGGCTCGTGTACATGGCTGGGTCAGAACGGAGAAACAGCGTCGTCGTCATGTTCATGGGTCGGAACGGAATGCGTGGTTGTGTTCATCGGGAGGGCTTGGACGGAAGAGGCGATGGAGACGAGGCCTGGCGTACCGCACAACGGAGGAAACAGACCTCCTACGGTCGAAACGGGGGTCCCGTTGATCGGGAGGGGTGTGGCGTACCACAAAACGGAGGAAACGGACCTCCTACGGTAGAAATGGGGGTCCTGTTGATCGGGAGGGGTGTGGCGTACTGCAAAATGGAGGAAACGGACCTCCTACGGTCGAAATGGGGGTCCTGTTTATCGGGAGGGGAGTGGCGTAACGCAAAACGGAGGAAACGGACTTGTGTTGGAGCGCTACGGTCGAAACGGGGGTCCTGTTCCTTGGGAGGGGTGTGGCGTACCGAAAACGGGACCCCACGGGATACTGTTCATCTCGACCGTCGACCCCCTCCAGCCTCCACGAGCTACTGTTCATCCACCGTTGACCTCCTCCAGCCTCCACGGGCTCCTGTTCATCCAGCCTCCACCGCGCGCTACTCCACCGACTACTGTTCAACCACCCCTCCACCGTCTACTGTTCATCCAGCCCTCCACACCACGGGGTCCTGTTCAACCACCCCTCCACGGGCACCCCTCCACCGTCTACTGTTCATCCTTCCCTCCACACCATAGGGTCCTGTTCATCCACCCCTCCACG
>NC_041382.1:270187807-270266153 GCF_002162155.2 Triticum dicoccoides | reverse complement strand
CTTCAGTTAGCAGCAGTAGCCAATGAATCGCTCGATCGGGTTCAGTTAACAGCCATCGATCGATCGCTCGGGTTCAGTAACGCGTAGCCTGCAGTGCAATCGCTCGGGTTCCGTTAGAGCCCAATGCCTCGCACACATGCACGTACGTGTATGAGAGAAACGCGCATCGCTCGGCCCCCAACCTCCCATCCTAACCGGGAACTCCCCAAAATTTTCCTCCCCCTCGCTTCTACCACGGTTTTTTCCATCATGGACGGACCAAAGAATGTCATGCAGCTGCGTCTCCGGCCCGCCCAGGACGAAAAGCCCATTTTCTGTCATGATTTTTTGTCATAGAAGTAGGAGCCCACCACATCTATGATGATACCGGGTTTTGTCACAATTATCGTCATAGAAGTGTCATATGTATGACAGAAAAAAAAATTGTTCGGCCCAAAATGTCACGGATGTGTCTTTTTTTGTAGTGGGAGGCGTTGTCGTACTTGAAGTGGATGGCGAGGGCGGATTTCGCACGGCAGACTCGGGCGACCTCGCCCCACCCACGAGTCATGAAGATCCTCCCGGAAGAGACGGCTTCAACCACCGCTCCAGTCGTCGGGGCATCGCAGTCGGCATGCTGCAGCCAAAGCTCGAGGGGGCCCCTCGGCGGCATCTCGGTGGCGAAGAACCGCGGGAAGCGAATCCAAGTGCGCGGAGGCATCACCGCCCACAACACGAATTCGTGCGAGGAGTCCACGGCATGGACCCCTAGGGCGATGGCGCGCATCACCGCGGCGCGGCGACCACGACCCTGGCGCGGGTGGCGGCGTTCGTCGCCCCTCCCTTCGGAGCTCTCAGCTTGGGCATACAAAGGCAGCGGATACCCGGGAGGCGGCCGCTCAAACCATGGACGTGACACTTTCGGCCTCACGACTATGTCGCGACAGTGAGACAACCTCTTCTTCGGCGGAAGTGGCTCTGGTTCGTCAAGGGGAGTCTTGCCTTTCTCCGCGGTCGAGAACCTCCGTATCGGCACCATGGTCGATGCAACAAGTGATGAAGCGACGAAGAAGAAGGAGCAGGAGAAGCGAAGGAAGAGATGGGAAACAGGGGCTCCACCCCCTCTTCCCATTTAAAGCCAAGGGGAGGCCAACCGCCAGTCTCCACGATCTAAGGTAATAGTGATCTTTTTCTGCTTGCAGCAAGGACTCGTCAAGTCGGGAAGTTGCCGAGGCAGCGTGGGGAAGCGGAGACGCCCACGTCCAATCAATCGCCATGCGTCAAGCAGGGCCACAGGCTTTTGGGGCCCGCGGTGCTCCGGACTTGGCCCTTGGCTTCGTCTCGAAACCAAGCCCGAGCGCACCTTGGGCCCGGGGGCTACTATCGGCATTCTAGGAATGGGGGTCCCAAGACTTGCCTGCCTGCGGTGCACAACATGGCTCCATCAGCGGCCCGGTACGGCCCATCTTCACCAGTAAACACTCAAGACCCTCGCAAGGCAGATGACACAAGACCTCCTTGGGGGCAGCCTCACCAGGCTGTCTCGCGAGGGGCGGAGATATTAAGGCAAGGGACACCTCGCAAGGTTTCTTTGACGCAAGCCATGACGACTGGAGCCAGGCGGGCACCAGGTGGGCGCCAGCGCGCAATGTCCTCGTTTCTTGTTTTGTGCTAAAGAGGCAAGCGCAGGCGAGGAGTCCCGAGGCATCAGGCAAAGGTTTCCATATTGGTGCAACAAGATCAAGACCGGCAGGACGACAGGACAAAGGTCACCGTGGAGCCCAAGACGGCGTCACCACCAGAGCCTTTGGTAGGCGAAGACTACTTTTGTCAGGATAGCTTGTACTAGATGTCTCCCTTCGAATTTGGCAGTTGTGGGACCCCTTCCTGCTAAATATTTGGGAAGAGGACCAAGGCCTCCATAAATAGGACTAGCCATCACAGTAGGAGGCAACAAGAACCGGTCAAGAGAGAGAGGAGAGATCACATCTAGATCATCCTCAACCGCACAAGTTCGCCAGGAACAAGATCACCTCTCCTCAGGAGGCTGTTCTTCCCTTGTAACTGTTCATCCTCAGCCCAAGAGGCAATCCACCACACCACACTAGAGTAGGGTATTACACCACATCGGTGGCCCGAACCAGTATAAACCCTGTGTCTCTTATTCTTTGGGTTCGTCGAGATAGGCCGTGAGATCATGATGTGTGCGAGGTATAGAGGGGGGAGAGATCTTCGTGCGCACCCTAGTATCCGAACCTCAAGGGTTTTGCCGGAACCCGAAATCCGACAATTGTATTTGAACTCATGTAGAACACCGGTGTACTCAACCTCTGGGCAGTCGTCTGAGATTTTTCGAAGTGGAACCCAGTGACGAGTGTACACATTCACAAGTTCCCACTCGCAGTTGTACCCAATATAAACAACCCAATCTCCATGTGCGCCTGCCCAGGCCTTGCCCTCAAGCGATGGCATCTTAACATCAGACGTATGATTATCAAGCGGCATCAACTTACACAAGGCGAGGCTTGCCTCATCCCCACGCCAGTCACCAGGGTCATGGCGAAGAAGATAGGGGAGATCAAACCACCCTGGACCCTTGGGTTCCTTGTAATGATGTTATTAGTTGATTTGAGTATGGTCTTGAATGAACCTGCCATGCTAGCCGAGGTGATGACGTCGCACCGATCAATGAGTTCCTCCACCGCGTCATCATTCAGATCGGGGCAAGAATAATGGGGTCGTTTCTGACTTGTTCCCTCCATGGAGAAGATGATCAAACAATGGCAGAAGGAAGGGTGAAGGAAAATAGAAGAGGGAGGAAGAGCTAGCATGCGACAGGAGTTCCAAATCGAGAGGGGAAGGCGAAGAGTCGATGGACGGTTGCCACGGTACACGAAGAGGCGCCTAGGGAGCAAACAGTTGCCACAGGGGTCACACAATAATGACAAGGTCTGAGTGAACCACATGCAATCCCACTGCACAACACACACGTCTTGTTAATTTGAACCGTTTCTATTCTCTTGTGTCAATGCAAACACTTCATCCGAGTGAACCGCATGCCGTATATCGCACACACCTTGATCTGGCTGACCGTTTCTTTTGTGTTGCCTAAACACAAACATTTCATCCGAGTGAACCGTATGCTGTTTATCGCACACACCTTCATCTGGCTGCCCGTTTCTTTTGTGTTGCCTAATCACAAATAGTTCATCCGAGTGAACCGTATGTTGTGTATCGCACACACCTTCATCTGGTTGCCCGTTTCTTTTGTTCCCCCTCATCACAAACAGTTAATTGAACTGAACCGTATACCCTTCATTGCACACGCAACTAAAATCTGAACCGTGTTTGATGCATCCTCCATTGCAAACGTTTTCACCTTTGTTGACAGTTTTCATACACCACTGTTTGCGATTATTGCATCGCACACAGTTTGTCGAAGGGTCTCTAATCGTAGTGTCGCGTTAGCCGCATCCTGCAGGACTGTGAGGTTTGAACACTGGGGTGCGCACGAAGATCTCTCTCTCTCTCTCCCTAGCTCATTCTTGCAATGATCTCTAGGCCTAGATCGTCGAATCCAAGGAACAAGTGACATGAGAGTTTATACAGGTTCAGGCCACCGTTGTGGTGTAATACCCTACTCCAGTGTGGTGCGGTGGATTGCCTCGTGGGCTGAGGATGAACTAGTATAGTGGAAGAAAAACCTCCTAAGGAGAGGTGTTCTTGAGCTCGATGAGCTGGTATGCTTGGGGATGGTCCGAATGATCCATCCCTTGCTATGGTGGTGGCTAGCCCTATTTATAGTGGCCCTGGTCCTCTTCCCAAATATTTAGGCGGGAAGGGATCCCACAACGGCCAATTTTGAAGGGAGACAACTAGTACAAGTTATCGTGACAAAAGGTGGTCTTCGCCTGCCAAAGGCTCTGGTGGTGACGCTACCGTGGGCTCCATGGTGACCTCCGTCCTATCGTCCTGCTGGTCTTGGTCTTGTTGCACCGATATGGAAACCTTTGTCTGATGCCTCGGGACTCCTCGCATGTGCCTGCTTCCTTAGCACCAAAGAGGAAACTGGTACCCTGCACCCGCTGGCACTGCTTGGCCTTGGTCGTCATGGCTCATGTCACGCGGACCTCTCGAGGTGCCCCTTGAGGGAGTCCTGGACCAAGGGGTCCTCGGGCGTCCGGCCTGTTATCTATGGGCCAGATTGATGGGCTTTGAAGACATGAAGACCGAAGATTGCATCGTGTCCGGATTGGACTCTACTTGGCGTGGAAGGCAAGCTTGGCGACCAAAGATTCCTTCTTATGTAACCGACTCCATGTAAACCATAGGTCCCCTCGGTGTCTATATAAACCATAGGGGATAGTCCGGAAAGGACAACACATATACTCATTACCATATTCTTAGGCTAGACTTCTACGGTTTAGCCATTACGATCTCATGGTAGATCAACTCTTGTAACACTCATATTCATCAAGATCAATCAAGCAGGAAGTAGGGTATATCCTCCATAGAGAGGGCCCGAACCTGGGTAAACATCATGTCCCCTGTCTCCTGTTACCATCGATCCTAGACGCACAGTTCGGGACCCCCTACCCGAGATCTGCCGGTTTTGACACCGACACTGGTGCTTTCATTGAGAGTTCCACTGTGCCATCGATGAAAGGCTCGATGACTTGCCTTGTCGTTAGAGGAAACATCACCGCAGGGGTAGTTTTGGCCCCGGGCCAAACCCTCCGGCTGGGCGACTTTACTATGATCGCCCGTTCAGCCGCAGAGCAGATGATGATCTCTCGGGCCATCAAAAATCCCCTTTGCATAAAATCTGAGCACTCCAAGTAGATGGATCCGGTCGAGCTTTCGTCCTTAAATGAGCTCCTAGATCGCATTGCTGCTTTGGGAATCGTCACAGATTACGATCAGATCGGGCCTAAAACCGATCAGAGAGAAACCGAAGCTCCACTTGGCACCCACCAGATCGCGGCAGTCCTGGAGGAGGACGGCGAGTCTTCTTCTATATCAAAGACGGACAATGTTCGGGTCGTCGTTCGTAAAGAGCTGGATACTCACCCGCGAAAATACGCAACCAGCCCTCCGAACATAGCCTCAGATGGCAGCTCCAAACAATCAGAAGATGTTCCGGAACCCAGACTGTCCAGTTCGGAAGGTCGTCGAACCCTGGACAACCGGTTAGGTCGGGGTTCGGATTTAATTCCACCCACCCACCCGGACATAGAGGCTCTCATGACCATAAAACAACAATCTCAGGAGAAGGTCCACCACTTTTGGGCCAGATTTCTCCTTGTTAAGAACAAGGTAAAAGATTGCCGTGACGAGGACACAATATCAGTGTTCTGTAAAAACTGTGTGGATGAAGGAATACTCAACGCCATCAATCGACGCCGCATACTCAAATTCGCTAACTTAGAAACCATTGTACAAAAATACAGCGCGATGGAGAGCGCCTGGGAAACTCAAGCAGCTCACTGGGAACCATCGGTCCCAGCGCAACTCCCCCTACAGGAGAAAAGGGTGCACCCTCGTGGCACGCCCAGCCCGACAGTCAAGAAACACAAAACCGCTACGCGGCATGGCACCGCTACAAGCAAAGGTTTAAACTTGGGGGAGTTGATACGTCTCCGTCGTATCTACTTTTCCAAACACTTTTGCCCTTGTTTTGGACTCTAACTTGCATTATTTGAATGGAACTAACCCGGACTAACGCTGTTTTCAGCAGAATTACCATTGTGTTATTTATGTGCAGAAACAAAAGTTCTTGGAATGACCTGAAACTTCACGGAACATCTTTTCGGAAATAATAAAAAATCCTTGCAAAAGATGAAGACTAGGGGGCCCACCACCTGTCCACGAGGGTAGGGGGCGCGCCCCCTACCTCATGGGCCCCTTGGAGCTCCTCCGACCTCAACTCCAACTCTATATACTTGGTTTCAGAGAGGAAAAAATCAGAGAGAAGGATTCATCGCGTTTTACGATACGGAGCCACCGCCAAGCCCTAAAACCTCTCGGGAGGGCTGATCTGGAGTCCGTTCGGGGCTCCGGAGAGGGGAATCCGTCGCCATCATCATCATCAACCATCCTCCATCACCAATTTCATGATGCTCACCGCCGTGCATGAGTAATTTCACCGTAGGCTTGCTGGATGGTGATGGGTTGGATGAGATCTATCATGTAATCGAGTTAGTTTTGTTAGAGTTTGATCCCTAGTATCCACTATGTTCTAAGATTGATGTTGCTATGACTTTGCTATGCTTAATGCTTGTCACTCGGGCTCGAGTGACATGATTTCAGATCTGAACCTATTATGTTTTCATCAATATATGAGAGTTCTTGATCCTATCTTGCAAGTCTAGTCACCTATTATGTGTGATGATCCGTTAACCCCGAAGTGACAATAATCAGGATACTTACCGGTGATGACCATAGTTTGAGGAGTTCATGTATTCACTATGTGCTAATGCTTTGTTCTGGTACTCTATTAAAAGGAGGCCTTAATATCCCTTAGTTTCCATTAGGACTCCGCTGCCACAGGAGGGTAGGACAAAAGATGTCATGCAAGTTCTTTTCCATAAGCACGTATGACTATATTTGGAATACATGCCTACATTACATTGATGAATTGGAGCTAGTTCTGTGTCACCCTAGGTTATGAATGTTACATGATGAACCGCATCCGGCATAATTCTCCATCACCGATCCATTGCCTACGAGCTTTCCATATATTATTCTTCACTTATTTACTTTTCCGTTGCTATTGCTATCATCACTACAAAATACCAAAAACACTACTTTTACTACTGTTACCTTTTGCTACCGTTACCACTACTATAATATTACTTTGCTACTAAATACTTTGCTGCAGATATTAAGTTTCCCAGTGTGGTGGAATTGACAACTCAGCTGTTAATACTTGAGAATATTCTTTGGCTCCCCTTGTGTCGAATCAATAAATTTGGGTTGAATACTCTACCCTCAAAAACTGTTGTGATCCCCTATACTTGTGGGTTATCAAGACTATTTTCTGGCGCCGTTGTCGGGGAGCATAGCTCTATTCTTTGAGTCACTTGGGATTTATATCTGCTTATCATTATGAAGAACTTGAGAGATCCAAAAACCAAGATTTATCCCTCAACTACGAGGGGAGGTAAGGAACTGCCATCTAGCTCTTCACTTGATTCACCTTCTGTTTTGAGTAAGCTTGCGACACCTAAACCTGCTTCTGCTATTCGTTCTGATATGTCACATGTTATTGATGACGCCACTTCTGCTATGCATGATACTTATGATGAACTACTTCTTTGCTTGATACTATTGTGCCACTTGGTGAATTTCTTGATGAACAACTTGCTAGGGCTAGAGAGAATGAAAATATTGAATATGATAATATTGATGAAAGTGATGATGAAGACTTGCGCGTTATTCCTAAGGGTTATGTTTTTGATAAAGAAGCTTCTTTAGCTATTTTAGCTTGCAAAGATAGTTATGAACTTAAGAGCTTATTAGCTAAATGGAATAAGCAATCTCTAAATGCTAGGATGAAACCTGACCCTGCTTTTGCTACTTCACCTATCTTTGTTACTGATAAGGATTATGAAATCTCTGTTGATCCTGATATAATTACTTTGGTTGAATCTGATCCTTTTCATGGCTATGAATCTGAAACTGTTGTGGCACATCTTACTAAATTAAATGATATAGCCCCCCTGTTCACTAATGATGAGAGAACTTGTTACTTTTATATCCTTAAAATATTTCTGTTCTCATTAAAGGGTGATGCTAAGATATGGTCTAATTCTCTTGATCCTAGTTGTGTGCACAGTCCCCAGGATATGATTTATTACTTCTCTGCTAAATATTTCCCTGCTCATAAGAAACAAGCTGTTTTAAGGGATATATATAATTTTGTGCAAATTGAAGAAGAGAGTCTCCCACAAGCTTGGGGGAGGCTTCTCAAGTTACTTAATGCTTTTCCTGATCATCCTCTTAAGAAAAATGAAATACTTGATATCTTTTATAATGGACTAACCGATGCTTCCAGAGATTACCTGGATAGTTGTGCTGGTTCTGTTTTCAGGGAAAGAACACCGGATGAAGCTGAAATTCTATTGAATCATATGTTGACAAATGAAAATAATTGGACACTTCCTGAGCCAGCTCTTGAGCCTATTCCTAAACTAACTCCAAAGAAGAGGGGTATTCTATTTCTCAGTCCTGAAGATATGCAAGAGGCAAATAAGTCTATGAAAGAAAAAGGTATTAAAGCTGAAGATGTTAAGAATTTACCTCCTATTGAAGAAATACACGGTCTTAATTTACCGCATGTTGAAGAAACACATGATCTTAATCCATTACCTATTGAAGAAACTCATGGTCTTGATAACCCGACATAGGTAGTAAAGGTAAATTCTCTCTATAGATATGATAAAGCTGAAATCCCATTTACTAAGTTTGCTAGCCCATGATTAGATGAGTTTGACAAATTTATGGTTAAGCAAGAAGACTTCAATGCTTATTTTGGTAGACAATTGAAATACAATTCAAATATGCTTGAACACTTGGGTGATTATATGGCTAATGTCAAAGGTGAACTTAAACTTATTAGTAAACATGCTTCTATGGTTACCACTCAAGTAGAACAAGTACTTAAAGCTCAAAATGATTTTCTCAATGAATTGAATAGTAAGAATAATGATTATGTTGTTAGAGTGGCTACTAGAACTGGTAGAATGACTCAGGAACCTTTGTATCCTGAAGGCAACCCTAAGAGATTTGAGCAAGATTCTTAGAGAAATAATGTGGATGCAACTAGTCCTTCTAAAAGGAAGAAAAAGAAAAATGATAGGACTTTGCATGCTTCTAGTGAACCTATTACTGAAACACCTGAGAATCCAAATGATATTTCTATTTCTGATGCTGAAACAGAATCTGGTAATGAACCTGAAATAGTGATAATGTTAGTGATAATGTTCATGATGATGCTCAACCTAGTAATGATAATGATATAGAAATTTAACCTGCTGTTGATCTTGATACCCCACATTCAAAGAATCAACATTATGATAAAAAAGATTTTGTTGCTAGGAAACATGGTTAGGAAAGAGAGCCTTGGTTTCAGAAACCCATGCCTTTTCCTCCCAAACCATCCAAGAAAAAGGATGATGAGAATTTTGAGCACTTTGCTGAAATGATTAGACCTATCTTTTTGCGTATGCGATTAACTGATATGCTCAAAATGAATCCTTATGCTAAGTATATGAAAGATATTGTTACAAATTAAAGAAAGATACCGGAAGCTGAAATTTCCACCATGCTTGCTAATAATACTTTTAAGGGTGGAATACCAAAGAAACTTGGAGATCCTAGTGTACCAACTATACCATGCTCCATTAAAAGAAACTATGTTAAAACTGCTTTATGTGATCTTGGAGCCGGTGTTAGTGTTATGCCTCTCTCTTTATATCGTAGACTTAATTTGAATAAGTTGACACCTGCTGAAATATCTTTGCAAATGGCTGATAAATCAACTACTATACCTGTCGGTATTTGTGAGGATGTGCCTGTTGTAGTTGCAAACGTTACTATTTTAACGGACTTTGTTATTCTTGATATTCCCTAGGACGATAGTATGTCTATTATTTTTGGAAGACCCTTTTTTAATACGGCAGGGGCTATTATTGATTGCACTAAAGGCAATGTCACTTTTCATGTTAATGGTAATGAGCATACGGTACACTTTCTGAGGAAACAACCTCAAGTTCATAGTATCAACTCTATTGGAAAAATTACATCGATTATATTTGGAGGTTTTGAATTTCCTCTTCCTACTGTCAAGAAGAAATATGATATTCTTATTATTGGGGATGTGCATATCCCCATTGAGGTAACATAGTGTTATTCGAAATTTCTTCGGTTCCATGTTATTCGGAATGAGTTCGTTAACGAGACTTGATCAACCTTGTTAGTGGATTCCTTTTGATGATCATGAGATGGATGAAACTAGAAGGCACAACCTACTGTACCCTCCTCTTACTTTCTTTTATTTATATTGAATAAAATAAAATTAGTATTTTTCAGTCTGTTATCTGAATTATCCGTGCAATATAAAAATACCCCGAAAATAAAAGTTCTCCAAATGCCCTGAAATTTAAATATGATTTTTTCTGGAATATTTGAGAATATTTGGCACTGAGAACACAACAGGAGGAGCTGGCACCTGTCCACGTGGGTCAGGGCGCGCCCTGCCTCGTGGGCCCATGATGGCCCTCCTCCACTTATCCTTGCACCCACACACTTCTTCTTCCTCCCACAAACACGAATATCCAGCTCAAACCCGAGTCCAAGCTCATTTTGCTACCATTTTCGATCTCCTTGCTCAAAGCACCTCTCACAAAACTGCTTGGGGAGATTGTTCCTTGGTATGTGACTCCTCCATTGGTCCAATTAGTTTTTGTTCTAGTGCTTTATTCATTGCAAATTTTTGCTGCTTAGGTGACCATGTTCTTGAGCTTGCATGTCAAATTTATATGGTCAAAAGTAGTTTTGATGCATGATATAGGCTCTAGGCACTGGTAGGAGTAGTTGCTATCAATTTTGTTGAGGTTGGTTTACTTTTATTTTGAAGTTCCTAAAAATTTCAGAATTTTTCAGAAAATAATGAAGAGACTTTTGAGGGGCTCATCGAGTCGAAGCTCGAAGGAAAAGGCACAGAAGCCCAATTATAATCTGCCTTGCACCACGGAGGTTCGGTTGTGTGAATGGCCTTCCGATGATTTCTTGAGAGCATCCGGGATTTATGAAGATTTTTATGAATTGGCTGAGAATGCAGGCCTCACTGCTTTCCTCCACGAACAACGCGATCAGTATCTCTTACTAACAAATATCCTTGTGCAAAACTTTCATTTCCATTCTAGGAGCGCACCACCTACGTGGAGTTTTATTTATATGATGAGCATAAGGAGATGTCACATTATGATTTTTGTTGGGTTTGCTTAGTCCCTTTCAAGGGCACGACAGAGGAACCACATCACAGCGATGTGGATGGGTTTATTGATACCATCACTGTAGGGGAAACAAGGAAGGTTTCCGATGCACGAATCATTAGCATACATTTTCCTGTTTTACGCTATTTTGCAATATTTGCTAGTCGTTGCTTAATTGGTCGTGGAAACTTTGGAAACCTTAGTGTACCTGATGTTATTATTTTGTTCCACGGTTTATTCAGTGATAACTCTGTTAGTATGGGCGGTATTAATGCTAAACGGTTAAGTCTGAACCGTACAAAGGGCCCCATCTTTGGAGGCATCTATGCTTCATGCCTAGCTGCACATTTTAACATACCTATTAGGCAATATGAGAAGGAAGAAAAAATGCTGCCTCGTGTTTATTTAGGTTATAAGAGTATGGTGGCACATGCTTTTATTATTAAGAATAGGGAAGGAGAGCTTAAATACAATTGTTCTTTGATAAACATCATCCTAAGACTATTACTCTGCCTGCTCCTTCCTTGTTTGATTTATCTGCAGGCCAGTACCTTGTTCCGTTAGAGGCTATTCACGCCTATCGGAATCCTACATCAGCCACAGAGCCAGAGCCGGAACCACAAGTTGATCCTCCACGACAGTCTAATTACCATTGGGATCCGGAAATGATTGCCAACTAGTGGCAGTCAGAGTCTTCTTCTTCTTCGCCAGGCCAACCGTGACCATATACCAACTTAGGTCAAAAGCCTTAGCTTGGGAGAGTACATATTTCCCACCGACATTATATTCATGTTCACACACTCATTGCTAGATGTCAGTGCTCATACTTTTTCATTTTATCATCCATGCTAGTTTATTTTCCTTTTAGGCTTTCTTCTTGTGTGTTTAATAAACCTTAAGAAAAAACAAAAAAATAGTTGTAGCTTTTAATTAGTTTACTTTCCATGCTTGTAGTAGTAATTAAAAAGAAAACCCAAAAAGATTTCCTGTTCTTCTTTTGCTTGTTGGGAGCTTTCCCATGTATATAGTTTTATTTATTTTCTTTTCTTTGGGGGTCAATAGGAGAAGACCATAATTAAATTGTTGAAGTAGCTCTTATATGCATTATTGTTGATCGGACAAAAGAGCCCATATTGCCTTGTCTTCTCCTATTTATTGAATGCTTGCAGATTCCAGCTTAGTCCAATGCACGTGCACTCTTAATATTATTCACATCATTTGGTCGTGCAAGTGAAAGGCAATTATGACGATATATGATGGACTGACTGAGATGAGAAAAGCTGGTATGAACTCGACCTCTCCTGTTTTTGTGAATATGATTAGTTCATCATTCCTGATTCAGCCTATTATGAATAAACATGTTTGCAATGACAACTAGAGATCATAGTTTCTTGTGCCATGCTTGATTAGCTAGGAGCTTATAATGGTTTACCTTGCGTGCCAACATGCTATTAAAATGGTTGTGATGTGGTATGATAGGGTGGTATCCTCCTCTGAATGATTTAACTGACTTGACTTGGCGCATGTTCACGCATGTATTTGAAACAAAATCAACATAGCCTTCACGATATTTATGTTCATGGTGGATTATATCCTACTCATGCTTGCATTCGGTGTTGATTAATTTTAATGCATGTTCATGACTGTTGTCACTCTCTAGTTGGTCGATTCCCAGTCTTTTGCTAGCCTTCACCTGTACTAAGCGGGAATACTGCTTGTGCATCCAACTCCATAAACCCCAAAGTTATACCATATGAGTCCACCATAACTACCTATATACGGTATCTACCTGCCGTTCCAAGTAAATTTGTATGTGCCAAACTCTAAACCTTCAAATAAATATCCTGTTTTGTATGCTCGAATAGCTCATGTATCAACTAGGGCTGTCCGTATCTTCCATGTTAGGAAGGTTATTCTCAAGAGGAGTGGACTCCGCTCCTCACTCACGAGAAAGTGGATGGTCACCGGGATGCCCAGTCCCATGCTTTATGCAAACTAAATCAAAATAATTGCAAACAAAACTCCCCCTGGGACTCTTGTTAGTTGGAGGCACTCGTTGTTTCGAGCAAGCCATGGATTGATGCTTGTTGGTGGAGGGGAGTATAAACTTTACCATTCTGTTTGGGAACCGCCTATAATGTGTGTAGCATGGAAGATATTGCCATCTCTTGGTTGTTATGTTGACAATGAAAGTATACCGCTCAAAATATTATTCACCTCTATTTCAAAACCGAGCTCTGGCACCTCTACAAATCCGTGCTTTCCTCTGTGAAGGGCCTATCTATTTACTTTCATGTTGAGTCATCCTCTTCTTATTAAAAAGCACCAGTTGGAGAGCACCACTGTCATTTGCATTCATTACTGTTAGTTTACTTTGAGTATGACTTGAATGGATCTCTTTTACCATGAATTACAATGTCTAGTCAGTCCTTGATCTTTAAAGGTGCTCTGCATTTATGTTTTGCGGTCTCAGAAAGGGCTAGCGAGATACCATGTTGTTATATCATATTATGATTGTTTTGAGAAAGTGTTTTCAGCCGAGATTTATTATTATTGCTCGCTAGTTGATTATGCCATTGATATGAGTAAACTTGAGACCTAAGCGTTTTTGTGAATGTGGTTAGTCATAATCTTTGTTGAAAACTTGAATGCTGGCTTTACATATTTACAACAACAAGAGCAAACAGAGTTTGTAAAAGTTTTTCCTTATCGCTTTTAGTTTATGAACTGAATTGCTTGAGGACAAGCAAAGGTTTAACCATGGGGGAGTTGATACGTCTCCATCATATCTACTTTTCGAAACACTTTTGCCCTTGTTTTGGACTCTAACTTGCATGATTTGAATAGAACTAACCCGTACTGACGCTGTTTTCAACAGAATTACCATGGTGTTATTTATGTGCAGAAACAAATGTTCTCGGAATGACCTGAAACTTCAAGGAACATCTTTTCGGAAATAATAAAAAATCCTTGCAAAAGATGAAGACCAGGGGGCCCACCACCTGTCCACGAGGGTGGGGGCGCACCTGCCCCCCTACGGCGCGCCCCCTACCTCGTGGGCCCCCTGGAGCTCCTCCGACCTCAACTCCAACTCTATATATTTGGTTTCACCGAGAAAAAATCAGAGAGAAGGATTCATCGCGTTTTACAATATGGAGCTGCCGCCAAGCCCTAAAACCTCTTGGGAGGGCTGATCTGGAGTCCGTTCGGGGCTCCGGAGAGGGGAATCCGTCGCCATCGTCATCATCAACCATCCTCGATCACCAATTTCACGATGCTCACCGCTGTGCGTGAGTAATTTCATCGTAGGCTTGCTAGATGGTGATGGGTTTGATGAGATCTATCATGTAATCGAGTTAGTTTTGTTAGGGTTTGATCCCTAGTATCCACTATGTTCTGAGATTGATGTTGGTATGACTTTGCTATGATTAATGCTTGTCACTAGGGCCCGAGTGCCATTATTTCAGATCTGAACCTATTATGTTTTCATCAATATATGAGAGTTCTTGATCCTATCTTGCAAGTCTATAGTCACCTATTATGTGTGATGATCCGTTAACGCCGAAGTGACAATAATCGGGATATTACCGGTGATGACCATAGTTTGAGGAGTTCATGTATTCACTATGTGCTAATGCTTTCTTCCGGTACTCTATTAAAAGAAGGCCTTAATATCCCTTAGTTTCCAATAGGACCCCGCTGCCACAGGAGGGTAGGACAAAAGATGTCATGCAAGTTCTTTTCCATAAGCACATATGACTATATTCGGAATACATGCCTACATTACATTGATGAATTGGAGCTAGTTCTGTGTCACCCTAGGTTATGACTGTTACATGATGAACCGCATCTGGCATAATTCTCCATCACCGATCCATTGCCTACGAGCTTTCCATATATTGTTCTTCACTTATTTACTTTTCCGTTGCTATTGCTGTCATCACTACAAAATACCAAAAACACTACTTTTACTACTGTTACCTTTTGCTACCATTACCACTACTATCATATTACTTTGCTACTAAATACTTTTCTGCAGATATTAAGTTTCTAGGTGTGGTTGAATTGACAACTCAGCTGCTAATACTTGAGAATATTCTTTGGCTCCCCTTGTGTCGAATCAATAAATTTGGGTTGAATACTCTACCCTCAAAAACTGTTGCGATCCCCTATACTTGTGGGTTATCAATGGCCCATGCAAAATACATACGACAACAGACACCGTGGCAACCCACAACCTTTGAGCATGTTGGATACTACGACAGGTAGCCAAGAGCGGTGAGGACATCCTTATTAAGGATACCCCGGAACAACGCCCCCCAGAAGACGACCACCCAAGAGTATTGACAGTCTTCGAGACATTCACTTCAAACAGCAAGCGCAAAAGGGCACTTCACGAGCTCAACGAAGTCTGCCAAATCGCTGTAATAAACCCATGGAACGGCACGGCTATAACATTCAATGCTGGTAACGAACCAAATTACAGAATACTACGACGCCTGCCGCATTAGTACTCAGTCCCATCGTGGACGGGTTTCGACTTACCAAGGTGCTCATGGACAGCGGCAGCGGACTAAACCTCATTTTTGAGGACACACTCCATAAAATTGGAGTAGACAGGAGCCACATCAAACAAAGTAACACAACCTTCTAAGGAATTATTCCTAGTCGGGAGGCGCGGTGCGCGGGCAAAATCACACATGACGTGGTATTTGGATCGCCGGAGAACTATAGGTCCGAAGAAATAACCTTCCAAGTGGCCCCTTTCAGCAGCGGATATCACGCCATGTTGGGGCAGGATGCTTTTACACGCTTCCAAGCTATACCTCACTACGGATATATGAAGCTCAAAATGCCCAGACCAAAAGGTACAATCACTCTCGCCAGTGACCCATACATAGCACTCCGCGCTGAAAAGTAAACTTCATCCCTGGCCTTGGAGGCGCTATTCGAAGCCCTCGCGGCCGAGGAATTAACCGCGCTATGCTCCAAGTGGACACGGACGATGTGATCCTTGACAAACGCTCCAAATCCACCTCGTTTAAACCGGCAGAAGAATAATCAAATTCCAGGTCCACCCAACGGACCCCAAGAAGACGGCATCCATCGGAGCTCAACTAAGCCCAGCAGTTGACGCCACACTACGAGAATTCCTGCGTGAAAACTGGGACATATTTGCCTGGCACCCTTCGGATATGCCAGGGATCCCACGCAAGCAGGCCGAACATAGCCTCAATATATTAAAGGGGTTTAAACCAGTTAAGCAAGCACTGCGGCGCTTTTCCGAACCCAAGCGATAAGCCATGGGGGAGGAGCTGGCCAAACTCATCGAGGCCGGATTCATTAGAGAAACCAAACATCCGGACTGGCTAGCAAACCTGGTGATGGTACCACAGAAGGACAAATCCTGGCGCTTGTGCGTCGATTTCAAAGACCTCAACAAAGCATGCCCCGCATCGATCAAATCATTGCCGCTACCGCAGGACACGACTCACTGTGTTTCCTCAATGCATACTCCAGATACCATCAAATCAAAAATGAAGGAATCCGATCAAGCTGCAACAGCATTTATCACCCCATATGGGCCATTCTGCTTCAATACCATGCCCTTCTAGCTCAAGAATGCCGGCGCCACATATCAACGCATGATTCAAACATGCCTGGAGAAACAGATCGGCAAAACAGTAGAAGCTTACGTTGATGACGTCGTCATCAAAACCAGGCACGTGGAAACACTAATAGACGACTTACGTCTTACATTCGACAACCTTAGGGCGTATGACATCAAGCTCAACCCGGAGAAGTGTGTCTTCGGCGTCCCCACCGGAAAACTGCTGGGCTTCATCGTTTCCAATAGAGGAATCGAAGCAAACCCAGCCAAAATCCGAGCTTTTTCACAATTGGCTAAACCAATAGACCTTAAACTAGTCTAGAAACTTGCAGGTTGCGTGGCAGCTCTAAGCCACTTTATCTCCAGATTAGGAGAAAAGGCACTGCCACTCTACTCCCTTCTACGACAAACCGACCACTTCGAGTGGACGGACGCGGCAACAGCCGGACTGGAAGAAATAAAAACCCTTCTTGCGGGTAACCCAATCCTGGCCGCACCAAACGCCGGCGAACCGATGTTATTATACATATCGGCAACACATCAGGTGGTGAGCGTCGTAGTCGTCGTTGAACGAGAGCAGGACGGACATAAATTCCCACTTCAGAAGCCAGTATACTATGTCTCTATGTGAGGGAGTCCTGGATTAGGGGGTCTCTGGACAGCCGGACTATATCCTTTGGCCGGACTGTTGGACTATGAAGATACAAGATTGAAGACTTCGTCCCATGTCCGGATGGGATTCTACTTGGCGTGGAAGGCAAGCTAGGCAATACGGATATGTATATCTCCTCCTTTGTAAACGACCTTGTGTAACCCTAGCCCCCTCCGGTGTCTATATAAACCGAAGGGTTTTAGTCTGTAGGACAACAGACAATCATACCATAGGCTAGCTTCTAGGGTTTAGCCTCTCTGATCTCATGGTAGATCTACTCTTGTAATACTCATATAATCAAGAACAATCAAGCAGGACGTAGGGTTTTACGTCTATCAAGAGGGCCCGAACCTGGGTAAACATCGTGTCCCCTGCCTCCTGTTATCATCCGCCTTAGACGCACAGTTTGGGACCCCCTACCCGAGATCCGCCGGTTTTGACACCAACATTGGTGCTTTCATTGAGAGTTCCACTTGGTCGTCACCATAAGGCTTGATGGCTCGTTCGATCATCGCAAGCGATGCAGTCCAGGGTGAGGCTTTCCTCCCTTGACAGATCTTCATATTCGGCGGCTTTGCATGCGGTCCAATTCGCTTGGCCATCTGGAGCAGATTGAGAGCTACGCCCCTGGCCATCAGGACAGAGTTGGAAACTTGAACTACACGGCCGACTTCCGCGGAGAATTGATCTTCGACGGATTCGAGCCCATGTCGGACGCGCCGTACAGTCTTGACGAGCATGAGGTAACTCTGCCGTCGGACAGTGTTCGGGATATCGCATCCGCAGCTACTCCATCCATCAATTCGGAGCAAGTCATGCCATTCGAGAGCGAAGGGTTGGACCCCGCCATGGAGGCCGCACTCTCAGTGGCGATAGAGCCGGATACTGACTTCACCCCTTACAAGAGCCGTGTCGCCAAACCACTGGATTCATCTCCGGCCACGGACTCCGAGCTGCTCATATCCGTGCCCGTCGAGTCTGACTGGGCGCCGATCATGGAGTTCACCTCCGCGGACATCTTTCAGCACTCACCCTTCGGGGATGTGCTAAATTCATTAAGGTCTCTCTCCCTGACAGGAGAACCTTGGCCGAAGTATGTCCGGCTAGAATGGGATGCGGACGACGAAGAAATTCGCTGCCCACCCACCACTCACTTAGTAGCCACTGTCGAAGACTTAACTGACATGCTCGACTTTGGCTCCGAAGACTTCGACGGTATGGACGACGAAGCCGGAGACGAACAGGATCCACCGCCCTTGGGGCACTAGACCGCCACCTCATCATATGATATATACATGGTGGACACCCCCAAAGAAGCCAATGGCGATGAGAAAGCGGAGGATGACCCCTCCAAGAAGCAACCCAAGCGCCAACATCTGCGGCGCCGCTCTAAGTCCCTCCACAGCAAGAGCAGTGATACCGGCACAAGAGAGAATAACACTCCGAATAGCGCCGAAGACAACAACAATCCCCTCCAGCACGGTGCAAAGCTAGAGGACGAACAAGCTAGCCCCCCAGAGAAGGCAGCAGATGGAGAACCAGAGGAGGACAATTACATGCCTATCTCCAAAGACGAGGCGAGCCTCGGCGACGATGAGTTTATCGTTCCTGAGGTCCCCATCGAGCAAGAGCGCTTCAAGCGCCGGCTTATGGCCACGGCAAGTAGCCTAAAGAAGAAACAACAACAACTTCAAGCTGGTCAAGACTTGCTAGCAGACAGATGGACCGAAGTCCTTGCGGCCAAGGAGCATGAACTCGAGCGCCCGTCCAAGAGTTACCTAAAATGCAGGTTGCTACCTCACCTCGAGGAGGAAGCATTGAAACCTCATTCACCAGTGTACGATGCGGCTGACCGGCCACTATGCGGCCGAGCCAGAGACGCTTTTCAGCCTAAAGTTCAGACCGCACCCCGTCACCACTCAGTCAAAAATATTAAGGCATGGGGCAACACAGAGGACTTGCGAGACATCTTGGACAGTAAGGCACAAATCGCAAGGTCAATATACGGGACACGAGCACGTGCGCCCACACGGGATGATGATCTTCGCGTCGGATACTCCAAGAGTAAATCCGGCCGAGCCGAATACAGAAGACAAGACTCATACGAACTACGTCAGGATATAGCCCGGCACAGAGGCGCCGCACACCCCCTATGCTTCACTGATGAAGTTATGAATCATGAATTCCCGAAGGGTTTCAAACTCGTAAATATCAAATCATACGACGGCACAACAGATACCGTTGTATGGATTGAGGATTTCCTCCTTCACATCCACATAGCTCGCGGTGACGATCTACATGCCATCAAGTACCTCCCACTAAAATTCAAAGGACTAGCCCGACATTGGCTGAATAGCTTGCTAGCAGATTCTGTTGGCAGTTGGGAGGATTTGGAAGATGCATTTCTTGACAACTTCCAGGGCACTTATGTACGGCCACCGGATGCTGATGACTTGAGCCACATAACCCAGCTGCCAGGGGAATCGGCCAGACAATTCTGGACACGGTTCCTGACTAAGAAAAATCAAATTGTAGACTGTCCGGATGCAGAAGCCCTAGAGGCATTAAAGCACAACATCCGCAACGAGTGGCTCGCCCGCCACCTCGGCCATGAGAAGCCGAAATCTATGCCAGCCCTCACAACACTCATGACCCGCTTTTGCGCGGGCGAGGATAGCTGGTTGGCTCGTAGCAACAACACATCAAGGAATCCAGATACCTTAGATAGCAAAGACTTTAACGGTAGGCAGCATCGTAATAGACCAAAGCGCCGCAATAATGGCGATAACACTGAAGATACATCAGTCAATGCCAGATTCAGAGGCTCTAAATCCGGTCAGCGAAAAAAGCGATTTAAAAGAAATACTCCGGCTCCGTCCAGTCTGGATCGCATACTGGATCGCTCGTGTCAAATCCATGGCACCCCTGACAAGCTAGCCAATCACACCAACGGAGAATGCTGGGTGTTCAAGCAGGCCGGCAAGTTAAATGCTGAAAACAAGGACAAGGGGCTGCACAGCGATGACGAGGAGGAGCCCCGGCCGCCGAACCCATGAGACTAGAAGTGGTTTCCCCCACAAGTGAAGACAGTGAACATGATATACGCAACCCACATTCCCAAGAGAGAGTGGAAGTGTGCACTAAGGGACGTCTACGCGATGGAGCCCGTCGCCCCGAAGTTCAACCCATGGTCTGCTTGTCCGATCACCTTCGATCACAGGGACCACCCCACTAGCATCCATCATGGCGGATCCGCCGCACTGGTCCTAGACCCCATCATTGACGGATTTCACCTCACTCGAGTCCTTATGGACGGCGGCAGCAGCCTGAACCTGCTTTATCAGGATACAGTGTGAAAAATGGGTATCGATCCCTCAAGGATCAAACCCAGCAAAACCACCTTTAAAGGAGTCATCCCAGGTGTAGAGGCCCATTGCACAGGCTCAATCAAACTGGAAGTGGTCTTCGGATCACCGGATAACTTCCGAAGCGAAGAGTTAATCGTCAACATCGTCCCGTTTCGCAGTGGCTATCATGCACTGCTCGGACGGACAACATTTGCAAAATTCAAAGCAGTGCCGCATTAGGCATACCTCAAGCTCAAGATGCCAGGACCCCACGGGGTCATAACAGTAAATGGAAACACAAAATGCTCGCTCCGTACAGAAGAGCACACTGCGGCCCTTGCAGCAGAGGCGCAAAGCAGCCTGTTCAGGAAGACCACTCATTCGGCGTTACAGCCCCCGGACACCTTCAAGCGAGTCCGGAACAATCTGCAACAGGCTGGCCTAGCAACCCGGCCCCCATCCCAGTCCCAGTGTAGCGATGAAATTCGTGCCGTAGGTACATAACTACGCATGGAAAATACCATGGACACATGCGGGGGCACAATCAGGACACGCCCCGCATTGTGGCTTAACCACACCAGGGGCTGTATACCTTTGACATTCCTTTTCTCTTTTAGGGCCTAACTCTTCGGAAGCCCATTCCGGCACTCCGATTGCCGGACACATTCCGGAAGCAACAACCAAGGCGGCAGGAACCTAGGATGAACACGGGAACCGCCAGGTGGTCTCTATTAATACTTGATATACCCGCTTTTCATTATTTATGCGTAGCTTGCCTTGGGATAGGACATTTCGAATTGTCCTACTTTATGCTTATTGCACTACTTGTACCAGTACGCTTCGACATATTATTCAAATAACAATGCATATTATTAATCTATCATTGCATTATTTAAGTTTTCCTCTTTCTCTTATATGTCCGTTTACGACATTCCGCACCTGCACGCTCGGGTGCGGTCAGTACGCCAGGGGCTCTCATTTACCCCGTAATACAGCGCAAGAAGTCCGAACACTTTGGACAGTGCGGCACCCTAAACTTATATCATTATATGCATCAGCTCCGAATCATGTCTTTGGTCAAATGTTAGGTTGCCCAACTCCCATGCTTTGGTACCTTACGTTCCGCTATATCGGCTAAGGTAGCGGTGGGAGAACTACCATGATTGTGTCCCGGTTCTTCCGGACGAGCACCTCAGTAGAGAAATCCAAAAACTGACTATCATGATAAGGCGAGAGACTGGTCGCTGTTCGAGAGGTCTCAAGTCCTTAAAGACTTTTTCCGCTTCGGGCGAGGAGTCGGCCTTGTTCGGCTTAGGCGTGTATAGCGCCGCAAATTCGGCCCTCCGAATACCAGGGGCTTCGCCAAAAATTTAAAATCGTAGAGTTCTATGGCTAAGTGAGAGTGATAAAGCATTATAGTCTGATTGCCTGGTTCGTTGCACTGAGCACCTCCCTTGAAGGACCCAAAATTGGGGTAAAGAGTGTTCAGATTTACCCCGAACACCCCAGTACTAGTTACATCGGGGAAGAAGCCGACGACTGGCCAACTCTCAAATTTTGCAAAAGGCCGCAGAGAAGGTAATATTTTAAATTAAGAAAGCGTCGCATGGCGCAAAATAACTCGTTCCATATTACAGGATCACATGGGCATGTTCATTCAAAGATTACATCCTTGGCACACTCATCTGCCACTAAGCGGGAACCCTTCAGGACGCTCTCATAGTAATTCTCGGGGCAGCGATGCTCCTTGTTCTCCGGCGGCCCCTCCTTCACAAGCTTCACGGCGTCTAGCTTCGACCAGTGCACCTTCGCCCGGGCAAAAGCCCTACGTGCACCTTCGATGCAGACGGACCGCTTGATGACCTCAAGCCGTGAGCACGCTTCCACCAGCCGCCTCACCAGACCGAAGTAGCTGCCGGACAGGGGCTCGCCAGGCCACACCCGGACTATAAGGCCCCTCATGGTCTGTTCGTCCGCCTTGTGAAGTTCGACCAACTGCTTCAGCTGGTCGCTCAAGGACACCGGGTGTTCGGTCCCAGTATACTGAGACCAGAACAACTTCTTCGTTGAGCTCCCCTCCTCAACCCGGTAAAACTCCGCGGCATCCAGCACACTGCGGGGAAGATCTGCAAATGCTCCTACAGAGCTCCGAACTTGGGTAAGAAAAAGGAAAGTCTCCTTCACATGCTTGCTTTGCATATTGAACGCCTTACCCGCTGCTATCTTCTTCGCCGCATAAATCTCCTGGAGGGCCTTGTCGGCTTCGGCCTTGGCGCTCCGGACGCTTTCAAGCGCCTGCGCGAGCTCGGACTCTCGCGTCTTGGAGTTAAGATCCAAGGACTCATGCTTTTTGGCGAGAGCCTCGAGCTCTTGCTGCACCTCGCCCAGTCGGGCTTCATGTTTCTCCCGTTCAATGCGTTCTTTGGCCGCTTTGTCTTCGGCCGTGGACAACGCCTTCCTCAAGGTCTCCACCTCGGTCGTGGCCCCTGACAAATTCGTGATGATCCTATTATTTTACACCGAATTTTTTTTAACTATATAAACTAGGGTATATCTTACCTTTGCTCTCTTCGAGCTGCCCCTTGGTAAGGCCGAGCTCGTCCCCGGACCGCTTCAGGGCCTGCTTCAGCGCGGAGACCTCCGCAGTACGTGTGGCAGCGGCCAGCAAGGAAGCCTGCGCATACACATAGACATACTCTAATTAGACTCTTGAGTTATCATTTGATACTCAATTCGGCTTTTCTTCGTGAACGCCGAACAGAGCATCAGGTGCTACTATCTATGCGGTAATATTTTTATATTTTGAATGTTTACCTCAAAGCCTATTAGGAGGCTGGCGCAAGCTTCGGTCAGTCCGTTTTTCACAGTCTGAACCTTCTTGACCACCGCACTCATGATAGTGTGGTGTTCTTCATCGATGGAAGCGATGTGAAGCACTTCCAGCAAGTTGTCCGGTGCCTCTGGTTGGACAGAGGACACTGGCACAGATGGTTGGCCCCCCTTAACGGGGGACCGCCTGTTGGAGTCCGGAACCATCAAAGGTTCCGGTGCAGTGTAGGGCTGGGGCCCGAACTCGAAGCCCGTTGGAGCCTCGCTCCCTTGGTACTCAGGGTCCGGGAGGTCGCCGTGAGGTGCCCCCAGGATCACCTCCCCTTGGGTCGATGCCTTTCGAGACACCAACTCGGCGTTGTCCGTAGGGTGAGGGGTGGAAGCCGTCGGAGGAGAACCGCTGTTCATATCCGACGAGCCCAAAGAGCCGCTCGACGAGGGTACGTCGAGATGAGCTCGGGCTGGACTGCATAATCATGTTCGGCATGAGCAAAGGCAGTACAATAAAACATACCATGAAGTACTATGGTGTGCGGACACTTACGACTTCGCCAGGGGCTTGTCCCTGGGTAGCCACTCGACGCCGCTATCGGCGGCCGTCGTGGCACAGTCCGGAGGGAGGGTCTTGCCCTTCTTGGACCCTTTGGCCTCTCCGGATGGGTCGGCCTTCCTTTTCTTGTCTCCCCGGGCTGGGGGGGAGAAATTTTCTCCTCCTCCTCGTTTCCATGGGAGGAGTGCGCGTCAGACTCATCGGACGATGAGTCCGATAGAACCACCTTGCGCCGGAGACCCTTTCGGGTCCTCGCGGCCTTCTTCTTGGCTGTCTTTTCCGGCACCTCGTAAGGTGCCGGAGTCAGCATCTTCGTTAGAAGAGCGTTTGCAGGATCTTCGGGCAGGGGGGCTGGGCAATCAAGCTGCTCCGCTGTCTTTATCCAATCATGTTAATGACATGAAAGCTTAGATCCAGCACATAACCAAACCAGGGCACATAAATACCCTGAGAGATATAAAAGCCTACCGGATGAGCACGGCGCTTTGCACTGAGTCTGCGGTCCACGGTGAGGGAGGGAGGCATCTCGGCGCCCTTGAACAGCACCCTCCAGACGTCCTCGTGCGTCATGTCGTAGATCTCTCGCAGCATCTGGTGCTGGGCCGAGTCGAACTCCCACAAAACCAATGCCCGTCGTTGGCATGGAAGGATCCGGCAGAAGAGCATAACCTGGACCACGTTGACGAGCTTAATTTTCTTGTTCGTCATGTTCTGGATGCAGGTCTGGAGTCCGATCAGCTCTACCGAAGAACCCCAGGACAGGCCCTTCTTTTTCTAGGAGATGAGCCGGGTGGGGATTCCGGATCGAAATTTGGGGGCGCCACCCAGTTGGAGTCGCGCGGCTCGGTGATGTAGAACCACCCCGATTGCCACACCTTTATGGTGTCCACGTAGGTACCCTCGAGCCAGGTGACATTAGGCATCTTGTCCACCATGGCGCCTCCACACTCTGCTTGCTAGCCACCCACCACCTTCAGGTTGACATTGAAGGTTTTCAGCCATAGGCCGAAGTGGGGTCTGATGCGGAGGAAGGCCTCGCACACGACGATAAACGCCGAGATGTTGAGGATGAAGTTGGGGGCCAGATCATGAAAATCCAGCCCGTAGTAGAACATGAGCCCACGGACGAACGGGTGGAGATGAAATCCCGGTCCGTGGACGAAATGGGTAAGAAAAACTGCCCTCTCATGGGGTTCAGGCATGGGGACGATCTGCCCCGCATTCGGCAGCCGATGCACAATATTCGCAGCTAGGTATCCGGCTCCCGGTAAATTTTTGATGTTTTCCTCTGTGACGGAGGAAACCATCCACTTGCCTCCTGCTCCAGACATGCTTGGAGTGGTTTGAGAAGAAGAACGCGAGCTTGGGTGCTAGAGCTCGAGTGTGCGGGAATGGGTAAGCAAGAAGGAAGAAGGTGTGGGTGTAAAAAGTAAATCTTTATCCTTTTATAAGGGCGGAGGAGGCGATGAGTCTCCCCACTTGCCTGGCAAAACCGCTTATTCCCCAGGCGCCGCAATTGATGGCGCGGTTGGGTTACCCACGTCCGTATTGATGAGAATCCCGTGATAAGGGGAACACGATCTCTGCTTCGACAAGACGTATCAAGAAAACCGCCTCGCGATATGTGCGGAGCGGGTTGAGAAAAACGGTTCGGATAATAACGGGCCATGAAGTGATGTCATACTATCAAAACGTGTCAGCAGATTAGATTTGTGGAAGTATTATTCTCTCTACGGTGGTATGTGGAACTTATTTTGCAGGGTCGGACACTATCCTTGGATTCAATGTCTTCCATGTTGTATTCGGAGGAGGAACCCGCCTTGCAATGCCAAAGACAACATTGCACGCCGGACTCATCGTCATTGAAGCCTGGTTCAGGGGCTACTGAGGCCGGATTAGGGGGTCTCCGGATAGCCGGCCTATATCCTTTGGCCGGACTGTTGGACTATGAAGATACAAGATTCAAGACTTCGTCCCGTGTCCGGATGGGACTCTACTTGGCGTGGAAGGCAAGCTAGGCAATATGGATATGTATATCTCCTCCTTTGTAACCGACCTTGTGTAACCCTAGCCCCCTCCGGTGTCTATATAAACCGGAGGGTTTTAGTCTGTAGGACAACAGACAGTCATACCATAGGCTAGCTTCTAGGGTTTAGCCTCTCTGATCTCGTGGTAGATATACTCTTGTAATACTCATATCATCAAGAACAATCAAGCAGGACATAGGGCTTTACCTCTATCAAGAGGGCCCGAACCTGGGTAAACATCGTGTCCCCTGCCTCCTGTTACCATCCGCCTTAGACGCACAGTTCGGGATCCCTTACCCGAGATCCGCCGGTTTTGACACCGACTATGGTCCTTACACCATGAAAATCCCGGTACCCTCATTATCAAAAAATAGCATACGTGATCTTCATGGCATCCCGGAAGCTTCGTCACTACTTCCAGGAGTGTTCGATCACAGTGGCCTCTGAAGTGCCACTCAACGACATCATAAATAACCGCGATGCTACGGGCCGGATTGCCAAATGGGCCATTGAGCTCCTGCCATTTGACATTACATACAAACCACGCCGAGCTATCAAATCCCAAGTACTAGCCGACTTCATCACCGAATGGACAGAGGCCGAACTCCCTTAAGAGTACGGCACATACTCCAATTGGGTCATGCACTTCTACGGCTCCAAAATGCTGGCAGGGTTATGAGCGGGTGTCGTCTTAACGTCCTCTACAGGAGACATCATCCAGTACATTCTCCAAATACTATACACAGACTCCAATAATGCAGCCGAATATGAGGCCTTATTGCATGGTCTCCGGATGGCTGTCTCCATGGGCATACAACGCCTAGAAGTGCGCGGGGACTCGAACCTCGCAATATGTCAAATAAATGGAGATTTCGACACCAAAGATCTGAAGATGGGAGCGTATCGTAAGGCAGTCATAAAAATGTCGGCCCGGTTCGAGGGGCTCGAGTTCTATCATGTGGCTCGAGAAAGTAATCAAGCGGCGGATGTTCTTGCTCGTATTGGCGCTAAGCGTGACCCCGTCCCACCTAATATCTTTGGAAAGGCTCTTTAAGGCATCCATGCTATGGCAGGGGGAAAACGGCAATGCTAGTCTAGACCAAAACATAACCCCAGATCCCGGAAACATCGACATAACACCATCGGCACATCTCATCATGACAGTCATTGCCCCATGGACCGAACCCTTCCTGGCTTACTGATACGTCTCCGTCGTATCTATAATTTTTGATTGTTCCATGCCAATATCCTACAACTTTCATATACTTTTGGCAACTTTTTATACTATTTTTGGGACTAACATATTGATGCAGTGCCCAGTGCCAGTTCTTGTTTGTTGCATGTTTTTTCTTTTGCAGAATATCCATATCAAACGGAGTCTAAATGGGATAAAAATTGACGGAGATTTTTTTGGAATATATATGATTTCTGGAAAGAAAAATCCACGCGAGACGGTGCCCGAGGTGGCCACGAGGTAGGGGGCGCGCCCCTGACCCTCGTGGGCCACTGATACGTCTCCAACGTATCTATAATTTTTGATTGCTCCATGCTATATTATCTACTGTTTTAGGCAATATTGGGCTTTATTTTCCACTTTTATATTATTTTTGGGACTAACCTATTAACCGGAGGCCCAACCCAGATTTGCTGTTTTATGCCTATTTCAGTGTTTCGAAGAAAAGGAATATCAAACGGAGTCGAAACGGAACGAAATCAACTGGAGAAGTTATTTTTGGAACGAAAGCCACCGGATAGACTTGGACTCCACGTCAGGGGAGACACGGGCTACTCACGAGGGTGGGGGCGTGCCCCCTTGCCTCGTGGGGCCCTCGTGGCTCCCCTGACATACCTCCTGCACCCATATATACCTATGTAGCTTAAAACTTCCAGAACGAAGATTAGATCGGGTGTTCCGCCGCCAGAAACCTCCGTAGCCACCGAAAACCAATCTACACCCGTTTTGGCACCCTGCCGAAGGGGGCAATCCTTCTCCGGTGGCCATCTTCATCATCCCGGTGATCTCCATGATGAGGAGGGAGTAGTTCTCCCTCGGGGCTAAGGGTATGTACCAGTAGCTATGTGTTTGGTCTCTCTCTCTCTCTCGTGTTCTTGTGGTGATACGATCTTGATGTATCGCGAGCTTTGCTATTATAGTTGGATCCAATGTTTCTCCTCCCCCTCTTCTCTCTTGTAATTAATTGAGTTTCCCCTTTGAAGTAATCTTATCGGATTGAGTCTTTAAAGATTTGAGAACACTTGATGTATGTCTTGCCGTGGATATCTGTGGTGACAATGGGATATCACGTGATTAACTTGATGTATGTTTTGCTGATCAACTTGCGGGTTCTACCCATGAACCTATGCATAGGGGTTGGCACACGTTTTCGTCGTGATTCTCCGGTAGGAACTTTGGGGCACTCTTTGAGGTCCTTTGTGTTGGTTGAATAGATGAATATGAGATTGTGTGACGCATATCGTATAATCATACCCACGGATACTTGAGGTGACATTGGAGTATCTAGGTGACATTAGGGTTTTGATTGAATTGTGTCTTAAGGTGTTATTCTAGTACGAACTCTAGGGCTGTTTTTGACACTTATAGGAATAGCCCAACAGATTGATTGGAAAGAATAACTTTGAGGTGGTTTCGTACCCTACCATAATCTCTTCGTTCGTTCTCCGCTATTAGTGACATTGGAGTGACTCTTTGTTGCATGTTGAGGGATAGTTATGTGATCCAATTATGTTAGTATTGTTGAGGGAACTTACACTAGCGAAAGTATGAACCGTAGGCCTTGTTTCAACGCATTGCAATACCATTTACGCTCACTTTTATCACTTTCTACCTTGCTGTTTTTATAATTTCAGATTACAAATACCGTTATCTACCATCCATATACCACTTGTATCACCATCTCTTCGCCGAACTAGTGCACCTATACAATTTACCATTGTATTGGGTGTGTTGGGGACACAAGAGACTCTTTGTTATTTGGTTGCAGGGTTGCTTGAGAGAGACCATCTTCATCCTACGCCTCCTACGGATTGATAAACCTTAGGTCATCCACTTGAGGGAAATTTGCTACTGTCCTACAAACCTCTGCACTTGGAGGCCCAACAATGTCTACAATAAGAAGGTTGTGTAGTAGACATCAAGCTCTTTTCTGGCGCCGTTGCCGGGGAGGTTAGTGCTTGAAGGTATATCTTTAGGTCTTGCAATCGAGTCTTTTAGTTTCTTGTTTTATCACTAGTTTAGTTTATAAAAGAAAACTAAAAAATAGAATTAAGTTTCTCTCATACGCTTCACCTTTTTAATATCTTTCGTGAGATCATGTTAAAATTTCAGCCCAATCGGAGTTACAGATCTCCGGTAATATAAGAAATGGTGAAAGTGCAGAATCTGAGAACGCAAAACCAGAGAGAGACAGATCCACTCTCTGAGGGGCTCTCACCCCTCCCATGCCATGGAGGCCAAGCACCAGAGGGGAAACCATTCTCCCATCTAGGGAGGAGGTCAAGGAAGAAGAAGACGAAGGGGCCCCCTCTCCCCTTCTCTTCCGGTGGCGCCGGAACGCTGCCGTGGCCATCATCATCATCATCATCATCATCACCGCGATCTACACCAACACCTCCGCCATCTTGACCAACATCTCAATCACCTTCCCCCCTCTATCTACAGAGGTCCACTCTCCCGCAACCCGCTGTACCCTCTACTTGAACATGGTGCTTTATGCTTCATATTATTATCCAATGATGTGTTGCCATCCTAAGATGTCTGAGTAGATTTTCGTTGTCCTATCGGTGGTTGATGAATTGTTATGATTGATTTAATTTGCTTGTTGTTATGTTGTTGTCATTTGGTGCCCATCATATGATTGCGCGCGTGGATCACACCCTAGGGTTAGTTGTATGTTGATAGGACTATGTATTGGAGGGCAAGATTAACAGAAGCTTCAACCTAGCATAGAAATTGATGCATACGGGATTGAAGGGGGGCCAATATACCTTAATGTTATGGTTGGGTTTTAGCTTAATGAACATTAGTAGTTGCGGATGCTTGCTAATAGTTCCAATAATAAGTGCATGGAATTCCAAGTCAGGGATGACATGCTAGCAGTGGCCTCTCCCACATAATACTTGCTATCGCTCTAGTAAAGTAGCCAATTTCTTAGGGGCAATTTCGCAACTCCTACCACCACTTTTCCACACTCACTATATTTACTTTATTGTTTCTTTATCTAAGCACTCCCTACTTTTTATTTACGTACTCTTTATTATCTTGCAAACCTATCCAACAACACCTACAAAGTAGTTCTAGGTTCATACTTGTTCTAGGTAAAGCGAACGTCAAGCGTGCGTAGAGTTGTATCGGTGGTCGATAGAACTTGAGGGAATATTTGTTCTACCTTTAGCTCCTCGTTGGGTTCGACACTCTTACTTATCGAAAACTGTTGCGATCCCCTATACTTGTGGGTTATCAAGACCTTTTTCTGGCGCCGTTGCCGGGGAGCAATAGCGTGGTGTGAATATTCTCGTGTGTGCTTGTTTGCTTCATCACTAAGTAATTTTTATTTGCTGTTCTTAGTTGTTCTCTATCTTTAGTTATGGATATGGAACACGAAATACCAAAAAAATTAGGTGCACTTGCTACTCATGGAGATGGGGAACCTCCTAAAACCCTCGATGCTGGTTATGTGAAAAATATTATGTACTACTTTAATAATCCTGAGCAAACCCCATTCAATTATGTAATGGGAGTAACGTTGGATCAACGTGAATACTTTAGGGATTACCAATTGACACAAAAAGGGAAACTATTATGGGATCACATTCATATATTGAATTGGTATTCTAGGCAACTATGCTTGAGATATGATTATACTTGTTGCTCTAAGGTGAAGGATCCACACCTTCCCTTTTCATGTGAATTTAATGATAATGAAACCTCAGCTTCTTATGCTAATGGTATATATGATTACTATGATGTGGAACAAATAGAAGAATTTGTTGCTTTTAAGGGTGCTTATGAAATTGAATCTTTGCTTGAAAAGCATGAAGCTTATGATGATGATGTTTATAGGCCTGAAAATTTAGCTATCTTAAAATATTGCTATGATAATTATGAATATAATTCCTATATTAATGCGCTTATTGAGAAAGTCTCCGCTATCCAAGAAGAGACTATTATTTTGCAGGAGTCTATGGAAGAAGAAATTGATGAAACTGTGAGCTCATTCGATGAAAAAGATGAGGAGGAGAGCGAAGAACAAAAGGAGGAAGAGCGGATTAGCTACCCGTGCCCACCTTCTAATGAGAGTAACTCTTCAACGCATACATCGTTTAATTTCCCTTCGTGCTTGCCGGAGGATGATTGTTATGATCTCGTTGATTCTTTTGAAATATCCCTTTTTGATGATGCTTGCTATGCTTGTGGCGAAGATGCCAATATGAATTATGCTTATGGAGATGAACTTGCTATAGTTCCCTATGTTAAGCATGAAATTGTTGCTATTGCACCCACACATGATAGTCCTATTATCTTTTTGAATTCTCCAAACTATGGTATATCGGAGAAGTTTGCTCTTATTAAAGAATATATTGATGGGTTGCCTTTTACCGTTGCACATGATGATTTTGATGAATATAATATGCATGTGCTTGCTGCTCCTACTTGCAATTATTATGAGAGAGGAACTATATCTCCACCTCTCTATGTTTCCAATATGATAAAATTGCAAGAAACTGTTTATACTATGCATTGGCCTTTACTTTGTGTGCATGAATTGTTCTTTTATGACATCCCGATGCATAGGAAGAGAGTTAGACTTCGTCATTACTTGATATATGTTGCTTTTTGCTCACTAATAAATGCCAAATCATTGCTAATTAAAATTGGCTTTGATATACCTTGGGATCCGGGTGGATTCACTACTTGAGCACTATATGCCTAGCTTAATGGCTTTAAAGAAAGCGCTGCCAGGGAGACAACCCGGAAGTTTTAGAGAGTCATTTATTTCTGTTGAGTGATTTTATATAGTTTAAAAACAACAAAAATAAAGAGGGGAACCCAAAACTTTTTCAAAAAGGAAAGCGAAAGTGAGAAAGACAAGAATTGTTGAAGTGGGAGCTAGCCTTGAACTTTGTTCATGCTCATGGAAACTTTGTGAATCTTGATTACAGAAACTTTTCAATACAAATAATTATCCCCTTGTACAATTCCATTGTATTATAAAAATAATGTGCCAAGGTTTGCCTTTAGGATGTTTACATTTGCTTGATGGTTTGTACCATGCAGGACAGAAACTTTGGCTGTAGTGCGCGATTTTACATTTTTTGCTGGAACGTCAAATGGTTCTGACTCTTTTTGAACTGTCTTCCTATACAAATTGTTTATTTTTCCTAATTTTGGTAGAAATTTTCAAGTAACAGATGTATGGTGAATGTTCAGATTATTACAGACTGTTCTGTTTTAGACAGATTCTGTTTTTTGATGCATAGTTTGCTTGTTTTGATGAAACTATCGTTTCATATCAGTGGATTAAGCCATGAAAAAGTTATATTACAGTAGACACAATGCAAAAACAAAATATGAATTGGTTTGCAACAGTACTTAGAGTAGTGATTTGCTTCATTATACTAACGGATCCTACCGAGTTTTCTGTTGAAGTTTTGTGTGGATGAAGTGTTCGATGATCGAGAAGGTCTTGATGTGAGAAGAAGGAAGAGAGGCAAGAGCTCATGCTTGGGGACGCCCGAGGCACCCCAAATAAATATTCAAGGATACTAAAGTGTCTAAGCTTGGGGATGCCCCGGAAGGCGTTCCCTCTTTCTTCAACAAGTATCGGTATGTTTTCGGATTCGTTTCGTTCGTGCGATATGTGCAAACTTGGAGCGTCTTTTGCATTTAGTTTTCATTTTTATTTTATGAAACATGCTGGTATGAGATAGTCCTTGGTTGATTTATAGAATTCTCATTGCACTTCACTTATTTCTTTTGTTTATGGCTTTATAGAATGCTTCATGTGCTTCGCTTATATCATTTGAAGTTTGGATTACCTATTTCTCTTTACATAGAAAACCGCCATTTGTAGAATGCACTTTTGCTTCACTTATATTTGTTAGAGCACAGGCATATCTTTTCTAGAAAGAATTAAACTCTCTTGCTTCACTTATGTCTATTTAGAGAGATGACAGGAACTGGTCATTCACATGGTTAGTCATAAATCCTACATAAAACTTGTAGATCACTGAATATGATATGTTTGATTCCTTGCAATAGTTTTGCGATATAAAGATGGTGATATTAGAGTCATGCTAGTGGGTAGTTGTGGATTGTAGAAATACTTGTGTTGAGGTTTGTGATTCACGAAGCATGCACGTATGGTGAACAATTATGTGATGAAGTCGGAGCATGATTTATTTATTGATTGTCTTCCTTATGAGTGGCGGTCGGGGACGAGCGATGGTCTTTTCCTACCAATCTATCCCCCTAGGAGCATGCGCGTAGTACTTTGTTTCGATGACTAATAGATTTTTGCAATAAGTATGTGAGTTCTTTATGACTAATGTTGAGTCCATGGATTATACACACTCTCACCCTTCCATCATTGCTAGCCTCTCTAGTACCGCGCAACTTTCGCCGGTACCATAAACCCACCATATACCTTCCTCAAAACAGCCACCATACCTACCTATCATGGCATTTCCATAGCCATTCTGAGATATATTGCCATGCAACTTCCATCATCATCATATACATGACTTGAGCATCATTGTCATATTGCTTTGCATGATCATAAGATAGCTAGCATGATGTTTTCATGGTTTGTCCGTTTTTTGATGTCATTGCTACGCTAGATCATTGCACATCCCGGTACACCGCCAAAGGCATTCATATAGAGTCATATCTTTGGTCTAGTATCTAGTTGTAATATCGACTTGTAAGTAAATAAAAGTGTGATGATCATCATTATTAGAGCATTGCCCCGGTGAGGAAAGGATGATGGAGACTATGATTCCCCCACAAGTCGGGATGAGACTCCGGACTTTAAAAATGAATAAAATAGGCAAAGAAGCCCAAATAAAAAAAGGCCAAAGAAGCCCACCAAAAAAATAAAAATAATAAAAAACAAAAAAAAGCAAAAAAAGAGAGAAAAAGAGAGAAGGGGCAATGTTACTATCCTTTTTCCACATTTGTGCTTCAAAGTAGCACCATGTTCTTCATATAGAGAGTCTCTTGAGTTCTCACTTTCATATACTAGTGGGACTTTTCATTATAGAACTTGGCTTGTATATTCCGATGATGGGCTTCCTCAAATGCCCGAGGTCTTCATGAGCAAGCAAGTTGGATGCACACCCACTTCGTTTCATTTGGAGCTTTCATACACTTATAGCTCTAGTGCATCCGTTGCATGGCAATCCCTACTCACTCACATTGATATCTATTGATGGGCATCTCCGTAGCCCATTGATACGCCTAGTTGATGTGAGACTATCTTCTCCTTTTTGTCTTCTCCACCATCATATTCTATTCCACCTATAGTGCTATGTCCATGGCTCACGCTCATGTATTGCGTGAAAGTTGAAAAGGTTTGAGAACGTCAAAAGTATGAAACAATTTCTTGGCTTGTCATCGGGGTTGTGCATGATGTGAATATTTTGTATGGTGAAGATGGAGCATAGCCAGACTATATGATTTTGTAGGGATAACTTTCTTTGGCCAAGTTATTTTGAAAAGACATGATTGCTTTATTAGTGGGCTTGGAGTATTATCGTTTTATGTCAAATGATAGACTATTGCTTTGAATCACATGTATCTTAATATTCATGCCATGATTAGATATGTGATAAAGATTATGTTAGGTAGCATTCCACATCAAAAATTATCCTTTTATCATTTACCTACTCGAGGACGAGCAGGAATTAAGCTTGGGGATGCTGATACGTCTCCGTCATATCTATAATTTTTGATTGTTCCATGCCAATATCCTAAAACTTTCATATACTTTTGGCAACTTTTTATACTATTTTTGGGACTACCATATTGATCCAGTGCCCAGTGCCAGTTCCTGTTTGTTGAATGTTTTTTGTTTTGCAGAATATCCATATCAAACGGAGTCCAAACGGGATAAAAATTGACAGAGATTTTTTGGAATATATATGATATTTGGGAAGAAAAATCCACGCGAGACGGTGCCCGAGGTGGCCACGAGGCAGGGGGGTGCGCCTGCCCCTGGGCGCGCCCCTAAACCTCATGGGCCACCCGTAAGGCGGTTGATGCCCTTCTTTCGCCGCAAGAAAGCTAATATCCGGTTAGAGATCGGGTTAAAATTTCAGCCCAATCGGAGTTATGGATCTTCAGGAATATAAGAAATGGTGAAAGGGAAGAATCTGAGAACGCAGAACCAAAGAAAGACAGAGAGACAGATCCAATCTCGGAGGGGCTGTCACCCCTCCCATGCCATGGCGGCCAAGGACCTGAGGGGAAACCCTTCTCCCATCTAGGGAGGAGGTCAAGGAAGAATAAGACGAAGGGGCCCCCTCTCCCCTTCTCTTCTGGTGGCGCCAGAACGCTGCCGTGGCCATCATCATCATCATCACGCGATCTACACCAACACCGCCGCCATCTTCACCAACATCTCAATCACCTTCCCCCCTCTATCTATAGTGGTCCACTCTCCCACAACCCGCTGTACCCTCTACTTGAACATGGTGCTTTATGCTTCATATTATTATCCAATGATGTGTTTCCATCCTATGATGTCTGAGTAGATTTTCGTTGTCCTATCGGTGGTTGATGAATTGCTATGATTGATTTAATTTGCTTGTGGTTATGTTGTTGTCCTTTGGTGCCCATCATACGATTGTTCGCATGGATCACACCCTAGGGTTAGTTGTATGTTGATAGGACTATGTATTGGAGGGCAAGAGTGACAGAAGCTTCAACCTAGCATAGAAATTGATGCATACGGGATTGAAGGGGGACCAATATACCTTAATGCTATGGTTGGGTTTTACATTAATGAACATTAGTAGTTGCGGATGCTTCCTAATAGTTCCAATCATAAGTGCATAGAATTCCAGGTCAGGGATGACTTGCTAGCAGTGGGCTCTCCCACATAATACTTGCTATCGGTCTAGTAAAGTGGTCAATTGCTTAGGGGCAATTTCGCAACTCCTACCACCACTTTTCCACACTCGATATATTTACTTCATTGTTTCTTTATCTAAACAGCCCCTACTTTTTATTTACGTACTGTTTATTATCTTGCAAACCTATCCAATAACACCTACAAAGTACTTCTCGCTTCATACTTGTGCTAGGTAAAGCGAGCGTCAACCGTGCGTAGAGTTGTATCGGTGGTCGATAGAACTTGAGGGAATATTTTTTCTACCTTTAGCTCCTCGTTGGGTTCGAAACACTTACTTATCGAAAACTGTTGTGATCCCTTATACTTGTGGGTTATCACCTACCTTAATAGGAAGGAGCTTCCTCAGGACCAGAATGAGGCCCGCTGCATTGTCCGGCGCTCAAAGGCCTACAAGGTTCATGATGGAGAGCTCTACAAGAAAAGCACCACCGGAGTCCTCCAAAGATGTATATCCGAGGAAGAAGGGCGGCAGCTCTTGGCTGAAATTCATGCCGGACTCGGCGGGCACCACGCCACAGCTCGGGCCCTTGTTAGCAAGACTTTCCGTACAGGGTTTTATTGGTCGACGACCCGAGCGGATGCACAGGACCTTGTCCAACATTGCGTTGAATGCCAACTCTTTGCCAATGAAAGACATATGCCCCCACTGCCCTACAAACAATCCCCATCACTTGGCCTTTCGTGGTCTGGGGAATCGACTTGGTCGGACCCCTTAAAGGGGGAAGCCATAAGAAAAAAATATCTGCTGGTTATGGTGGAGAAATTCACTAAACCGGTCAAAACGGCTGAGTCCGGCCCGGTGATAGGCTTCATATCCGATGTTGTGCACCGTTATGGTGTCCCACACAACATCATCACTGACAAACGGCTCCAATTTCACAACCGACGAGGTAAAAGCCTGGTGTACTAATCTGGGTATTAAACAAAATTACGCCTCCGTCTACCATCCACAAACCAACGGTCAAGTGGAACGCGCCAACTGTCTTATTATGAGCGGCATCAAATCCAAACTAGTGCGGTCTTTAAAAGAATCAGACAAGCACTGGGGCGAGGAGCTCGACTCTGTACTCTGGGGGCTGCGGGCCACGCCCAATCGTACTACCGGGTACACACCATTATTCATGGTGTATGGTGTAGAGGCTGTATTGCCCTGCGATATTATTCACGACTCACCTAGAGTGCATATGTACGAAGAAAGAGAAGCCAAGCTCGATCGGCAGGACAGCCTAGATGCCCTGGAGGAGGAACGCGATGTCGCAAAAGCCCGTTCAGCAGTTTACCAACAACAGGCTTGAAGATATCAAAGCAGAGAAAGTACGGGCCAAGACTTACAATGTTGGCGAACTCATTCTACGGCTCCCGGAGAAGAAAAATGACAAACTCAAGCCCAAATGGGAGGGTCCCTTCAAAATTGACGAAGTTCTCACCGGTGGAGCGTACTGTCTTCGCAATGCATCAGACAATCGCCTCGAGCCGAACCCCTGGAACGCGGCCAGACTCCGGAGATTCTACGCCTAGCGCTACACCCCTTATTCGTCTCCTCCTCCCCTGTAGTTCCCATTATTTTTCCTCTCTTTTCCGAGTACTTTCTACTTTTTCCACTTTAAAGCTTTGATGCGGCTAGACCGCACACCATTGGCACATACATCTTTCAACATGTATGCCACTTGTACCTGGGGGCTTCTCGGACAGAAGTTCTTTTCATTCCTTGAGCATCAAGCTCCTCACATATGAGTTTTTTCCATATGTACCGTTTCTTTGCCATTATATGCATCGATATGACTTAAGTTTTGGCCAAGCTGGGTTGCCTGGCTCATGTGCTTATGCCCTACGTTCCCGTTAGTTCGGCTAGGGCATAAAGGGAGCACCTCTGTGATTGTTACCGCCGGGTCATCCGGATGTGTACCTCAGACTGGGTGAAGCCGGAAGCTAGAGTTCTTAAGGGATTATTTGGTCGGTGAATTAAAGATGTTTTTTACACTCACTCTGTTGTGCACCCCCAGAAGTTATACGAACTATGGTGCTCACACCACAATTCGGACATGCGCATTAAATGCATACACACCCAGGGAAAGGAACCCTTAACAGAATTATTCTCTCTGGAAGATGTTTCTTACGATATCAATGTAATATAACATAGCTAGCCAGAAACAACTTGTCTGTTCAAGCAACTATGACCCCTACGCCTAGTTTTCCAGGCATACCCCGGCCTATTCGGCTGCGACGGTATTCAGAAACACTCCGCACCTTCGGGACCGGAGGTTGAAGCGAAAAGGTCTTCCATGAAAAATGATATATAATTCGGCTAGATGAGGAAAGTACATAGTCGCTTGGACTCGAACACCTCCTCTTCTATACCTTCCAACAGGCAATCTAACTTACAATCCTATTGGGAGTATTTGGCGGCCACCTCTACTTGGTTATACACTAAACTTATGGGAATTTCTTACCCATTCAACCCTAGCGGTCCGACACGGGCCACGTGATTAGGATCCAGCTTGGTATATCGCGTCTTCACCATGGCCCAGGCCTCTCGTGCACCCTCCCGGCAAGCCGATATCTTCCACAGCAGGATACGCCGTTGTGCCCCCTTGAACAGCTGTACCAGCTCCTCCATGCTTCCTGGAGGGGTGTCGGATGGCCATAAAGCCTTGGCCACACTCTGCATCGCCTGCCGAGCTTGCTCGTGCAACCCCGACAGCCCTTGTAGTAGATCACTCGATGATCCAGACACCTCCTCTTCAGGGCGGTTCGTCAAAACACCTGCAATTACAGCTTAATCAGCTACAGTTACCTCCAAAGCTGTTATAAAACAACAGTGGACACATATTGAATACGCCGCCTCGCAGCTTCTTGTTCTCCTTCACGGAGTCAACTAGCTGAGCTCGCGCATCTTTCAATTCTTCGCCCAGTTTGGCATTCGAGTCCTGGAGTTTCTTCTTCTCTTGGACGCCCGTTGTCAATACACGCTCGCCCGCCGCTAGTTACCTTTTGGCTCCGCGCTCTTCGCTTCGAGCGGCATCCAGCTGCTCTTGTACTTGGTCTAACAGCCGAACACAAAGATTAACACCTGGATCCGCACTGTCGGCGTATCATTCTGAATTTTCGATAGAATGAAACATTGCCGGGAGATGCCTTGTATTTCTCTAGTTCGGCATTGGCAGCAAGCAGCCAGCGCTGACACTTTTCCAGCTCCTGAGCTAGCTGGGTGTTCTTCTCTGTAAGCACCTGGTAACACATTGATCCTTAAATCAGTTGTTTCAACTCCTTTAAGTCTCGGGGGCTACTGGTTATCATAGTCAGACAAAATTTTTTTACCTACACATCTTTCAAATGTTGCTTTGTGGCCCTGTTAATCCCATCTCGAGCAGCTCAGATATATGCATCTGTCGAGTTGAAGGCGTTAAACGACTCCTCTGAAAAGCCAGGGTCCTGTAAAATGGCCTGGCGGCCCCGATGATTCATCGCACTTTCCACTTCCGAGTTGGTAGCGGATACATCATCCGAGTCCTCGCCTGGAGGAGGCTTCGCCTCCGTATCAGCCCTCGTCTTTATGGTAGTATTTGAATCCTAGCTGCGGGAAGTACGGCTGCTCGAACCTCCGGATATAGTCCGGTGCATCTTTCTCCTGACAAATGGATAACAGGAAGGTCACGGTTGGGCGTGACTGCTTAGGTGCAGGTTGGCGGATTCATACCTCTTCGATGAAGGCACGTCCATATCTTCATCTGCCTTCCTCTTGGAAGGCTTGCCCGGCGTGGGGACGCACTCTTCGGAGGTACCCTAGGAGTAGTGTAGCGCGCCGAACCCTTCCACTTTGGAGCACAAGACGGTGCGGTGGGTAAGAAGGAAGGAGAAATCTCTTTTTGAATAAGGTGTGTTCGGATCCCTTACATGTGAAGCTAGAAGAAGACCGGGGCAGTTGGCGATGATGGCCACCTCTGTGCCATCGTAGCTCGTCTGGTAAAACACCCCCTCCGCAAGCACCACAAATATATCCAGATCCTCTTCAATCCCGGGATCAAGCTCCTGGTTGTGATCCTCCGGCTGTGGGGCGGGACTACAAAATCCCTCGATGTCTTTTTGCCAGTGCTGTCATAGGCGGACAAAGTTAAAAAGTTCATCAAAGGCAATCCGGAGATGGAAGGAGTAAAAACAGAGGGGTCGGGCCTTACCCAGCTGGGAGGATTGTACATAGAATACCCATCTCTTAATTCGATGCGGAGAAATTCCTTTTCCTCCCCTTTGAACAGTTCGGCTAATGTTTTAGCCAAAGCGGCAGGGGTATCCAGACGTTTCTGGCCGCAGTGAGAGGCGTCGTCCTCCCTATTGAAGTGCCACATTGGGAGCCCTCTGTATTGGAGTGGCTGAACCTCTCGCGTTATGGAAATCGCCATAACCTCAACTATTGTGAGTCCGGACTGAGTGAGCTCTTTCATCCTCCCCATCAGCTGACGAACCTCCGTGCCATCTACCTCTCCGAGACTCCGGGAGGCCAACTGTGGCGTTTCTGTAGTGGGACGCGTGCAAATTCGGGAAGACCCTTTCGAACCGGGTCAGGAAGCGCAACATCCTCTATATAAAACCATTCAGAGGGTCAGTCGTCATGTGCCTTCCTTGGTGTACCGGATGGGTATCCGGTATTGGCGACGCGCCATACTTCGGCACCGCCCACTTCAAATATTGACCCTTCGTGATTACGCGGGACGAGACAAAATAGCTTCCTCCACAACTCGAAATGAGCCTCGACGCCCAGGAAAAGTTTGCATAAAGCAACGTAACCCGCAATGTGCAGAATAGAGGCTGGAGTGAAGTTGTGCAGCTGGAGGCCGTAGTACTCTAGGAGCCCTCGGAGGAACGGATGGATAGGAAATCCAACGCCTCTTAATAGGTAGGGGACCAAACACACCCGCTCTCCCCCGGACGGATTGGGGAAGTCCTCTGCCTGAGTCCCCTCATTGAAGGAAGCTAGTCCTGCTCGAACAGGGACTAGATCTGCGTGGGGAAGGTATCCCTGTGTTTGCAACTTCGTCAAATGGCTATAAGACACGGAACACTTCTCCCACTCGCCTTTCTCTGGGCCGGGACGAGCGGAGGAGCTGGGGACGCTAGCCATGCTGGAATGGTTTCTCCTATGCAGTCTCTGGCGATTTCTTCTGCGCAGCGCTGAATGGATCTAGGATCCAATCTTGTTAAATAGGCGCTCTTCCACGGATGGATAAGGTGTTTTTCGTAAAAAAACACCCTGACTTTCCACATTCACTTGACATGTGGAGGATGAAGATTCAACGCACAGAAGCCAAGGAGGCGACATTAGGGTCAATGGCTGAATACATTACTTGGAGATCATTGAAGGGGGAACTCGCCTTGCAATGCCGAAGACAACATGTGTGCCGAGCACTTCGCTATTGAAGAATGGTTCGGGGGCTACTGAGGGAGTACTGGACTAAGGGGACCTCGGTCGTCCGGCCTATTATCTATGGGCCGGACTGATGGCTGTGAAGACATGAAGACCAAAGACTGCACTGTGTCCAGATTGGACTCTACTTGGCGTGGATGGCAAGCTTGGCGACTGAAGATTCCTTCTTATGTAACCGACTCCATGTAAACCCTAGGTCCCCTCGGTGTCTATATAAACCGTAGGGGATAGTCCAGAAAGGACAACACATATACTCATTACCATATTCATAGGCTAGACTTCTAGGGTTTAGCCATTACGATCTCGTGGTAGATCAACTCTTGTAACACTCATATTCTTCAAGATCAATCAAGCAGGAAGTAGGGTATTACCTCCATAGAGAGGGCCCAAACCTGGGTAAACATCATGTCCCCTGTCTCCTGTTACCATCGATCCTAGACGCACAATTCGGGACCCCCTACCAGAGATCCGCCGGTTTTGACACCGACATCCCTTGCATAGATATCTCCGCTCCTCAGGAGCCAACCTAGCGAGGCCGCCCCTGGGGAGGTCTTGGTGTCGTCTGCCTCGCGAGGCTTGACCCCTCACGAGGGTCTTGAGTGGTTGCTGGTGAAGATGGGTCCTACCATGCCGTTGGTGGAGCCACGCCCTGGGCCGCAGGCAGGCAAATCTGGGTACCCCCATTCCCAGGACGCCGACAGTAGCCCCCAGGCCCAAGGTGCGCTCGGACTTGGCTTCGAGGCGAAGCCAAAGGGAAAGTGTGGAGCACCGTGGGCCCCAACCTCCTGCGTCCTCAATTGACGCATGGCGATAGATAGGTCATGGGCGTCTCCGCTTCCCCACGCTGCCTGGGCAACTATCCTTGGCTGACAAAAGGCTGGCGCGTGCCGCATGGCTTTCATTGCCTTCCTTCTCCTTGCTCCAGATCACCTTTCTCTTTCTTGCCATGAGAGACTCCAGATCCACACGAGCCCCTCTCTGAGCTTGCAGCCAATAGCGTCCAACAAGGCGAAGGCCACAGACTCGCCTTCCTGGTACGAGCTAGCCTTGAGTGCGCCTATCATCTCTGAGAAGAACCTTGCCGCCACACGCCTGATGACGGCGGACATCACCAACAAGGGGGGAAAGACCGTGCTTCGGGCTGGCTCTGACGAGGCGGAGCCCTCAGGCAATACCTTCTATCCCTTCTTCATGAACATCATCATCGTGGGGATGGTCCCTCCTTTCTCTGACTTCTTCTGTGCCGTCCTCAGCCACTACAAGCTGCATGCCCTTCATCTCCATCCCAACTCCGTCCTCCTCCTGTCAATCTTTCCCTTCTATTGCGAGGCATTCGTGGGGGTGATGCCATCCATGGCATTGCTTCTCCACTTCTTCTACCTCCGGCTCAAGGAGGGCCATTGCTCAGGGTGCGCCAACTTCGTTGTGGCCAATGGGACCAACGTGATCTTGAAGGCCGGGAAGATGGCCGAGGGCTTCAGGAGAAAGTGGGTCATGATAGACGCCAAGTGCGTCCACCCGCGGTTGGTGCTGCCGACAGAGATGCCCTCGCCTCATGACAGTTGGCTCCGTGCAAGGCTTACCGACCCTCGGGCGAAGCAGGTGCTGGAGAAGATGACCGCCGACCTGAAGCCTGACGACCCGAGGGCGGAGAAGCTGAATGGGGCCATGCTCGTGAAGGAGTTCCTGGCGCAGCGCGTTGCCCCGCTCTAGGCACGCTTACGCCCCTTGTGGAAGCTTGGCGGCGAAGGGGACGACCTCCGACTGCGCCCCTACGCCTTGTTTGAAGAGGGCCTGGGAGCGGATATCCGTCCCTTGGTCGGGGACGATCTGGGTTACCCGCCGCCATGCCTATCGTCGATGGATGCGGGCTCGTGCCGCCGGCCCCTTCTGAGGCCACGGAGGAGGCGACCCCAGTACTGGTGTCTTCTGATGATTCTGACGAGGAGGAGAGTCCTAACTCGGAGGCGACCCTGGAGGGGGAAGGGGAGACCTCCCCTCTTGCGGAAGATCTCCTCTGAGCCTTCCCCGACGATGACGAGGCCGGCAACCATCCGCTGAGGGAGTCCCAGGCCCCCACCGGAGTTACTGTGAGGTCCAGGGGCACCCCCCCCAAGAGGCCATCGGCCGGGGTCCCGACGAAGAGCAGGTCGGCGCTGGTCTCCCAAGGCGGCGCCCCTGTTCTGACGTCGTCCGGTGCTGCCGTAGGGCCGGCTGCCGCGACCTCGTCCGCTCCTGGGACTCGTGGGCCAATGGCCCGGGTTGCGAGGCCTCCGGGCTCTGCGCTTCTGAAGAGGCCGAGGGACTACGCCGCCGTGGACCAGTAAGTAACTTGCCTTGATTTCGTTTCTGCTTCTCCCGCTGCTTCTTGACACTCTCCTTATGCGCCGTCAGCCCGACGTTGGTGGCGAAGAAGAAGAGAGAGGGAGCGATCACACACCCTCTGGCGCGGAGAGGCAACAATGGTGCCCGTGCCTCTCCATCCCGGTCGTCCTCGCAAGGTGCAGAGGATCGTCGTTTGGAGAAAACGGCCTCACTATCCTAGCCAGCTCCGGAGGCGTCCGCCTCCAACTCGCCGGCCGAGGTCCTAAAGGCTCAGGAGCCCCCGGCCCCTTCTTCTGCTGCCGCTGACTCGCAGGCGGTGATTCTGCCTCCTCCTCCTCTCCTCATAGCACCGGTCCACAATCCTGCTGCTTCACTAGACACTCTGGAGGAGGCTCTTGCTGTGATGCCCAGCTTCAGGTGACCTTTGAGGCACCGACCGTCGTTTGGCATCAGGGCGCCTGGAGTTGATCTCGGGGAGGCTACGGTCAGACACGTCCATGAGGGCGTCCTGGGGTCAGGCCACGACAGCTTCCGAGGAGGGCAAGCGGACTGTCCACCAAGCCGCAGCCGCCCGCGAGGTGGCGTTGAAGGATGCCGAAGCCGCCAAGGAGCATTGCTGGGTAATGGAGGTGGAGCTGGAGACCATGCGCAATGACCGGCCGAGTCTCGCGATCGCAAGGCGGAGGAGGAGAAGATGAAGGCCCGGGAGGACGCGATCACCGGTCGTGATGCTGAGCTGGAGTAGCTGGCGTAGGCGTAGGCCGCGGAGCGCGACCGCTTGAAGAAGCTGGAGGAGGAGTTGGAAGCAGAGAAATTAAGGCGATGGTGCTTGCCGAGGATCACGAGGCCTTCAAATCTCTTGAGGAGAGGTCCCGCAAGGCATTGTAGGGGCTCTACGAGAAGGTTTTGGAGAAGCCTTTGGTGACTGATGATGACGGCCCCGCCCAACTGCTTCCTCAGCTCGTGACGGAGCTCGAAGATGTCGTCGATGGAATCGGCCCCATGGTGGAGGGGGAAGCGTGCGTGCTTTCCTCATCGGCCCTGACGCATGTCCTTAGCCACCTTCACCTTCGCGACCCCAACGTGGACCTTGGTGTCCTGCTTGAGCCTGTGGATGAGGGGCATTGTGAAGCCACTGCAAAGGCCGTGAAGGGCCAGGTGGAGGCCTTGCTGAAGAAGTTCCTTGCCATCGACTCCTCGCCTCCAGCCGACGGTGCCGCCACCCTCGACCAAGGCCTACGACACGGGTGACAGCGACGTTGCCCACGAGCGGGCGCTTCCGGATGATGGTGTCCAAGGCAGAAGAGGAGGCTCGCTGGTAGGCGATGGTGCTCCTTCCTGCTTTTACTTTCCTGCGACATGCGACGTGCCTCGTGGAGGCGTTAAAACTCTTGTTTGGTGCTTAAGGAACAACATGTTTAGTGTTATCTCGTTAAGATTCCACGACCTCCTTCTCATTTGCTTGATATTCTACGTCGGCAGGGCCCAACCACGCGCATACCTCAGTCGCTGTTGGACCGTCCGGATCACTAGGGTGGGACCAAGGGGTGAGGGTCTACGTGGCCAGTTAGGCTCCTGAGTCGCGATGCTCATGAGTCCCCCTTGACGCGCAAACAGCCCGCGAAGAGGAGATGCGAAAGTAGGCCTTAGTGTTCTACGTCGGCAGAGCTCGACCCCGTGCATTCCTCAGCCACCGTTGGACCCTACGGATCACCAGAACGGGACCAAGGGGTCAGGGGCTACATGGCCAGTTAGGCTCCTGAGTCGTGATGCTCAGGAGTCCCCCTTGACGCGTAAACGGACCTTCATACCTTTCCCCACCGAGGTCCTGTCGGATTTCGGGTTCCGGCAGACCCTTGAGGTTTGAACACTGGGATGCGTGCAGAGATCTCTCCCCTACCGATCTACGTCCGATCCTCTCGTGCGAACTAAGATGAAAATGATGAACAACACAAGAGACACGAGGTTTATACTGGTTCGGGCCACCGTTGTGGTGTAATACCCTACTCCAGTGTGTGGTGTGATGGATTGCCTCTGGGGCTGATGATGGATAGTACAAGGGAAGAACAATCTCGCGAGGGGTGTTCTTGAGCTGGTGCGGTGTGTTCTACTTAGTCTCTACTGGGTTTCTCTCTCTCTCTCTCTCTCTCTCTCTCTCTCTCTTTGTGGGGGCTAGCTCTATTTATAGAGGCCCTGTGCCTCTCCCCGAATAATTGAGCGGGAAGGGCGCTAACAATTGGCCATTTTGAAGGGGAACATCTAGTACAAGCTATCCTGACCAAATGTGGTCTTCGGCTGCCAAAAGCACTGGTGATGACGCCGCCTTGGGCTCCACAATGACCTCCGTCCGGCTGGTCTTGGTCTCGTTGCACCGGAATGGTAACCTTTGCCCGATACCTTGGCCTGTGATTGCCCTCTCCGCACCAAAGGGGAAACAAGGACCCTGCGCAGGCCGGCGCCCGCCTGGCCTTGATCGTCATGGCTTGCGTCATGGGATCCTTGCGAGGTACCCTTGCATTGATCTCTCCGCCTCCTCGCGAGCCTGCCTGATGAGGCCGCTCTTGAGGAAGCTTCCTGTCGTCCGCCCCGCGAGGCTTGGCCCCTCGTGAGGGTCTTGAGCTTGGGATGATGAGGATGGGCCACGCTGGGCCCCCACCTAAGCCACGCCTCAAGCCGCAGGCAGGCAAGTCTGGGGACCCTCGTTCCCAGAATGCCGATAGTAGCCCCCAGGCCCAAGGTGCGCACGGGATTGGCTTAGCAAAGAAGTGAAGGGGCAAGCGTGAAGCACCGTGGGCCCTAACAGCCTGTGGCCTTGGGCGCCGCGTGGCGGTTGATTGGGCGTGGGCGTCTGTTGAAGCTATGTACCTAGGGTAGGGTCACGGACCTGTCCAACATACCCTCCCCAAGGACATCTCCGCAAAGAATCAGAAGCGGTCGAAGAGAAACCATCATCCACCCGACCGTGGAGATGCACTCACTCGACCACCTTGAAGACACTCGACCACCATAAGATGAAGAACCCTCCACTCTGCAATGGTCAGGATTTAAACCATAGCATTTTGAGCATTTATGACACTTTACGATAGACGTTACCAGTAACGCCTTTCCTTTATGAGCATTGAACCCTGTGTAACGGAGGGGAGCTGGGGTCCTGGCGCACTCTATATAAGCCACCCCCTCCTCTAGGACAAGGGTTCGCACTTTCTGTAATTCACACACATATATTCAGTCGACCGCCTCAGGGCTCCGAGACATAGGGCTGTTACTTCCTCCGAGAAGGGCCTGAACTTGTAAACTCGTGCATACAACTCCTCCATAGCTAAGATCTTGCCTCCTCATACTTACCCCCCATTCTACTGTCAGTCTTAGATCCACGACAGTTGGCGCCCACCATGGGGCAGGTGTCTTAGCGACTTATTGGAGAAGTTGCAATTTTTCCGATCCCCATCATCATGATTCCAGGCGGAGGTTTGGCTGAGGGCCGCGAGATCCATCTCGGCGCGCTCGTGTTTGTCGCCGACGACTCCGCTTGGCTTCAGGAGGCACCACTTGACGTAGACGCGCTCCCTGCACGCGGGGTGACGCACTTTCATGCGTGCGTCCGCGGCGTCCTCCTGCGGCAACCGTCGACCCAGTACCAGTCAACTCCAACGGCTTTCCCCCTCCCTGCGACCCGCCAGAGCAAGCGCGCCGGACGGTCGAGGCTTCAACGGTGGGTGAAGCATGCGGTGGCCCGCCAGTCCGCCACCCCTCAAGTCGCGGCGATCGAGCCTGACGAGTCTCTCTACGGCCTGTTCAATCTGTCGACTGGCTCCGTAGAGACTGCGTCCGAGTGCGGCAGCAACGACTCGGCAGCGGAAGTCCTGGTGGTCAATTGACCACGCGACCCTCCTGGCTTCGATCGTGAAGACAGAGGTGATGGGAACGGCGGTCTGTCACGCGTTCACGAGGAGTACCGCCCTGAGCCTCTCTCCTTGCAGCAAAGAGAAGAACTTCGTCGCCGAAACATGGATGCCCTGCATACTCCTATAGTTAGAGATACACCCGAGGCCCAGGCCTTGGAGCAGGCTCGCCTGGCCAATCTGGCTGAGCGCACTCGACTAGAGAACCTCCAGCACGCACTCGACAATCACGCTCGTCAACGTGCTCCTGAGTCCAGCCGACGCCAGCTTTTTCCACCTCCGGCTCAAGTATACCGAACACCGATCCAGAACCAAGCAGCTACTGCCCGGATAGCAGAGTCGATTCAACCTTCCCAGTCAGAAGCTGGCCGAGGTCTGGCGCAGATCAGGGCCTTGCTCCGGGCAGCAGGAGAGCAGAATACGGCCGTGTCTCAGTTGCAGGATAGGATCCATAGCAGATCTGTGGTCGCAGATACGGTCCAGTCAGCCCATAGCCCGAGATCGCCCCCGAGGCATGAGGGACGTTGAGAGCGGCATGATTAGTGCAGAAATCAGGAGCAGTATGATCGTCGAGCCGATCGCGATGGTCGCCATCGAGTGCCCACGCTTCCTCCAAGCAGTGGGTCATACGTGCCGCGGCCACATGAAGATGGGCGCCCTAACAGCGTCAGAAGAGGTATTCCAGTCGATCCCACGGAGCCAGGCTTTGATGCGAGATCTATCCTCATGCAAGGCTTGGTCGACAGAAACAGAGCTCACCGAGATGGCCATGACAGAGGCCCGCAAACCAGCAATAGGGTGCATGTCTCTGGCCCAGAGTGCTTCAGCAGAGCTATCAGAGCTGCAGTGATTCCCCCCAACTTCAGGTTGGCGACTGGAGTCAGTAAATTCACCGAAGAGTCCAAGCCTGACACCTGGCTCGAAGACTACCGAGTGGCTGTCCAGATTGGTGGTGGCAATGATAAGGTGGCCATGAAACACCTTCCTCTGATGTTGCAGGGCTCGGCTAGAGCGTGGCTGAATCAGTTGGCACCTGGCAGCATCTATACTTGGGAAGATCTCGCCCGAGTGTTTGTCAGTACGTTTGAGGGTACTTGCAAACGGCCAGCAGGTTTGACAGAATTACAGTGTTGCGTCCAGAAACCGAATGAAACTTTGAGAGATTATATCCAGAGGTGGATCACCCTACACCACACGGTGGAAGATGTGTCTGATCATCAGGCAATTTGTGCTTTCAAGGAAGGCGTTAGGTACCGGGAGTTGAATCTAAAATTCGATCAGATAGGAAATATGACTCTGACTCGGATGATGAAAATTGCCACCAAGTATGCCAATGGTGAAGAGGAAGAGTGACTGCGGAGCGGCAAGCACAAAGCAGTCGCCCACGAAGCCAGAGGAGGAAACTCCAGTCGGAAACAAAAACGCAAGGCCGAACCAGCTGCTCTGGGTGAGGCCTTGGCTGTGGTTCAAAGAAAGTTCAAGGGGAAGCCCAAAGGGCCATGGAACCCCAGGAAAGTAAAAGTTCAAGATGGAAATGACATGTTGGATCTGCCGTGCCATATCCACACCAAAAAAGACGAAGAAGGTAATTTCATTTACCCAAAGCATACCACTCGACAGTGTAGGCTCCTGATCCAGAAGTTCCGAGAGAAACAGCCCAAGGAAAAGGAGAAGGAGGCAGACAAGGCTGAGAGTGAAGGAGAAGATGATGATGGTTATCCTCACGTGAATTCCACTCTGATGATTTTTGCTGATGTTGAAAACAAGAGTCGATTGAAAGTCATCAACAGGGAAGTGAACATGGTCGCTCCGGCGACACCCAGTTACTTGAAATGGTCGCAGACTGCCATTACGTTCGACCAGTCTGATCATCCAGCGCACATCGCAACCCCTGGGAGGCAAGCGCTCGTGGTCAACCCGGTGGTCGAAGGCACTCGACTGACAAAGGTCTTGATGGATGGTGGCAGTGGCCTGAACATTCTGTATGCAGAAACGTTGAAATGAATGGGCATTCCGATGTCCAGACTCAGTGAAAGCCATATGAGTTTCCATGGGGTCATCCCAGGCAAGAAGGCTGCGTCCCTCGGTCAGATCGCTCTCGACGTGGTTTTCGGTGATGCCAAAAATTACCGCAAAGAAAAGTTGACGTTTGAAGTCATCGATTTTTAGAGTGCGTATCATGAAATTCTGGGCAAGCCAGCTTATGCACGATTCATGGCTCGACCATGTTACGTGTACCTCAAACTGAAGATGCCTGGTCCCAGAGGAGTGATCACTATCTCTGGTAATCGGAAAAAGGCGGAAGTGTGTTTCCAGAAGGGCTCAAAGATCGCCGATGCCCAGATGGTCGTGGTAGAATTGCAAGAATACCAGAAGCCAGCCACGGATTCAGCATTCCAGTCGTCTGGCGAGACGAAGTCTGTTCACATTCACCCGACGGACCCCAATGCAGCTCCGACCCACATTTCGACCACACTCGACTCCAAATAGGAATAAGCGCTCATCAAGTTCCTCCGTGAGAACTGGGACATCTTTGCATGGAAGCCTTCTGACATGCCAGGTGTTCCCAGGGGACTGGCTGAGCATCGTTTGCGAGTCGACCCGAAAGTGAAACCAGTCAGAGAGCATCTTCGATGGTCCGCCGTCCAGAAAAGAAAAGCAATCGGCGAAGAGGTGGCTCGGCTTTTAGTAGCTGAGTTTATCCAAGAGATTTTCCACTCCGAGTGGTTAGCCAATGTTGTCATGGTCCCGAAGAAAGATGACTCACTCTGCATGTGCATCAATTTCAAGCATATCAATCGGGCCTGCCCGAAAGATCACTTCCCTCTCCCTCGCATCGATCAGATAGTCGATTCGACTGTTGGGTGCGAGCATTTGTCCTTTTTGGATGCCTACTCCGGGTACCACTAGATCCGCCTGTACGGACCCGACGAAATAAAGACAGCTGTTATCACCCCGTTTGGGTTCTTCTGTTATGTCACAATGCCATTCGGCTTGAAGAATGCCAGAGCCACATTTATGCGGATGATTCAGAAGTGCCTGCTCACTCAGATCAGTCGGAATTTGGAAGCATACATGGATAACATTGTGGTCAAGTCACGTAAAGGTTCCGACCTGCTGACCGACCTTGCTGAAACGTTTGCCAGCCTCAGAAGGTATGATATCAAGCTCAATCCATCAAAGTGCACGTTTGAAGGGGGGCCAATATACCTTAATGTTATGGTTGGGTTTTAGCTTAATGAACATTAGTAGTTGCGGATGCTTGCTAATAGTTCCAATAATAAGTGCATGGAATTCCAAGTCAGGGATGACATGCTAGCAGTGGCCTCTCCCACATAATACTTTCTATCGCTCTAGTAAAGTAGCCAATTTCTTAGGGGCAATTTCGCAACTCCTACCACCACTTTTCCACACTCGCTATATTTACTTTATTGTTTCTTTATCTAAACACTCCCTACTTTTTATTTATGTACTCTTTATTATCTTGCAAACCTATCCAACAACACCTACAAAGTAGTTCTAGGTTCATACTTGTTCTAGGTAAAGCGAACGTCAAGCGTGCGTAGAGTTGTATCGGTGGTCGATAGAACTTGAGGGAATATTTGTTCTACCTTTAGCTCCTCGTTGGGTTCGACACTCTTACTTATCGAAAACTGTTGCGATCCCCTATACTTGTGGGTTATCAAGACCTTTTTCTGGCGCCGTTGCCGGGGAGCAATAGCGTGGTGTGAATATTCTCGTGTGTGCTTGTTTGCTTCATCACTAAGTAATTTTTATTTGATGTTCTTAGTTGTTCTCTATCTTTAGTTATGGATATGGAACATGAAATACCAAAAAAATTAGGTGCACTTGCTACTCATGGAGATGGGGAACCTCCTAAAACCCTCGATGCTGGTTATGTGAAAAATATTATGTACTACTTTAATAATCCTGAGCAAACCCCATTCAATTATGTAATGGGAGTAACGTTGGATCAACGTGAATACTTTAGGGATTACCGCTTGACACAAAAAGGGAAACTATTATGGGATCAAATTCATATATTGAATTGGTATGCTAGGCAACTATGCTTGAGATATGATTATACTTGTTGCTCTAAGGTGAAGGATCCACACCTTCCCTTTTCATGTGAATTTAATGATAATGAAACCTCAGCTTCTTATGCTAATGGTATATATGATTACTATGATGTGGAACAAATAGAAGAATTTGTTGCTTTTAAGGGTGCTTATGAAATTGAATCTTTGCTTGAAAAGCATGAAGCTTATGATGATGATGTTTATAGGCCTGAAAATTTAGCTATCTTAAAATATTGCTATGATAATTATGAATATAATTCCTATATTAATGCGCTTATTGAGAAAGTCTCCGCTATCCAAGAAGAGACTATTATTTTGCAGGAGTCTATGGAAGAAGAAATTGATGAAACTGTGAGCTCATTCGATGAAAAAGATGAGGAGGAGAGCGAAGAACAAAAGGAGGAAGAGCGGATTAGCTACCCGTGCCCACCTTCTAATGAGAGTAACTCTTCAACGCATACATCGTTTAATTTCCCTTCGTGCTTGCCGGAGGATGATTGGTATGATCTCGTTGATTCTTTTGAAATATCCCTTTTTGATGATGCTTGCTATGCTTGTGGCGAAGATGCCAATATGAATTATGCTTATGGAGATGAACTTGCTATAGTTCCCTATGTTAAGCATGAAATTGTTGCTATTGCACGCACACATGATAGTCCTATTATCTTTTTGAATTCTCCAAACTACGGTATATCGGAGAAGTTTGCTCTTATTAAAGAATATATTGATGGGTTGCCTTTTACCGTTGCACATGATGATTTTGATGAATATAATATGCATGTGCTTGCTGCTCCTACTTGCAATTATTATGAGAGAGGAACTATATCTCCACCTCTCTATGTTTCCAATATGATAAAATTGCAAGAAACTGTTTATACTATGCATTGGCCTTTACTTTGTGTGCATGAATTGTTCTTTTATGAAATCCCGATGCATAGGAAGAGAGTTAGACTTCGTCATTACTTGATATATGTTGCTTTGTGCTCACTAATAAATGCTAAATCATTGCTAATTAAAATTGGCTTTGATATACCTTGGGATCCGGGTGGATTCACTACTTCAGCACTATATGCCTAGCTTAATGGCTTTAAAGAAACCGCTGCCAGGGAGACAACCCGGAAGTTTTAGAGAGTCATTTATTTCTGTTGAGTGATTTTATATAGTTTAAAAACAACAAAAATAAAGAGGGGAACCCAAAACTTTTTCAAAAAGGAAAGCGAAAGTGAGAAAGACAAGAATTGTTGAAGTGGGAGCTAGCCTTGAACTTTGTTCATGCTCATGGAAACTTTGTGAATCTTGATTACAGAAACTTTTCAATACAAATAATTATCCCCTTGTACAATTCCATTGTATTATAAAAATAATGTGCCAAGGTTTGCCTTTAGGATGTTTACATTTGCTTGATGGTTTGTACCGTGCAGGACAGAAACTTTGGCTATAGTGCGCGATTTTACATTTTTTGCTGGAACGTCAAATGGTTCTGACTCTTTTTGAACTGTCTTCCTATACAAATTGTTTATTTTTCTTAATTTTGGTAGAATTTTTCAAGTAACAGATGTATGGTGAATGTTCAGATTATTACAGACTGTTCTGTTTTAGACAGATTCTGTTTTTTGATGCATAGTTTGCTTGTTTTGATGAAACTATCGTTTCATATCAGTGGATTAAGCCATGAAAAAGTTATATTACAGTAGACACAATGAAAAAACAAAATATGAATTGGTTTGCAACAGTACTTAGAGTAGTGATTTGCTTCATTATACTAACGGATCCTACCGAGTTTTCTGTTGAAGTTTTGTGTGGATGAAGTGTTCGATGATCGAGAAGGTCTTGATGTGAGAAGAAGGAAGAGAGGCAAGAGCTCATGCTTGGGGATGCCCGAGGCACCCCATTTAAATATTCAAGGAGACTAAAGTGTCTAAGCTTGGGGATGCCCCGGAAGGCGTTCCCTCTTTCTTCAACAAGTATCGGTATGTTTTCGGATTCGTTTCGTTCGTGCGATATGTGCAAACTTGGAGAGTCTTTTGCATTTAGTTTTCATTTTTATTTTATGAACCATGCTGGTATGAGATAGTCCTTGGTTGATTTATAGAATTCTCATTGCACTTCACTTATATCTTTTGTGTATGGCTTTATAGAATGCTTCATGTGCTTCGCTTATATCATTTGAAGTTTGGATTGCCTATTTCTCTTTACATAGAAAACCGCCATTTGTAGAATGCTCTTTTGCTTCACTCATATTTGTTAGAGCACGGGCATATCTTTTCTAGAAAGAATTAAACTCTCTTGCTTCACTTATGTCTATTTAGAGAGATGACAGGAACTGGTCATTCACATGGTTAGTCATAAATCCTACATAAAACTTGTAGATCAGTGAATATGATATGTTTGATTCCTTGCAATAGTTTTGCGATATAAAGATGGTGATATTAGAGTCATGCTAGTGGGTAGTTGTGGATTGTAGAAATACTTGTGTTGAGGTTTGTGATTCACGTAGCATGCACGTATGGTGAACAATTATGTGATGAAGTCGGAGCATGATTTATTTATTGATTGTCTTCCTTATGAGTGGCGGTCGGGGATGAGCGATGGTCTTTTCCTACCAATCTATCCCCCTAGGAGCATGCGCGTAGTACTTTGTTTTGATGACTAATAGATTTTTGCAACAAGTATGTGAGTTCTTTATGACTAATGTTGAGTCCATGGATTATACGCACTCTCACCCTTCCATCATTGCTAGCCTCTCTAGTACCGCGCAACTTTCGCCGGTACCATAAACCCACCATATACCTTCCTCAAAACAGCCACCATACCTACCTATCATGGCATTTCCATAGCCATTCTGAGATATATTGCCATGCAACTTCCATCATCATCATATACATGACTTGAGCATCATTGTCATATTGCTTTGCATGATCATAAGATAGCTAGCATGATGTTTTCATGGTTTGTCCGTTTTTTGATGTCATTGCTACGCTAGATCATTGCACATCCCGGTACACCGCCAAAGGCATTCATATAGAGTCATATCTTTGTTCTAGTATCTAGTTGTAATATCGACTTGTAAGTAAATAAAAGTGTGATGATCATCATTATTAGAGCATTGCCCCGGTGAGGAAAGGATGATGGAGACTATGATTCCCCCACAAGTCGGGATGAGACTCCAGACTTTAAAAATGAATAAAATAGGCAAAGAAGCCCAAATAAAAAAAAGGCCAAAGAAGCCCACCAAAAAAATAAAAATAAAAATAACAAAAAAAAGCAAAAAAAGAGAGAAAAAGAGAGAAGGGGCAATGTTACTATCCTTTTTCCACACTTGTGCTTCAAAGTAGCACCATGTTCTTCATATAGAGAGTCTCTTGAGTTCTCACTTTCATATACTAGTGGGACTTTTCATTATAGAACTTGGCTTGTATATTCCGATGATGGGCTTCCTCAAATGCTCGAGGTCTTCATGAGCAAGCAAGTTGGATGCACACCCACTTCGTTTCATTTGGAGCTTTCATACACTTATAGCTCTAGTGCATCCGTTGCATGGCAATCCCTACTCACTCACATTGATATCTATTGATGGGCATCTCCGTAGCCCGTTGATACGCCTAGTTGATGTGAGACTATCTTCTCCTTTTTGTCTTCTCCACCATCATATTCTATTCCACCTATAGTGCTATGTCCATGGCTCACGCTCATGTATTGCGTGAAAGTTGAAAAGGTTTGAGAACGTCAAAACTATGAAACAATTGCTTGGCTTGTCATCGGGGTTGTGCATGATGTGAATATTTTGTATGGTGAAGATGGAGCATAGCCAGACTATATGATTTTGTAGGGATAACTTTCTTTGGCCATGTTATTTTGAAAAGACATGATTGCTTTATTAGTGGGCTTGGAGTATTATTGTTTTATGTCAAATGATAGACTATTGCTTTGAATCACATGTATCTTAATATTCATGCCATGATTAGATATGTGATAAAGATTATGTTAGGTAGCATTCCACATAAAAAATTATCCTTTTATCATTTACCTACTCGAGGACGAGCAGGACTTAAGCTTGGGTATGCTGATACGTCTCCGTCATATCTATAATGTTTGATTGTTCCATGCCAATATCCTAAAACTTTCATATACTTTTGGCAACTTTTTATACTATTTTTGGGACTAACATATTGATCCAGTGCCCAGTGCCAGTACATGTTTGTTGAATGTTTTTTGTTTTGCAGAATATCCATATCAAACGGAGTCCAAACGGGATAAAAATTGACAGAGATTTTTTGGAATATATATGATATTTGGGAAGAAAAATCCACGCGAGACGGTGCCCAAGGTGGCCACGAGGCAGGGGGGTGCGTCTGCCCCTGGGCGCGCCCCTAAACCTCATGGGCCACCCGTAAGGCGGTTGATGCCCTTCTTTCGCCGCAAGAAAGCTAATATCCGGTTAGAGATCGGGTTAAAATTTCAGCCCAATCGGAGTTACAGATCTTCAGGAATATAAGAAACGGTGAAAGGGAATAATCTGAGAACGCAGAACCAAAGAGAGACAGAGAGACAGATCCAATCTCGGAGGGGCTCTCACCCCTCCCATGCCATGGCGGCCAAGGACCAGAGGGGAAACCCTTCTCCCATCTAGGGAGGAGGTCAAGGAAGAATAAGACGAAGGGCCCCCTCTCCCCTTCTCTTCTGGTGGCGCCAGAACGCTGCCGTGGCCATCATCATCATCATCACCGCGATCTACACCAACACCGCCGCCATCTTCACCAACATCTCAATCACCTTCCCCCCTCTATCTACAGTGGTCCACTCTCCCACAACCCGTTGTACCCTCTACTTGAACATGGTGCTTTATGCTTCATATTATTATCCAATGATGTGTTGCCATCCTATGATGTCTGAGTAGATTTTCGTTGTCCTATCGGTGGTTGATGAATTGCTATGATTGATTTAATTTGCTTGTGGTTATGTTGCTGTCCTTTGGAGCCCATCATATGATTGTTCGCATGGATCACACCCTAGGGTTAGTTGTATGTTGATAGGACTATGTATTGGAGGGCAAGAGTGACAGAAGCTTCAACCTAGCATAGAAATTGATGCATACGGGATTGAAGGGGGACCAATATACCTTAATGCTATGGTTGGGTTTTACATTAATGAACATTAGTAGTTGCGGATGCTTCCTAATAGTTCCAATCATAAGTGCATAGAATTCCAGGTCAGGGATGACTTGCTGGCAGTGGCCTCTCCCACATAATACTTGCTATCGGTCTAGTAAAGTGGTCAATTGCTTAGGGGCAATTTCGCAACTCCTACCACCACTTTTCCACACTCGATATATTTACTTTATTGTTTCTTTATCTAAACAGCCCCTACTTTTTATTTACGTACTGTTTATTATCTTGCAAACCTATCCAATAACACCTACAAAGTACTTCTCGCTTCATACTTGTGCTAGGTAAAGCGAGCTTCAAGGGTGCGTAGAGTTGTATCGGTGGTCAATAGAACTTGAGGGAATATTTTTTTCTACCTTTAGCTCCTCGTTGGGTTCGAAACACTTACTTATCGAAAACTGTTGCGATCCCTTATACTTGTGGGTTATCACCTACCTTAATAGGAAGGAGCTTCCTGAGGACCAGAATGAGGCCCGCTGCATTGTCCGGCGCTCAAAGGCCTACAAGGTTCATGATGGAGAGCTCTACAAGAAAAGCACCACCGGAGTCCTCCAAAGATGTATATCCGAGGAAGAAGGGCGGCAGCTCTTGGCTGAAATTCATGCCGGACTCGGCGGGCACCACGCCACAGCTCGGGCCCTTGTTAGCAAGACTTTCCGTACAGGGTTTTATTGGTCGATGACCCGAACGGATGCACAGGACCTTGTCCAACATTGCGTTGAATGCCAACTCTTTGCCAATCAAAGACATATGCCCCCACTTCCCTACAAACAATCCCCATCACTTGGCCTTTCGTGGTCTGGGGAATCGACTTGGTCGGACCCCTTAAAGGGGGAAGCCATAAGAAAAAAATATCTGCTGGTTATGGTGGAGAAATTCACTAAACCGGTCAAAACGGCTGAGTCCGGCCCGGTGATAGGCTTCATATCCGATGTTGTGCACCGTTATGGTGTCCCACACAGCATCATCACTGACAAACGGCTCCAATTTTACAACCGACGAGGTAAAAGCCTGGTGTACTAATCTGGGTATTAAACAAAATTACGCCTCCGTCTACCACCCACAAACCAACGGTCAAGTCGAACGCGCCAACTGTCTTATTATGAGCGGCATCAAATCCAAACTAGTGCGGTCTTTAAAATAATCAGACAAGCACTGGGGCGAGGAGCTCGACTCCGTACTCTGGGGGCTGCGGGCCACGCCCAATCGTACTACCGGGTACACACCATTATTCATGGTGTATGGTGTAGAGGCTGTATTGCCCTGCGATATTATTCACGACTCACCTAGAGTGCATATGTACGAAGAGAGAGAAGCCAAGCTCGATCGGCAGGACAGCCTAGATGCCCTGGAGGAGGAACGCGATGTCGCAAAAGCCCGTTCAGCAGTTTACCAACAACAGGCTTGAAGATATCAAAGCAGAGAAAGTACGGGCCAAGACTTACAATGTTGGCGAACTCATTCTACGGCTCCCGGAGAAGAAAAATGACAAACTCAAGCCCAAATGGGAGGGTCCCTTCATAATTAACGAAGTTCTCACCGGAGGAGTGTACTGTCTTCGCAATGCATCAGACAATCGCCTCGAGCCGAACCCCTAGAATGCGGCCAGACTCCGGAGATTCTACGCCTAGCGCTACACCCCTTATTCGTCTCCTCCTCCCCTGTAGTTCCCATTATTTTTCCTCTCTTTTCCGAGTACTTTCTACTTTTTCCGCTTTAAAGCTTTGATGCGGCTAGACCGCACACCATTGGCACATACATCTTTCAACATGTATGCCACTTGTACCTGGGGGCTTCTCGGACAGAAGTTCTTTTCATTCCTTGAGCATCAAGCTCCTCACATATGAGTTTTTTCCATATGTACCTTTTCTTTGCCATTATATGCATCGATATGACTTAAGTTTTGGCCAAGCTGGGTTGCCTGGCTCATGTGCTTATGCCCTACGTTCCCGTTAGTTCGCCTAGGGCATAAAGGGAGCACCTCTGTGATTGTTACCGCCGGGTCATCCGGATGTGTACCTCAGACTGGGTGAAGCCGGAAGCTAGAGTTCTTAAGGGAATATTCGGTCGGTGAATTAAAGATGTTTTTTACACTCACTCCGTTGTGCACCCCTAGAAGTTATACGAACTGTGGTGCTCACACCACAATTCGGACATGCGCATTAAACGCATACACACCCAGGGAAAGGAACCCTTAACAGAACTATTCTCTTTGGAAGATGTTTCTTACGATATCAATGTAATATAACATAGCTAGCCAGAAACAACTTGTCTGTTCAAGCAACTATGACCCCTACGCCTAGTTTTCCAGGCATACCCCGGCCTATTCGGCTGCGACGGTATTCGGAAACACTCCGCACCTTCGGGACCGGAGGTTGAAGCGAAAAGGTCTTCCATGAAAAATGATATATAATTCGGCTAGATGAGGAAAGTACATAGTCGCTTGGACTCGAACACCTCCTCTTCTATACCTTCCAACAAGCAATCTAACTTACAATCCTATTGGGAGTATTTGGCGGCCACCTCTACTTGGTTATACACTAAACTTACGGGAATTTCTTCCCCATTCGACCCTAGCGGTCCGACACGAGCCACGTGATTAGGATCCAGCTTGGTATATCGCGTCTTCACCATGGCCCAGGCCTCTCGTGCACCCTCCCGGCAAGCCGATATCTTCCACAGCAGGATATGCCGTTGTGCCGCCTTGAACAGCTGTACCAGCTCCTCCATGCTTCTTGGAGGGGTGTCGGATGGCCATAAAGCCTTGGCCACACTCTGCATCGCCTGCCGAGCTTGCTCGTGCAACCCCGACAGCCCTTGTAGTAGATCACTCGATGATCCAGACACCTCCTCTTCAGGGCGGTTCGTTAAAACACCTGCAATGACAGCTTAATCAGCTACAGTTACCTCCAAAGCTGTTATAAAACAACAGTGGACACATATTGAATATGCCGCCTCGCAGCTTCTTGTTCTCCTTCACGGAGTCAGCTAGCTGAGCTCCCGCATCTTTCAGTTCTTCGCCCAGTTTGGCATTCGAGTCCTGGAGTTTCTTTTTCTCTTGGACGCCCGTTGTCAATACACGCTCGCCCGCCGCTAGTTACCTTTTGGCTCCGCGCTCTTCGCTTCGAGCGGCATCCAGCTGCTCTTGTACTTGGTCTAACAGCCAAACACAAAGACTAACACCTGGATCCGCACTGTCGGCGTATCATTCTGAATTTTCGATAGAAGGAAACATTGCCGGGAGATGCCTTGTATTTCTCTAGTTCGGCATTGGCAGCAAGCAGCCAGAGCTGACACTTTTCCAGCTCCTGAGCTAGCTGGGTGTTCTTCTCTATAAGCACCTGGTAACACATTGATCCTTAAATCAGTTGTTTCAACTCCTTTAAGTCTCGGGGGCTACTGGTTATCATAGTCAGACAAATTTTTTTTACCTACACATCTTTCAAATGTTGTTTTGTGGCCCTGTTAATCCCATCTCGAGCAGCTCAGATATACGCATCTGCCGAGTTGAAGGCGTTAAACGACTCTGAAAAGCCAGGGTCCTGTAAAATGGCCCGGCGGCCCCGATGATTCATCGCACTTTCCACTTCCGAGTTGGTAGCGGATACATCATCCGAGTCCTCGGCTGGAGGAGGCTTCGCCTCCGTATCAGCCCTCGTCTTTATGGTAGGATTTGAATCCTAGCTGCGGGAAGTACGGCTGCTCGAACCTCCGGATACAGTCCGACGCATCTTTCTCCTGACAAATGGATAACAGGAAGGTCACGGTTGGGCGTGACTGCTTAGGTGCAGGTTGGTGGATTCATACCTCTTCGATGAAGGCACGTCCGTATCTTCATCTGCCTTCCTCTTGGAAGGCTTGCCCGGCGTGGGGACGCACTCTTCGGAGGTACCCTGGGAGTAGTATAGCGCGCCGAACCCTTCCACTTTGGAGCACAAGATGGTGCGGTGGGTAAGAAGGAAGGAGAAATCTCTTTTTGAATAAGGTGTGTTCGGATCCCTTACATGTGAAGCTGGAAGAAGACCGGGGCAGTTGGCGATGATGGCCACCTCTGTGCCATCGTAGCTCGTCTGGTAAAACACCCCCTCCGCAAGCACCACAAATATATCCGGATCCTTTTCAATCCCGGGATCAAGCTCCTGGTTGTGATCCACCAGCTGTGGGGCGGGACTACAAAATCCCTCGATGTCTTTTCGCCAGTGCTGTCATAGGCGGACAAAGTTAAAAAGTTCATCAAAGGCAATCCGGAGATGGAAGGAGTAAAAACAGAGGGGTCGGGCCTTACCCAGCTGGGAGGATTGTACATAGAATACCCATCTCTTAATTTGATGCGGAGAAATTCCTTTTCCTCCCCTTTGAACAGTTCGGCTCATGTTTTAGCCAAAGCGGCAGGGGTATCCAGACCTTTCTGGCCGCAGCGAGAGGCGTCGTCCTCCCTATTGAAGTGCCACATTGGGAGCCCTCTGTATTGGAGTGGCTGAACCCCTCGCGTTATGGAAATTGCCATAACCTCAACTATTGTGAGTCCGGACTGAGTGAGCTCTTTTATCCTCCCCATCAGCTGACGAACCTCCGTGCCATCTACCTCTCCGAGACTCCGGGGAGGCCAACTGTGGCGTTTCTGTAGTGGGACGCATGCAAATTCGGGAAGACCCTTTCGAACCGGGTCAGGAAGCGCAACGTCCTCTATATAAAACCATTCAGAGGGTCAGTCGTCATGTGCCTTCCTTGGTGTACCGGATGGGTATCCAGTATCGGCGACGCGCCATACTTCGGCACCGCCCACTTCAAATATTGACCCTTCGTGATTACGCGGGACGAGACAAAATAGCTTCCTCCACAACTCGAAATGAGCCTCGACGCCCAGGAAAAGTTTGCATAAAGCAACGTAACCCGCAATTTGCAGAATAGAGGCCGAGTGAAGTTGTGCAGCTGGAGGCCGTAGTACTCTAGGAGCCCTCGGAGGAACGGATGGATAGGAAATCCAACGCCTCTTAACAGGTAGGGGACCAAACACACCCGCTCTCCCCCAGACGGATTGGGGAAGTCCTCTGCCTGAGTCCCCTCATTGAAGGAAGCTAGTCCTGCTCGAACAGGGACTAGATCTGCGTGGGGAAGGTATCTCTGTGTTTGCAACTTCGTCAAATGGCTATAAGACACGGAACACTTCTCCCACTCGCCTTTCTCTGTGCCGGGACGAGAGGAGGAGCTGGGGACGCTAGCCATGCTGGAATGGTTTCTCCTATGCAGTCTCTGGGGATTTCTTCTGCGCAACGCTGAATGGATCTAGGATCCAATCTTGTTAAATAGGCGCTCTTCCATGGATGGATAAGGTGTTATTCGTAAAAAACACCCTGACTTTCCACATTCACTTGACATGTGGAGGATGAAGATTATTCAACGCACAGAAGCCAAGGAGGTGACATTAGGGTCAATGGCCGAATACATTACTTGGAGATCATTGAAGGGGGAACTCGCCTTGCAATGCCGAAGACAACATGTGTGCCGAGCACTTCGCTATTGAAGAATGGTTCGGGGGCTACTGAGGGAGTCCTGGACTAAGGGGACCTCGGTCGTCCGGCCTATTATCTATGGGCCAGACTGATGGGCTGTGAAGACATGAAGACCAAAGGCTGCACTGTGTCCAGATTGGACTCTACTTGGCGTGGAAGGAAAGCTTGGCGACTGAAGATTCCTTCTTATGTAACCGACTCCATGTAAACCCTAGGTCCCCTCGGTGTCTATATAAACCGTAGGGGATAGTCCGGAAAGGACAACACATATACTCATTACCATATTCATAGGCTAGACTTCTAGGGTTTAGCCATTACGATCTCGTGGTAGATCAACTCTTGTAACACTCATATTCATCAAGATCAATCAACCAGGAAGTAGGTTATTACCTCCATAGAGAGGGCCCAAACCTGGGTAAACATCATGTCCCCTGTCTCCTGTTACCATCGATCCTAGACGCATAGTTCGGGACCCCCTACCGGAGATCCGCCGGTTTTGACACCGACATCCCTTGCATAGATATCTCCGCTCCTCAGGAGCCAACCTAGCGAGGCCGCCCCTGGGGAGGTCTTGGTGTCGTCTGCCTCCCAAGGCTTGACCCCTCACGAGGGTCTTGAGTGGTTGCTGGTGAAGATGGGTCATACCATGCCATTGGTGGAGCCACGCCCTGGGTCGCAGGCAGGCAAATCTGGGTACCCCCATTCCCAGGACGCTGACAGTAGCCCCCAGGCCCAAGGTGCGCTCGGACTTGGCTTCGAGGCGAAGCCAAAGGGAAAGTGTGGAGTGCCGTGGGCCCCAACCTCCTGCGTCCTCAATTGACGCATGGCGATAGATAGGTCATGGGCGTCTCCGCTTCCCCACGCTGCCTAGGCAACTATCCTTGGCTGACAAAAGGCTGGCGCGTGCCGCATGGCTTTCATTGCCTTCCTTCTCCTTGCTCCAGATCACCTTTCTCTTTCTTGCCATGAGAGACTCCAGATCCACACGAGCCCCTCTCTGAGCTTGCAGCCAATAGCGTCCAACAAGGAGAAGGCCACAGACTCGCCTTCCTAGTACGAGCCAGCCTTGAGTGCGCCTATCATCTCTGAGAAGAACCTCGCCGCCACACGCCTGATGACGGCGGACATCACCAACAAGGGGGGAAAGACCGTGCTTCGGGCTGGCTCCGACGAGGCGGAGCCCTCAGGCAATACCTTCTATCCCTTCTTCATGAACATCATCATCGTGGGGATGGTCCCTCCTTTCTCTGACTTCTTCTGTGCCGTCCTCAGCCACTACAAGCTGCATGCCCTTCATCTCCATCCCAACTCCGTCCTCCTCCTGTCAATCTTTCCCTTCTATTGCGAGGCATTCGTGGGGGTGATGCCATCCATGGCATTGCTTCTCCACTTCTTCTACCTCCGGCTCAAGGAGGGCCATTGCTCAGGGTGAGCCAACTTCGTCGTGGCCAATGGGACCAACGTGATCTTGAAGGCCGGGAAGATGGCCGAGGGCTTCAGGAGAAAGTGGATCATGATAGACGCCATGTGCGTCCACCCGCGGTTGGTGCTGCCGACAGAGATGCCCTCGCCTCATGACAGTTGGCTCCGTGCAAGGCTTACCGACCCTCGGGCGAAGCAGGTGCTGGAGAAGATGACCGCCGACCTGAAGCCTGACGACCCGAGGGCGGAGAACCTGAAGGGGGCCATGCTCGTGAAGGAGTTCTTGGCAAAGCGCGTTGCCCCGCTCCAGGCACGCTTACGCTCCTTGTGGAAGCTTGGCGGCGAAGGGGACGACCTCCGACTGCGCCCCTACGCCTTGTTCGAAGAGGGCCTGGGAGCGGACATCCGTCCCTTAGTCGGGGACAATCTGGGTTACCCGCCGCCATGCCTGTCTTCGATGGATGCGGGCTCGTTCCGCCGGCCCCTTCTGAGGCCACGGAGGAGGCGACCCCAGTACTGGTGTCTTCTGATGATTCTGACGAGGAGGAGAGGCCTACCTCGGAGGCGACCCTGGAGGGGGAAGGGGAGACCTCCTCTCTTGCGGAAGATCTCCTCCGAGCCTTCCCCGACGATGACGAGGCCGGCAACCATCCAGTGAGGGAGTCCCAGGCCCCCACCGGAGTTACTGTGAGGTCCAGGGGCACCCCCCCCCAAGAAGCCATCGGTCGGGGTCCCGACGAAGAGCAGGTCGGCGCTGGTCTCCCAAGGCGGCGCCCCTGTTCTGACGTCGTCCGGTGCTGCCGCAGGCCCGGCTGCAGCGACCTCGTCCGCTCCTGGGACTCGTGGGCCGATGGCCCGGGTTGCGAGGCCTCCGGGCTCTGCGCTTCTGAAGAGGCCGAGGGACTACGCCGCCGTGGACCAGTAAGTACCTTGCCTTGATTTCGTTTCTACTTCTCCCGCTGCTTCTTGACACTCTCCTTATGCGCCGTCAGCCCGACGTTGGTGGCGAAGAAGAAGAGAGAGGGAGCGATCGCACACCCTCTAGCGCGGAGAGGAGATGGTGCCCGTGCCTCTCCATCCCGGTCGTCCTCGCAAGGTGCAGAGGACCGTCGTTCGGAGAAAACGGCCTCACTATCCTAGCCAGCTCCGGAGGCGTCCGCCTCCAACTCGCCGGCCGAGGTCCTAAAGGCTCAGGAGCCCCCGGCCCCTTCTTCTGTTGCCGCCGACTCGCAGGCGGTGATTCTGCCTCCTCCTCCTCCCCTCATAGCACCGGTCCACAATCCAGCTGCTTCACTAGACACTCTGGAGGAGGCTCTTGCTGTGATGCCCAGCTTCAGGTGACCTTTGAGGCACCGACCGTCGTTTGGCATCAGGGCGCCTGGAGTTGATCTCGGGGAGGCTACGGTCAGACGCGTCCGTGAGGGCGGCCTGGGGTCAGACCACGACAGCTTCCGAGGAGGGCAAGCGGACTGTCCACCAAGCCGCAGCCGCCCGTGAGGTGGCGTTGAAGGATGCCGAAGCCGCCAAGGAGCATTGCTAGGTAATGGAGGTGGAGCTGGAGACCATGCGCAATGACCGGCCGAGTCTCGCGATTGCAAGGCGGAGGAGGAGAAGATGAAGGCCCGGGAGGACGCGATCGCCGGTCGTGATGCTGAGCTGAAGTAGCTGGCGTAGGCGTAGGCCGCGGAGCGCAACCGCTTGAAGAAGCTGGAGGAGGAGTTGGAAGCAGAGAAATTAAGGCGATGGTGCTTGCCGAGGATCACGAGGCCTTCAAATCTCTTGAGGAGAGGTCCCGCAAGGCGTTGTAGGGGCTCTACGAGAAGGTTTTGGAGAAGCCTTTGGTGACTGATGATGACGGCCCTGCCCAACTGCTTCCTCAGCTCGTGACGGAGCTCGAAGATGTCGTCAATGGAATCGGCCCCATGGTGGAGGGGGAAGCGTGCGTGCTTTCCTCATCGGCCCTGACGCATGTCCTTAGCCACCTTCACCTTCGCGACCCCAACGCCGACCTTGGTGTCCTGCTCGAGCCTGTGGATGAGGGGCATTGTGAAGACACTGCAAAGGCTGTGAAGGGCCAGGTGGAGGCCTTGCTGAAGAAGTTCCTTGCCATCAACTCCTCGCCTCCAGCCGACGGTGCCGCCAATCCCTCGACCAAGGCCGACGACACGGGTGACAGCAACGTTGCCCACGAGCGGGCGCTTCCGGATGATGGTGTCCAAGGCGGAAGAAGAGGCTCGCTGGTAGGCGATGGTGCTCCTTCCTGCTTTTACTTTCCTGCGACATGCGACGTGCCTTGTGGAGGCGTTAAAACTCTTGTTTGGTGCTTAAGGAACAACATGTTTAGTGTTATCTCGTTAAGATTCCACGACCTCCTTCTCATTTGCTTGATATTCTACGTCGGCAGGGCCCAACCACGCGCATACCTCAGTCGCTGTTGGACCGTCCGGATCACCAGGGTGGGACCAAGGGGTGAGGGGCTACGTGGCCAGTTAGGCTCCTGAGTCGCGATGCTCATGAGTCCCCCTTGACGCGCAAACAGCCTGCGAAGAGGAGATGCGAAAGTAGGCCTTAGTGTTCTACGTCGGCAGAGCTCGACCCCGTGCATTCCTCAGCCACCGTTGGACCCTACGGATCACCAGAACGGGACCAAGGGGTCAGGGGCTACATGGCCAGTTAGGCTCCTGAGTCGTGATGCTCAGGAGTCCCCCTTGACGCGTAAACGGACCTTCATACCTTTCCTCACCGAGGTCCTGTCGGATTTCGGGTTCCGGCAGACCCTTGAGGTTCGAACACTGGGATGCGCGCAGAGATCTCTCCCCTACCGATCTACGTCCGATCCTCTCGTGCGAACTAAGATGAAAATGATGAACAACACAAGAGACACGAGGTTTATACTGGTTCTGGCCACCGTTGTGGTGTAATACCCTACTCCAGTGTGTGGTGTGATGGATTGCCTCTGGGGCTGATGATGGACAGTACAAGGGAAGAACAACCTCGCGAGGGGTGTTCTTGAGCTGGTGCGGTGTGTTCTACTTAGTCTCTACTGGGTTTCTCTCTCTCTCTCTCTCTCTCTCTCTCTCTCTTTGTGGGGGCTAGCTCTATTTATAGAGGCCCTGTGCCTCTCCCCGAATAATTGAGCGGGAAGGGCGCCAACAATTGGCCATTTTGAAGGGGAACATCTAGTACAAGCTATCCTGACCAAAGGTGGTCTTCGGCTGCCAAAAGCACTAGTGATGACGCCGCCTTGGGCTCCACAATGACCTCCGTCCGGCTGGTCTTGGTCTCGTTGCACCGGAATGGTAACCTTTGCCCGATACCTTGGCCTGTGCTTGCCCTCTCCGCACCAAAGGGGAAACAAGGACCCTGCGCAGGCCGGCGCCCGCCTGGCCTTGATCGTCATGGCTTGTGTCATGGGATCCTTGCGAGGTACCCTTGCATTGATCTCTCCGCCTCCTCGCGAGCCTGCCTGATGAGGCCGCTCTTGAGGAAGCTTCCTGTCGTCCGCCCCGCGAGGCTTGGCCCCTCGCGAGGGTCTTGAGCTTGGGATGATGAGGATGGGCCGCGCTGGGCCCCCACCTGAGCCACGCCTCAAGCCGCAGGCAGGCAAGTCTGGGGACCCTCGTTCCCAGAATGTCGACAGTAGCCCCCGGGCCCAAGGTGCGCACGGGCTTGGCTTAGCAAAGAAGCGAAGGGGCAAGCGTGAAGCGCGTGGGCCCTAACAGCCTGTGGCCTTGGGCGCCGCGTGGCGGTTGATTGGGCGTGGGCGTCTGATGAAGCTATGTACCTAGGGTAGGGTCACGGACCTGTCCAACATACCCTCCCCAAGGACATCTCTGCAAAGAATCAGAAGCGGTCGAAGAGAAACCATCATCCACCCGACCGTGGAGATGCACTCACTCGACCACCTTGAAGACACTCGACCACCAGAAGATGAAGAACCCTCCACTCTGCAACGGTCAGGATTTAAACCATAGCATTATGAGCATTTATGACACTTTACGATAGATGTTACCAGTAACGCCATTCCTTTATGAGCATTGAACCCTGTGTAACGGAGGGGAGCTGGGGTCCTGGCGCACTCTATATAAGCCACCCCCTCCTCTAGGACAAGGGTTCGCACTTTCTGTAATTCACACACATATATTCAGTCGACCGCCTCAGGGCTCCGAGACGTAGGGTTGTTACTTCCTCCGAGAAGGGCCTGAACTTGTAAACTCGTGCGTACAACTCCTCCATAGCTAAGATCTTGCCTCCTCATACTTACCCCCCATTCTGCTGTCAGTCTTAGATCCACGACAGTTGGCGCCCACCATGGGGCAGGTGTCTTAGCGACTTATTGGAGAAGTTGCAATTTCTCCGATCCCCATCATCATGATTCCAGGCGGAGGTTTGGCTGAGGGCCGCAAGATCCATCTCAGCGCGCTCGTGTTTGTCGCCGACGACTCCGCTTGGCTTCACGAGGCACCACTTGACGTAGACGCGCTCCCCGCACGCGGGGTGACGCACTTTCACGCGTGCGTCCGCGGCGTCCTCCTGCGGCAACCGTCGACCCAGTACCAGTCAACTCCAACGGCTTTCCCCCTCCCTGCGACCCGCCAGAGCAAGCGCGCCGGTCGGTCGAGGCTTCAACGGTGGGTGAAGCATGTGGTGGCCCGCCAGTCCGCCACCCCTCAAGTCGCGGCGATCGAGCCCGACGAGTCTCTCTACGGCCTGTTCAATCTGTCAACTGGCTCCGTAGAGACTGCGTCCGAGTGCGGCAGCAACGACTCGGCAGCGGAAGTCCTGGTGGTCAATTGACCACGCGACCCTCCTGGCTTCGATCGTGAAGACAGAGGTGATGGGAACGGCGGTCCGTCACGCGTTCACGAGGAGTACCGCCCTGAGCCTCTCTCCTCGCAGCAAAGAGAAGAACTTCGTCGCCGAAACATGGATGCCCTGCATACTCCTATAGTTGGAGATACACCCGAGGCCCAGGCCTTGGAGCAGGCTCGCCTGGCCAATCTGGCTGAGCGCACTCGACTGGAGAACCTCCAGCACGCACTCGACAATCACGCTCGTCAACGTGCTCCTGAGTCCAGCCGACGCCAGCTTTTTCCACCTCCGGCTCAAGTATACCGAACACCGATCCAGAACCAAGCAGCTACTGCCCGGATAGCAGAGTCGATTCAACCTTCCCAGTCAGAAGCTGGCCGAGGTCTGGCGCAGATCAGGGCCTTGCTCCAGGCAGCAGGAGAGCAGAATACGGCCGTGTCTCAGTCGCAGGATAGGATCCATAGCAGATCTGTGGTCGCAGATACGGTCTAGTCGGCCCATAGCCCGAGATCGCCCCCGAGGCATGAGGGACGTTGAGAGCGGCATGATTAGTGCAGAAATCAGGAGCAGTATGATCGTCGAGCCGATCGCGATGGTCGCCATCGTGTGCCCACGCTTCCTCCAAGGAGTGGGTCGTACGTGTCGCAGCCACATGAAGATGGGCGCCCTAACAGCGTCGGAAGAGGTATTCCAGTCGATCCCAGGGAGCCAGGCTTTGATGCGAGATCTATCCTCATGCAAGGCTTGGTCGACAGAAATAGAGCTCACCGAGATGGCCATGACAGAGGCCCGCAAACCAGAAATAGGGTGCATGTCTCTGGCCCAGAGTGCTTCAGCAGAGCTATCAGAGCTGCAGTGATTCCCCCCAACTTCAGGTTGGCGACTGGAGTAAGTAAATTCACCGGAGAGTCCAAGCCTGACACCTGGCTCGAAGACTACCGAGTGGCTGTCCAGATTGGTGGCGGCAATGATAAGGTGGCCATGAAACACCTTCCTCTGATGTTGCAGGGCTCGGCTAGAGCGTGGCTGAATCAGTTGGCACCTGGCAGCATCTATACTTGGGAAGATCTCACCCGAGTGTTTGTCAGAACGTTTGAGGGTACTTGCAAACGGCCAGCAGGTTTGACAGAATTACAGTCTTGCGTCCAAAAACCGAATGAAACTTTGAGAGATTATATCCAGAGGTGGATCACCCTACACCACATGGTGGAAGATGTGTCTGATCATCAGGCAATTTGTGCTTTCAAGGAAGGCGTTAGGTACCGGGAGTTGAATCTAAAATTCGATCAGACATGAAACATGACTCTGACTCGGATGATGAAAATTGCCACCAACTATGCCAATGGTGAAGAGGAAGAGTGACTGCGGAGCGGCAAGCACAAAGCAGTCGCCCACGAAGCCAGAGGAGGAAACTCCAGTCGGAAATAAAAACGCAAGGCCGAACCAGCTGCTCTGGGTGAGGCCTTGGCTATGGTTCAAGGAAAGTTCAAGGGGAAGCCCAAAGGGCCATGGAACCCCAGGAAAGTAAAAGTTCAAGATGGAAATGACATGTTGGATCTGCCGTGCCATATCCACACCAAAAAAGACGAAGAAGGTAATTTCATTTACCCAAAGCATACCACTCGACAGTGTCGGCTCCTGATCCAGCAGTTCCGAGAGAAACAACCCAAGGGAAGTGAACATGGTCGCTCCGGCGACACCCAGTTACTTGAAATGGTCGCAGACTGCCATTATGTCCGACCAGTCTGATCATCCAGCGCACATCGCCACCCCTGGGAGGCAAGCGCTCGTGGTCGACCCGGTGGTCGAAGGCAGTCGACTGACAAAGGTCTTGATGGACGGTGGCAGTGGCCTGAACATTCTGTATGCAGAAACGTTGAAATGAATGGGCATTCCGATGTCCAGACTCAGTGAAAGCCATATGAGTTTCCATGGGGTCATCCCAGGCAAGAAGGCTGCGTCCCTCGGTCAGATCGCTCTCGGCGTGGTTTTCGGTGATGCCAAAAATTACCGCAAAGAAAAGTTGACGTTTGAAGTCATGGATTTTTAGAGTGCGTATCATACAATTCTGGGCAAGCCAGCTTATGCACGATTCATGGGTCGACCATGTTACGTGTACCTCAAACTGAAGATGCCTGGTCCCAGAGGAGTGATCACTATCTCTGGTAATCGGAAAAAGGTGGAAGAGTGTTTCCAGAAGGGCTCAAAGATCGCCGATGCCCAGATGGCCGTGGTAGAATTGCAAGAATACCAGAAGCCAGCCACGGATTCAGCATTCCAGTCGTCTGGCGAGACGAAGTCTGTTCACATTCACCCGACGGACCCCAATGCAGCTCCGACCCACATTTCAACCACACTCGACTCCAAATAGGAATAAGCGCTCATCAAGTTCCTCCGTGAGAACTGGGACATCTTTGCATGGAAGCCTTCTGACATGCCAAGTGTTCCCAGGGGACTGGCTGAGCATCGTTTGCGAGTCGACCCGAAAGTGAAACCAGTCAGAGAGCATCTTCGATGGTCCGCCGTCCAGAAAAGAAAAGCAATCGGCGAAGAGGTGGCTCGGCTTTTAGCAGTTGAGTTTATCCAAGAGATTTTCCACTCCGAGTGGTTAGCCAATGTTGTCATGGTCCCGAAGAAAGATGACTCACTCCGCATGTGCATCAATTTCAAGCATATCAATCGGGCCTGCCCGAAAGATCACTTCCCTCTCCCTCGCATCGATCAGATAGTCGATTCGACTGCTGGGTGCGAGCGTTTGTCCTTTTTGGATGCCTACTCCGGGTACCACTAGATCCGCCTGTACGGACCCGACGAAATAAAGACAGCTTTTATCACCCCGTTTGGGTTCTTCTGTTATGTCACAATGCCATTCGGCTTGAAGAATGCCGGAGCCACATTTATGCGGATGATTCAGAAGTGCCTGCTCACTCAGATCAGTCGGAATTTGGAAGCATACATGGATAACATTGTGGTCAAGTCACGTAAAGGTTCCGACCTGCTGACCGACCTTGCTGAAACGTTTGCCAACCTCAGAAGGTATGATATCAAGCTCAATCCATCAAAGTGCACGTTTGGAGTTCCAGGCGGAAAGTTACTCGGTTTTCTTGTTTCCGAACGAGGAATCGATGCTAACCTAGAGAAAGTAGGCTCTATACTCCAAATGAAACGCCCTGTGCGTGTGCATGATGTCCAGAAGCTTACTGGTTGCTTGGCCGCCCTATGTCGATTCATTTCTTGCCTCGATGAAAAGGCGCTGCCTCTTTACCGACTGATGAAGAAATCAGATAAGTTCGAGTGGACTCCAGAAGCTGATACAACATTTGTAGAGCTTAAAGCCCTGCTTTCCACCCAGCCGGTGCTTGCTGCTCCAATCTGCAAAGAGCCTCTATTGCTTTATATAGCAGCCACTGGACAAGTCACTACTAGGAAAAGGCCTACTAATGGCGCACCTAATTTGGCCATTAATGGCGCATTAGTGGTGCGCCATTAGTGCCACGCCATTAGTATATTTTACTAATGGCGCACCACAGGTGCGCCCTTAGTATCTGCTATACTAATGGCGCACCTCAGATGCGCCATTTCTATCCTTTGGCATACTAATGGCGCACTGTGATGTGATGCCCCATTAGTAAGAATATTAGTTTTTTTTATTTTTTTATTTTCTGTTTTTTGCACAGGTTACAAAATGTATAATTGGACAAAATATAGACAGCACACATCAACAACAGATTCATTGAATACAATAGAAGATTAGTCTCTGAATATAATTCATCATATTAGTCTCCGAATACAATTCATCATATTAGTCTCCGAATTGAGAAGACCGAAGAAAGATAGAACATTATATTACAAGTCTTGAGACCGCGAGTAGCGAGTTTGTCTTCACATTACAAGTCGATATCGATCATCTAAACTACCATCACATAGAAGAGAGCTGCGGTCATCATGATGAGCATCATCACGATGAAACTCATCTTCATCCGGTTCCTCCAGCGCTCCCTCCCCTCTCCCACTAGATAGCGGGCGTATCTAGATTCGGCCTCGGCCCTAGTGGTGTACCCTTTGTAACTGTTACCGCTGAATCGGTGAACCTGTCTCCGACACTCCTCCCAGTCGCCGTAGACTCCGGGAACCTTACCCTTGTACACGACATACGACGGCATCGCTATGCAGTAGCCAAATGAAACGTTAGTACCAATTCACAAACAATACATAAGCAATATACAAGTATGCAACAGAACAATCGGAAGAGAAAAGCAAGACATTAATAGCATCGATTACATCTAAGTTGAATGACTCTCGAAACCAAAGAGACATACTACAAGTTCATTGAAGTTTAATTAGAACATGAGCCAATCGATGTTTCAGAACTAGACACAGCATCACTGCTTTCGACTCGACTCAAGGGACCGGAGCATGGATGAAGCCGCCGTCTATCGTGGGAGTCATGAAATAACGGTCGTTGTCAGCCTGCATTTGTAGCATTGTGTCGATGTCACTGTTGGACGGTTGATTTCTGAGGTAGAACTGCCCCGAGGTACGAAGGACATCTTGATGGATGATTTCCGCAAACTCCGACTGGATGCGAAAGAATTCTTGTCTGATGTCCGCGTCCTGGATTGCCGACACGCTCGTGGCCCAATCTTTGAGTTTACTCGGTAGCAGAAGTTGATGATGGTCCCGTACGAACGCCCGCATGTGATGGATGGCATAGTAGGCACCCTTCTGACCGCCAGGCGGCTGCTTGACGCAGCAGAACGTCGTATTGTGGGAGAACACGTGCTTGCCGTACTTACGAATAGGCCTAGTGAAGGTGCCTCCAGATTTGACGTAGCCGGGGAGAACATCATCAAGAACCTTCTTGACATTTGTGTAGTCTACGTTCGACTGACGGTCCGGGTCGAAATACATGGCCATGGAATATTTGGGGCTTAGGAGGATGAGCGTGCAATGTGTGTCACTGCAGAAAACACGGAATGTTAAAAGAAAAACGATCGAAATCTAAGAATTCATATGTTACGGGGCGGTTGAGGGGAGGACTTACTCGGGAAAGTAAGGCACGAGGAAGTTATCCTTATCTTGGTTTGCCAGAATGACGCCTTCGAGGTAAGAAGTCGCGACTTGCCGGTCCCCAGCGCTGCCCAAGATCTTGGCACGCATGTAGAAGGGGTCGACTATCATGATGTCCGGGGTCTTGTCGCGAATGATCCGCATCTCCATACTCAGCGAAAATAGCCGAACGAAGGTGTAGTGCAGCGGATGAAGGTTCAACATAGCGTGGATGTCATCAAACTGCAGGACAATCGTACCCCCGATGGAGTTATCCACAAAGCCCTTGCCCTCTGGCACCTTGGCCGCGAAAACCGGGTATGCCACATCCTTCTCTCCGAGACGCCGCTTCTCCAAAGAAAGAACACTGTCATGCAGACTCCGCATAGCACCGGTTGCAGCATCGAGCATATTTCTCGGTAGCATCGGCCTACCCGCCACATGCACCCTCCTCGAGATATCCTCAGGTGAAGGTGGCCCGTCCTGAGCATGGATCGTACTCGCTGCCGGCTAGCCCGCACCCTTGTTAGTCTTTCTTTTGCGTGCCTTCTTCTTCTCCTGTAATGGGATCGAGTTCTGCTCACAGACCGCCTTCTTGAGTGTGTTGGGGCTGATAATATTTCGCACCTCGCCTATCTGAGGCTCGGTGAAGTCGGCAGCTGGAGGCGTCTCCTGAGAGCTGAACGGCAGACGGCGCCTGTTGCAACTTGGCTTCTCCGCGGTACCAGCTAGATCAAGCACGTCTTTTGTTGGGTTGGGTTCTTGAGAAGGAGGCCCCATGAAGTCGCCACCATACCCATGATCGGCAAAGTACTGATCGACGTTGGCAAATGTATCGTCGTTGTCGTCGTTCTGATCCTGTGCCATATGCATGTTTGGATCCAGTGGCATAGGGATGTCCGGCACCGTTGCGGCGGTCTTGCCATGGGGCCGACTTGGCGCCGGCACGACTGGCGGTGTTGTCTTTGGGGTGGTGTCCCCCGCCCCGAAATGAATCTGGCTCTTCGGCCAAAGCAGGGGCCAGCTCAGGCAGGCGCTGAGGGTCATCATGTCATCATCGTCGGCCCCGACGGGTCGAATCGGAGGTAACGACTCGTCGCAGCCTGGCAGCACCCGAACCAGTTGAACCCTAAACAAGTTGGGTGGCCTCTGGGTACCGTGGAACAAGGGGTTGCCCGGTTGAACGATTTTGCCCTTGGTGACATCGACCAACTCGTTGTTCACGAAGTGTAGGAGAGTGCACGGAACATCGGCGGCGCCCTGCGAAAACATGTAGGGCGCCAGGGATGCCCAGTCAAAGGCAAGGAGATGAAGTCATCGGCCGAGAGAGGCTTAATTAGTTACCGTGATGATGGCGTCGAGCTCGGCTACTGTCGAGGCACCGCCAACGGCGGGCGTGCAGTTGACGGAGGGGCCGCTTGCTGCAGAGGTGTCGGCCGGCGTACACCCGGGTGCATTAAGCTCCCGTGCCGGCGTCGGAGACACCAATGCCGCCTCCGCCGGAGACACCAATGGCCCCGCCATCGCGTTCTGCGAGTTGCTGGCCGTGAAGCTAGGAATCGGGGGCGGCCCCTGTTGGCCGCCCGCAATCCACGCACTAAACCCCTGGATCAAGGTAGGCACAATGGCGGTGATCGTCGCTCCGAGTTGTTGTTGCACTTGCTCTTGGACAATCTCCGGAATCCGCGCCACCTGTGCCCTGAGTTCTTGAACCTCGCGCGCCTGGCTTTCCGAGCTGGTCTTTTTCTCCTTTCGCCCACCAGTGTTATAGTATGACGACCATTTTGTCGACAAGCCTTTGCCGGCCACACGACCAGCTGACGTCGGCTTACTGAGCTTATCCTTGTTCTTCATTACATTCAACGCCCTATTTAGAGTGGTGTTCCAAGCGTTGCTCTTTGTCGACCCTGCGCTACTGCTTTCAGTCGCCTGCGGAAGGAATGTGAACCATTTAGAAATTTGGCTTCATTAATTAGAATGCAACCATATGGAGCTAATTACGCGGGGGTGTATTCCTTACCAGAACAAGCTCAAGCGCCCTGGTCTTCGGATCCGTGGTAAACTCCTTTGTTTTCGGGTCCTTCTTGTACCGGGCCCTGACAAAGTTCCTGGTCTGCTTGTCACCGTATTTATCGAAGAGGGACGGTAGGCCTTGCTCGGCACGGTCCGCCTCCTCCTTGTCCCATATAGACTCTGCCACTTTGTAACCGTCGGGACCGAGTGTGTGTTCCCCTAAGTTCAGTTCCCGCATTTCTTTCCCCCACTTACTTGATTCGGAGTTTGCGGTGCTCGAGCAATTGATCTTGAAGTCGTTGTAGTCATCTTCGGTGATCGAAGGATTTTTCTCGTTGATCTTCTCATAACTCTCACCTTTCTCGATCATTCTCTTCACATTGCTTTTCCAAGTAGACAGGGCCTTGCTCATCTTCGTGAGGGCAGCATTGTTCACTTTATTCCCTTTGAGGCTTGTGTTTTCAAATTCAGCGGGGAACTTGTATCGTTCGTGCAGCTTCGTGAAGAGGAGGTTGCGCAAATTCCCTTGGTCAGGATGCCTCAGGTTCTCGGTGTTGATCGAGACGGTGCTCCGGAGAATGCACCCGAGCTGAAGCGATTACCCCTTGACTATTCGTTCGGGCGCCGTTGGATTCCCGTCGGAGTCCACTTCAGTAACTTCCTCCTTGAGGGTGCGGAGCACGGTTGGGCGCCGGTCATTCCGTTGCCTCTTCGGTTGGCTGCCATCTGTGCATGCGCCGCCATCATTAGTGGTGGCATCCTCGGCGGCACCATCACTGGTGGCATCAGTGTGGTCATCCTCGGCGTACCATCAGTGGTCTCAGGATCGGTGGGGAAGGCGGCGTCCTCATACAAGTGAGGTTGTTCCTCCATCTCCTGGGACAACTCCCAGAATGCCTTGCCGCCTGAACCCCCGGCCTCATCGTTGTTGGCCATGTTTCTCTCTAAATAGGAACAAAGTTTGGTCAAAAAGTTGGTTATTGTCAAGGAACAAGATCATGGTCTCATCATTTAGGGTTTGTCGACACCGAGGCATCCTAAAAGCTAAGCTTTTATCATTGAGGGTTTTTCGCCGCCGAGGCACCCTAAAAGCCTAAGCTTTCATCATTTCGGTTTTTATCGACACCGAGGCACCCTAAAAGCCATGCATTAGTCACAAGTACGCCGGGACACTTGATCCTACTTAATTAACTACTAAGATACCCCGACCCATGCATTAGTCACAAGTACCCCATATGTCCTATTTTTAGCAAAGTCATGCTAAAATTCACGGAAAATTTCAGCATGACCTTTGCTGAAAATAAGACATATGGAGTACCCGAATTTGCCGGAACGGAAGTTAATCGACATTCCGGCAAACTCAAGGGCCTCTCGGGGTACCTGCAAAATCATTATCCAATGAAGGAATTGTGCCGCACACTGCTGCCTCACACTACTGCCAAAATCATTATCGACATGCTGAACTTGTTTTTCACTCTTCATAGCTGAACAGTCTAACAACCAGAAATATATAAAAAGAACTGCACTGCAACCAGAAAATTTAATCATGGAGATTACACTGAAAATATGGGCTAAATTACACTGTAATTCTAGGGTATATTACACTGAAAAATACACTCAAAATATGGGATAAATTGCACTATAATTCTGGGGTATATTACACTGAGAATTCATCAAAAGTTGCTGAGCTTACACTAAAATACATCTGCACTGCAGGGCTTGTACACACAAATTCAGTGAGATGATCTAACACTGACAAAATAAAGGAAACACCTACTGAACCAATACAGGGCTAAAAACACATGGGGATTACACTTAAAAACATCCAGTGAAAGGCACTAGAAAACCATATAGACACAGGAATAAAGCAGAGCTGACTCATTAAATCTGATACACTGAGAAAACCATATAGAAAACTAGTGAAGCCAATCAAGAACCTAGAGATATAGCTAGCAAACTGAGAAGCACATGCAGAGCAAAAGAGAAAAGGTTACATGTTCACTGTGAAATAATAGATGCGTGAATTCCAATGCCCATATATGAAAAATCTTGAGCAGCAAAGGGCATCATCATCAAAGTGAAACTCTTGAGCCCTACATAATTATGCAGCCTTGATCACACATGACATTACTGGATTTAGATCTATTGTAGTAAATATAAGTACTTGGATGCTTAGATTTAAAGTAAAGTGGACGAGCAGGCAATGCAAACACACAATCAATTGGTGAAAACCATCGACAACCTTGGGACAAATACGGTGCATCAAACCTAGATAATCAGTGGACCAATTCTAAGTATGTATCAAGAACTATAGCTAGGAAGTTAGCAACAGTTGAACTTGGGGATATACTAATCATGAACAATCTCTCCTGGTCGGTCCAACTCAGAAATCATACCATTGTCTAAAACTGCTTAATAGATTCAGATCATCTAATTGTGAATCATGTGATTTGGGGTTTCAATTTCAGATCATCTTTTACTTATCAACAAGATTGCAACAGTTG